>NC_043701.1:87027830-87239304 GCF_006229205.1 Suricata suricatta
CCACTTTCCTACAAATGGCCATATGTCATTCCCTCTCATTGCCATGTAGTACTCCATTGTGTATATATACCACATCTTCTTGATCCACTCATCAGGTGATGGGCATTTTAAACACATTATTTTAAAGGGAACCATTTTTCAGAAATCACTAAACAAAGCACCACACTAGTACAGAATGAGACCTTAAGAAACAATTATACTTTTGGTTAAGGAAAAAGGGGCCCTATTTTTTGAAAACAAATTAGCTGAATGATTCAAATTTGCATTGTGTCCAGAAATTAAAATATCATTCAATATGAAGGTCCTCTTTTCTCTGGTTTGACACCTTAAAAAAATTCTGCAGACGTTCAGCTAAACTGAAAGATTTGGTAGGATTGTATTATTTTCAAAAAAATGAAAGAAACAAAAAAACCTCCACAATAATCAAAAGAACTTTGTAACCTCAAGACAAGGCTTCTGGATAAAGTATTTAACTAATCAGAAGAAAACTTAAGCATCACAACAAAATGCTTTTTTTTAAAAAACAGAAAGGCCTGGAAATATACAAGTTAGGGATAAAAGCACTTAAACCTTTACCAGAAACATTTTAAAAATAAATAGTCTAATCCTATTATCCAAAATAATAATGTACTTTAGTGTGTGTGTAGTATAGTACTATGTGGAAAATACAAACTACAATTCTGCTGAAGATGTCAAGTTCTAGAATTCTAAGTTCATCAAACAAGACTATACATAATAAGACATATATATAGTAACACTGTTATATATATAAACAACATAATATATGTATATTATACATATATTATGTTGTTTTTTACTGTTATATATATAAACAACATAATATATGTATATTATACATATATTATGTTGTTTTTTTTACCAGAATTCATTTATTACATAACTAAATCACACGGTGACAATATATTCGAAAGGGACTAAATGAGACATGCGGAATAGTTTAAAACGTAAAAAAGGGAAATAATGTCTGAAAGACTGCTTAGAGGGGAATAATAATCTTAGTAATAATAATTAAAGAGTAAAGCGTTTTCAACCCGGCATCACAGGACCGGCTGGGCTGTAGCAGGTCTATTCACATGGATTCTGAATGACAATCAGTAGATATTCCTTATATTATATATATACATATATTATGTTGTATAATTTACTTTCTTTTTTCCTCTTAAAAACCTATGATTAGGGGTGCCTGGGTGGCTCAGTCGATTAAGTGTTCAACTTCAGTTCAGGTCATAATCTCACGGTTCGTGTGTTTGAGCCCCATGTCGGGCTCGGTGCTGACAGCTCAGAGCCTGGAGCCTGCTCAGATTCTGTGTCTCCCTCTCTCTCTGACCCTCCCTGACTCACACTCTGACTCTCCCTCTCAAAAATAAATATTAAAAAATTAAAAAATTCTATGAGTAGAGGGTAATAATAAATTATTTTGAAGAGCCCAGAAGAGAATTTATGACAAGTTTCCTTGTGGGAGAGAAAAACTCCAGCTCCTCTGGGGATCTCAATGTAAATATGTACAATCAATCAATCAATCAATCAATCAAAATAAAAGAATAGCCACACCCAACTGCTGAATCTGATAAGATTCATCTATATTTGAATCATATGCAGATCATGAGATAGTAAATGATGTAAGTGCAGGAAAATTTTGGTGCTCTTGGGTTCGGAGGGGGTATATTTGCATGTAGAGGGAATGAAAACAATTGTGAAAACAAGGTGGACTATTGTAAATTAAAATTTTTAGTCATAATTCTTTGTAATGTCTCTCACCAGGAGATACAGTCTATTTCCCTACCCATGAAATCTGAGTTGTCACCTAATTAAATAAAATCCTCTTTTGATAGAAAGGACCCTTTCAGTCAAATTAGACAGGAGTTGAATTATTAAACCTAACAGATGCCTCTCTTCCCTTACATTATTCCTTGTTTGCTTCTTTGACTCTACTCTTATCTCCTCTGTCAGACTTAAACAACAACAAACTATTTTTGGTGATACTAACAAAGAGTTTAGAAAAGATAAGGATTGGCTAATGTGTAAAAAATTGCATTCATACATTGCAAAATGGGAATATAAATAAGCATAGCCTTTCTGGTTGGGTTATTTGGTCAACGATTAGGTAACTTTCGACCAGCAATTGTATTGCCATTCACTCTAAGATAAAAATACATGGATTTATACAGAGAGATAGTTAGCAAAGATGTTTTTCAGGGTTGTTTCTATTAACAACAGCTAGAAAGCATTCTTATATACTTAATAGGTGTTATTCAGAAAACAGAATCCTATGAAGACATTGAAATAGTATTATGATAATGTTTAATTACATGGAAAATTTTTTCATATTATTTTGGTAAAGTAAAAATAAAAACAAAAAAATGTCTTGGTAAAAAAAAAAAAATAGGCTTTTATTGACCCAACTGTGAGTAAGGTGACTGCTGTTAGTTTTTTTTTTTTTTAAAGCACTTGACTACCTATGATAAAGTGAAAGGGTTGTTGACTTTTTTTTTCTTATATTTGCCATTAGAGGTGACAGCTAACACTTAGTGGGAAATTTATATCACTCTCATGAAGTAGTGAGTAAACTAGGCTTATTTAAATTTCATCTGAGTCTTGTGCTAATTCTCCCTCTAAAAAAAAATTCTTTTTAAAATCCTACTCTTTGCCAAGACATTTCTATGAAAAAGAACACTGGCTCAATCCAGAGGGTTTCCTTACAAACAAAAAATAATTTTTTTATTAACAATATATCAAAATACACACACACACACACACACACACACACACACACACACACACACAACCCACACATACCCCATGACAGACAGATCAGGCTACCTTATTCTAATTTTTTAAGACCAAAATAAAATTGTGATTACTACAAACCAACACTAAAGAATAACCTATTGCCTTAAATTTTCTAAAAAGCTATAATGACTTTCTTCTTTACAGCAAATTAAATAGAGAATCTCAACCCAATTATAGGAAAAAACTCCTATCAACTGTGTTACATGATCCTAATTATAAAGTAAGGGACCTTAGATTTAAGCATAATATCCAACCTAATTATATTTCAAACACAGTAATGGCAGAGGAACTTCTTAGTTGATTTATTGCTTAAATTATAGAAAAACAATTCAGTTATAGGACATATTCTTGCATTTAAAAGATCAGCTTTTCCATGTAATGGTTGTGTAATTTGGGTTATGAAGTAGATGCCACTTTTACAGAGTGATCATGCTTTTGAAACTGGTTCTTATCTATCACTACAGACATCTGAACTGATCTGAACTCAGTTTTTGCCAAAGTTTTGGAAACCAATCTTATTCAGGTTAGTTTCCTTTTTCAGTTTACACAAATTTTAACTTAAGTTTTCATAACTCCTCCCACTTGTGTATTATGATATTCTTATTCATCCTTGTTATATAATTATGACAAAATATAGCACAAAAGTTATTCTCCTGGTGGAAAGGAGCAAAAATATTTATGAACATGCTCTTCAAGTTCTTAAAAAAGATATTCTAACATTTTCAAATATTAAACAATCTCAATGTCTGCTGCTTGATTGTTTTCAGATTTTTCAGGCTTCTGAAGGTCCATTTTCCATTAAAATTCCAATAGAATCACTTGAGTTTCATTGGGGGAATTCAGTAACCTTTTAAAAGCCTGTGGATACTCCTCATTTTTCTGTTGCAATTTTCACAGAGTTAATATTTCTCTTAAAACTTTTGGTTCCAAATTTTGCCTTCTCTGTCTCAAAATTTATGTCATTCCTAGGGTGATCATATCACTTGCTCTTCAAAGCAGGACTCTGATTAGAACCAAGGGGGTGGTATTAATAATGACCTCAAAAGGGGCGTCTGGGTGGCTCAGTTGGTTAAGCATCCGACTCTTGATCTCTGCTCACATCATGATCTCATGGTTCCTGGATCGAGACCTGTGTCAGAGTCTATGCTGACAGCATGGAGCCTGCTGGAGATTCTCTCTCCCTCTCTCTCTGCCCTGTCCAATTGTTCTCACTTACATGTGCTCTCTCTCTCTAAATAAACAAACTTAAAAAAATTAATGACCTTAAGAAAATGGTATTGTCCTCAACAAACCAGTAAGGTGGAGTCACCGATTTCATACCAAAAGATATTCCTAGTTAGCTGTGGCCATCCTCAACTTTTTTTCTCCCTTAAGATCCTTACTCTCACTTCTTCTGGACCCTTCTCACATCTTTGTTTATAACCCCCAACTCTGTATCTTCTTTCTGTTCTGCCACAGGTAGCTTAAAAATTCTATTTTACTTTGAGAACTCAACTTTTCTCTTATTATTAAGACAACATAAGGAGTACTGCCTATTTGACAACCAAAAATGATCCATCAAATCATTTCCCTAAACTGGAAAACCCGTATTCCTATGGGTACTCCTCTTCTAGTGTAAAAGACACAATTACCATGTTGTAGGTTTGTTTTAGTATATACAACATGTACAGTCCTTCCCACTGTAATTGAATCTTTCCTCAACAATAATATTGCACATTTTGGAACTCCTGTGATTCTTTTTACTGGATCTTTTCTCCCATCTCCCAGATTCTGTGGTTAATATCTCATTCCTGACTTTCAGTTGAATGACCTTGGGTGCTAGAGCTGTCTGGCTAATACAAAGAGCTAGAAGTTTCTGGGACCCACCTTCCTCCTTCCTCTAGCATCTATGAGCCAACAGCTGACTGGTGTGAGTATTAAAAACCCCACTCCTTTTTTTCTAAAACCACAACCTTTGGGGTTTAAACTACAGAGTATCTCCCCTAATCAGACTGAGTATCTAGCTTTGCTGTTTCCCTGTGCAGAAGAGTGAACATAGGAGGCCTGACAGTGTTACCCTTAGACAGTCTTGTTCACTAGGTTGACCCTTGGCTTGCATCTGAGCACTTCAATTTCTGGAAGTCTCCGTCATTGTCTAAATGAGAAGTGTTGATCACTGTACTTAGAGTATTTGCACAATGTGGTTTAGGTTGAACATGTGCTTTCCCTTTGGAGTCTGGAATATTTTTATGAGCTAGGCAAAGGATGACTACATGGCTGACTCTAGCTATAAACCCTGAATACCTACCTAAACTCAGAAGAGCTTCCCTGAAGACAACGCTTCCAATGTGCTGACACAACTCATTGGTGAAAAAATTACACACATACTGTTTGACTCTGTGGGGAGAGGACTCTTGGAAGCCTGTGCCTAGTTTCCTCCAGACTTTTGCTCCATATGCCTATTCCCTTCACTAATTTTGCTTGTATTCTGTCACTGTAATAGATCAAAGCTCTGGGTATGTCTCTGTGTTGAGTTCTCTGAGTCCCTCTAGTGGGTGTGGTCTTGGGTACTCAAGACACATTACCTCTTCCCTATTTTGCTCCTTTATTCCCTCTATTCTTACTGGTTTTTCCTGGGAGCACACACTTAATAAACTGTGTGCATCCCAATCCTTGACCTGGTTTATACTTTGAGGAGGACTTATTAATACTTTTAATCAGTCAAAATATTAGTCTCAACTATAAGCTTTATAATTTTTCTATTCTTGGAATGCTCTGCTCCAAGAATAGAAAACTTTAATTCCTCATCCTATATAGCTCTGTCCCACTTAAGACTGTGATTCTTTTAAAGAAAAATGTATTCATTTTGTACATGTGAACATGTGTGAGCAGGGGAGGGACAGAGAGAAAATCCCAAGTAGGCTCCATGCAGTCAGCACAATGCCCAATGTGGGGCTCAATCTCATGAACTGTGAGAACATCACCTGAACTGAAATCAAGAGTTGGACACCTAACCAACTGAGCCTGCTCAGATGCCTCCCTTTTCTTAAATTAGAGAGAGAAAAGCACATGCAAGGAAAGGAAAGGGGAAGAGGGAGAGAGAATCATAAGCAGACTCCATGCTCAACATTGAGTGTGGAGCCTAATACAGGGATTGATCCCACGATTCTCGGATCATGACCTGAGCCCAAATCAAGAGTCAGATACTCAACTGACCAAGTCACCCAGGTGCCCTCAGACTATTATTCTTAATAATCATACATGTGGACAAATTCAATGTTTATACAATTTATAAATTGGACACAAATTGTACTATAAGGCTTAAAATAAAATAGAGCAGTATCTCACCCCATCTCTCCCAAAACGGAGTCTTGCCCTCCAGAGGTAAGAATTTTTAATATTTTCCAGATATTTATTCCTGCATTTATTTCAAGATACTGAAATGATAACCTTTATATTACTCTTAATACTGAATACATTGGAAAAAAGAAGTATGACCTGAAGTACTTAGGAAATAAATAGTAGTCAAGTCTTCCCTTTCCTCTACTCATATTTGAATACATACCTCATTCAGAAGGAAGAAGCTTGAGGTAAAAATTTCAGAAAGAGTAAGCAGTCATATGACAAGCCAGCCATTTGGACATAAATATCACCATCTCCCATCATTTACAAAAAGTTCTTTTGGCATTTCTGATGATATGCGCAAGTGTTCCAAAAGAGGTAGAGAAACTTACTGTAAAGGCTTTCTTTGGTACTAATCTCAACATATTCTTAATCATAGGTATTTTCTTAGTATTATCCAAACCCAGTCAGTTTGCTTTGGTGTTGGTAGTCTTAGGGTCACAGAGTTGGGTCTCAGGCTCCACCAAAACAATTCTTTTCTTGGGGCACCTGGGTGGCTCACTTTGGCTCAGGTCATGATCTCACAGCTCATGGGTTCATTCAAGCCCTGCATCGGGCTCTGTGCTGACAGCTCAGAGTCTGCTTCAGATTCTGAGTCTCCCTCTTTCTATGCCTCTTCCCTGCTCACACTCTGTCTCTGTCTCTCTCTCTCTCTCTCTCAAAAATAAACAATAAAAAAATAAAATAAAAAAATAGTCCTTTTCTGATTTTACTACATTGGTTCATAAGCTTCATTGCACATCAGAGCAATCTAGGGAGCTTCATAAAAATGCAGCTTTCTCTCTAAAAATAGGTGGCACCTAGGTGGCTCAGTCAGATGAGTGTCTGATTCTTGATTCAGGTTATGATTCCAAGGTCATGAGATTAAGCTCTGTATTAAGCTCCAGACTGAGCATGGAGCTTTCTTGAAATTCTCTCTTCCCTCCCCCTTTTTCCCCACCCCCTGCTCTTGCCTCTCTTCCCCATTTGTGTGGTCTCTCTCTATAAAATAAAAAAAAAAAGCAGCTCACTGGCACTTGCCTCCACGACTGCAATTCATTGGGTCTGTTGAGAAGATGATGTAGGAATCTGATTTTATAGTATACTTAAAGGGATTGTGGTATTGGGGGATCTAGAACAGTCTTTGAAAAAATGGATCTAGAATCTCACAGGATTAACTAAAAAATGTTTGCATAAAATGAATACATATGTATGTCAATAGATCTTATATCCATTTACATAGACTGATAAATATCTAATGTTACTGATATAGTACTACTATTTGTACATGAAACATTTGTTGGTAGGTGTTCTTAATAACCCTATAGGTTTTAACCATGATATAATAGTGTGGTCCAGTCAAGTTTTGAATGTATGGAAAACATTTGTTTTTAATGACATTTAAAGTCAGTTAGTTTTCATAAATAAAGTAGAGTGATTAAAGGTTATTAATATAACAATTACAATTTCATTTATTTACATTTTGACAATCTTTACCCAATGGGAGAGGAAGAAGCTGAGCCAGAGCCATGGTGCTTTAAAAATAGCATAATATACTTCAAGGGTCCTGGCTGGTCATTGCTCTTTCTACTGTACCCTTAGGAGCTATGTAATGATGAATTGTATTGATTTACTTCCACAGAAATATTAGTTTTTGGTTTCATAAAAATCTGAGTCAAGTATGAATGTGAGTCATAAATGTCAATGTCATTGCTTATATGTTAACTGTTAATGATGTGGAGAAGAATAAGAAATGTAGCATAGAAGCTGTAGGCATTTTGAAACTGTTGAGGTTACTGCTTTACAGAGTAATGCCAATAACAAAATACAAAACTGTGGCTTTGAAATTCTGATATCTGAAATAGAGCAGATAGTAATGAAATATGGATGGCCCCACTGTTTTTTTTTTTCAACAGAGGGGAGGGATATGTGGAAACAGTATCGGGATTACAGTCTCCTTAAGTAATCAATATGACAAGGGATCTTCTTATACAAGAATAATGGAAGAATATTCTATGTTCATGGGTTGGAAGAACAAATATTGTTAAAATGTCACTACTACCCAAACCAATCTACATATTCAATGCAATCCCTATCAAAATAACACCAGCATTCTTCACAGAGCTAGAGCAAACAATCCTAAAATTTGTATGGCACCACAAAAGACCCTAAATAGCCAAAGTAATTCCAAAAAAGAAGACCAAAGCTGGGGGAGTCAGAATCCCTGACTTCAGGCTATATTACAAAGCTGTAATCATCAAGACAGTATGGTACTGGCACCAACACAGACACATAAATCAATGGAATAGAAAAGAGAACCAAGAAATGGATCCACAAATGTATGGCCAGTTAATCTTTGACAAAGCAGGAAAGAATATCCAATGGAAAAAAGACAGTCTCTTTGGCAAATGGTATTGGAAAAAGGGGACAGAGACATGCAGAAGAATGAACCTGGACCACATTCTTACACCATATACAAAAATAAACTCAAAATGGATGAAAGACCTGAATGTAAGACAGGAAGTTTTCAAAATCCTAGAGAGAAAAACAGACAACAACCTCTGACCTTGACCAGAGGAACTTCTTACTTAACATGTCTCTGAAGGCAAGGGAAACAAAAGCAGAAATAAACTATTGGGGGCTCATCAAGATAAAAAGTTTCTGCATGGTGAAGGAAACAATCACCAAAACTAAAAGGCAACCAAGAGAATGGGAGGAGATACTTGTAAATGACATATCAGATAAAAGATTAGTATCCAAAATCTATACAGAACTTACTGAACTCAATAGCCAAAAACAAATAATCCAGTGAAGGTATGGCCAAAAGACATGAACAATTTTCCAAAGAAGACATCCAGATGGCTAACAGACACATTAAAAAATTGCTCAACATCACTCATCATCAGGAAAGTACAAATCAAAACCACAATGAGAAACCACCTCACACCTGTCTGAATGGCTAAAACTGGCAACTCAGGCAATGATAGATGTCAGGGAGATGTGGAGAAAGAGGAAACCTTTTGTACTGGTGGTGGGAATGTGAGCTGGTGAAGCCACTCTGGAAAACAGTATGGGGATTCTTAAAAAAATTAAAAATAAAACTACCCTATGACTCAACTGCACTACTAGGTATTTATCCTACAGATGTGAGAGTGCTGTTGTTTATAGCAGTGCTATTGACAGTAGCCCAAGTATGGAAAGAGCCCAATTGTCCATCAACAGATGAATGGATAAAGAAGATGTGGAATGTATGTATAATATATATATAACATATATATACACACTCACACACACACAATGGAGTATTACTTGGTGATCATAAAGAATGAACTCTAGACATTTACAACAATGTAGATGGAACTGGAGTGTATTATGCTAAGTGAAATAAGTCAGCCAGAAAAAGACAAATGTTTTGTGATTTCACTCATATGTGGAATTTAAGATACAAAACAGTTAGACATATGGATGGGAAGCAAAAATAATATAAAAACAGGGAGGGAGACAAACTATAAGAGACTCTTAAATACAGAAAACAAACTGAGGTTGTTGGAGGGTAGGGGGATGGACTAACTGGGCAAGGGGCATATTCCTAAAATCATTATTACACTACATGTTAATTAACTTGGAGTAAATTTAAAAAAATAATTAAAAGAAGAAAGTAAAAGAACAACAAAAGAGACAATGGATCTTATTTTCCACTTTCAGCCCAACAGTCTTGCTTTGTTATATCTCTAACCAACCAATCTGTAGTTGTACCAGACAAGACTACCCAGAGTACTCCTGCCGCACCAAATTTATACCTTCTGACAAAAAACGCAAATTTCATAAAAACTGAAATAGGGCAGATTTTGTTTTGTCTTAAAGGCCCAATAAACTCTAGAATCTCTCTCCCTACCAACCTCAAATGTCACCATCAGATCTTTGGAATAGCTTCTGTACTTGTGCTGAGAGATTAGGAATTGCTTTTCTGATGATTAAATTATGAGTGGCATTTTTTTCTATTACACATCAAGTGTTTATCTTTTTGTAAAGTCTGTCTTCTGAGTTCTCTTTCATCTCATATTTCTGTTTACCACCTCTGTCTGAGAATCTATGTAAAATCCCTCCTGAGTGCTCTCAACACCCCTCCGCAGCCCTGCTCTTTAGAAGACAAGGAGAAAGATGAACAATAACCAGCAGCAAAGCCTAATGACCTTTGGAAGCCTGAACAAAAAATATTTCAGGGAAAAAAATGGAGACTTTCAATGCTTTGAGGTCATTAACTAAGTTGTGAAATTTGTGAGGAACGTGGGAGGGGAAAAAAGGCCTTTTTATTATTTGCTAACATTCACAAGCTCTAATTCTTCATTTCCCTAGATGAGCTTTAACTTAATTATAAAACAAAATCTATAGCTGGAGCCAGGCCTAGAGGTAGAGTCTGTACAACTAATCAACTTTAATTCCCTGGGTTCGATTTAATTACAAAACAACATTTGGTGCAGCTGCTAAACACTTACCAGGTGACCACATGATAATACTGGAGTAGCATTTACAAGTCTCCAGCTTTTACTCTATTCTATCAGCACAATTAGGTTTTGGCAATATATAAATCTGAGAAGCCTGTAGGATTTAAAATAATAAAGAATTTTCTTGATTTTCTACAATGCTGTATTTGAGAGAGTTAAATGCTGAGTTGCACCACAACCAGTTCATGTCAGCAAGTAAAAGTTAATCATGAAATAGATATCCTGATAAAAGACAGTAGTAACAAATTGAATGTCAATAGTATGCTTCTTTTCCTTAATTCATTTTTTGGGGGGGAGATAGGCAAAGTGAAATCAATGTATATATACCGTGAACTATCAATGTGCCTTTTGAGTTATAATGTATATTACTTTTATCCAATATAACTTGACATATATCACTCATTCTTCTGCTTGTTTTTTAGTGTTAAGATAATATAGGAGGGTGATTACTTGTGTTACAAAATGTTTCTTACCTGAGAAAATTAAAATTAACTGCTGATATGTTCACATAGCCAGTTAAATATACTGAATTCATACAAATATCCAGGAAGATCACTGCAGTAAATGAGACCTGATTTTCCATTCGATAATATTTAGGCAGAAATGCCATGCACAATTAACTTTTTATTTTGCTGTTTTTGTCACCTTAGTTCATTCAAATTCATCTTTTACAATGTATGGGATCATAGTTCCTCCCAAGGTCTGTAGGAGGATAAGAAAAATTATTTGCATTTAGGGGAAAAAATCAGCAGAATCAGGAAGGGAGTTACCAGTGATACCGAAATAAATATAACCCTTACTGTTTTTACAGCAACTCAGAAAAAGTTAATACAGATTGCCATCTAATCCAAATAAAGATCTGAAGTTGGTGAATAAGTGCAACAGAATGCATTTCTTTTGCTTCTTCTCCCCATTAGATGTCAATCTCCTTTTCTTTCTCTTTAGAGCGGAACTGGGTAAAAGGCAATTACATCTATGAAAGGCAGAAAATCTAGAGAAAGGCAGAATACATAAGATGCATCACAAAATATCTGCAGCAATAATCCCTTTCCTCACCTTCAGCCTCAAGCACTGGTTTGGATTTTACCTGAGGCTGTCCCGCATGGCTACACTGGACCCTGGACAAAGACAACACTCTACGTTTCAAAGTCGAAAGGCTAATTTCTCAGAACTGGCACTGTTTGTCAGTGTCTCACCTCAGAGAGTATCTTTCTCTACTGAACAGTGACTGAGTCACAGGAGGAAACAGTTCTGCTTGCTGGAAGAAAATCGGATGGAAGGAATTATGACGGTTACCAGATGTTCCAGTGCCCCTGAGGGGGTACCAGAACATTTCTGCGTGTGCTGTAAAGGGCATAAACTGTCAGATCATGGGGCCCTGGGGCTTGGCGCTCATGCTGCTCTGATGTGCAGAGTCATAGCATTCGAGAGGTGGAGGGACCCTTAGAGAGGATTTCAGTCAAAGGTTTTAAACTGCGGTGGAGGAGTTCTAGGTTTCCTACGTGTGACTCGGAGATTACTGAAGAGTAAGAGGGTCTCCCCAAAACATCAGCAGTGCTCATGGAGAGGATGTAAAAATCTTATATTAGGATAATAAAGACAGGATATTTTTTCAAACAAAAATTGTGAAAGTCTACAGGAATTCCTGGGGTTTCAGAAAGGACACTGGTAGGAAATCACCATCTATGATATTCTTAGGGGAGAGGCTCCCCAATGCCCGGGGTTGACTCAGGATATCTAGGCTGCAAAAGACCATGTGGTTTGGGAGTCTGGAAATTAAATTATTCCTCTAAAATACAAATATCATGGCAGGAAATAAAGGCTTTTCTATTCAAGTCAACCAATTCTTACCATCCTTTATTTACATATCTATGGCAAATAAAAAATAACACTTAAAGTTACACTTCCATGCTATTTTTTAAATTTTTTAAATGTTTATTTTTGAGTGAGAATGAGAGAGTGCTCAAGCGAGCATGAGCAGAGTAGGGGCAGAGAAAAAGAGGGAGACACAGAATCCGAAGCAGGCTCCAGGCTCTGAGCTGTCAACAAAAACCCCAGGGCCGGAATCCACAAACCTTAAGATCATGACCTGAGGTAAAGTCAGATACTTAACTGACTGAGCTACCCAGGCACCCCTGTTTTCAAATTACAATTTAATACTTTATTCTTTTTTTTTTAACTGTTTTATTTATTTTTGAGAGAGAGAGAGAGAGAGAGAGAGACAGACAGACAGACAGTATGAGCAGGGGAGGTTCAGAGAGAGAGGGAGACACAGAACAGGAAGATAGGCTCCAGGCTCTGAGCTGTTAGCACAGAGCCCGATGTGGGGCTCAAACCTACAAACCGTGAGATCATGACCTGAGCTGAAGTTAGACGCTTAACTGACTGAGCCACCCAGGTGCCCCAATACTTTATTTTCATGATGATGATGTAATTCTTATTCTGTCCTCCAAAATTAAGAAATACCAATTATCGTTCAAAGAACCTCCTCATTGCCACCATGAGAGAGAGAGAGATTGAGAGAAAAGGGAGAATGAAAAGACAAGTAAAAGAAAGAAAAGAAAAATAAAGAAGGAAGGAAGGAAGGAAAGAAGGATGGAAGGGAACAAAGAGGAGAAGGGAGAGACAGAGGGTAAGATGGGAGGGAGGGAAAGAAAGAAGGAAGCAACAGCGATTTCTGTGTTTGTAAATGGAGCACAATATGATAAAGGGGCGTGAGATTTTAACATAAGGTAAGGCATATCTCCAGACATTCATAAAAGCAGGGTAGATACACCTGCCTGACTCACCGTCACTGTTGATGCAAACAACCTCCTGAACT
The DNA here is from genome assembly GCF_006229205.1 of Suricata suricatta. NCBI lineage: Eukaryota > Metazoa > Chordata > Mammalia > Carnivora > Herpestidae > Suricata > Suricata suricatta. The sequence continues at coordinate 87,041,328 of NC_043701.1, forward strand.
TGAGTGCCTGGGCCACACTCCTTTCCGTTGTCTGGTTCGCAGTCTCCGAGCCTCACTGCTTTCCACTGGTAGCAGGATGGCTCTTCGCAGGGAATGGCTTCCCGTAAGTGAGGGCAGTTCCCAGTGCCTCCAGAGCCTCCAGTGGGCTCACTGGTAATACGCCGCTTCCTCAGTTTGAAACCTGAATTATTGAGGAAGGAAGATATTTACTGTTTCTGTCATGGGTGAGTATTTCAGAAGGCTGAATGAAAACATGGGTGAGAGCTGGATGCAGGTGGAGGGTAGAAGTCAGATCTGCTTTAATCACTGGTGTATCCTCAAATTCTAGCTTAATGTGAGCTCATCAATCATTTATTAAATGGATAAATAAATGAGTGAACAGAAAGGCCAAAGAGGGAAAGCAAGTAAAGCCATACATCTGTCATCTCCTTCACAGGACCGGAGAGAGGCAGAGAGGCAGAAAGAGAGAGAGAGACAGACAGACACAAAGACAGACAGAGAAAACACACACACACACACACACACACACACACACAGAATGATTTTGGCTGATTTGGAAACTGTGTAGTTATAAAATATTCAAAGAAACAATGAAATCTTGTTATTTGGACATATTCATGACCAAAGTGCTATTAATTTGAATTCTTCAACACTATCACATAATTAAATTTGAAATGATACCTCTGAGAAGTTGCATGGTCCCAGATAAATGGTCAGTTTGAGCCTCAGTTGATTTTAGACCCCCTGGAAATATAAACTAATGATATAAGGCATCTGGGCTCCAATGAGGAGTCTTCAGATTCATGCTCTGTGGTCGAACAGCACCTGACTATTGTCCTTCTGACAGTGCACACCAAAGTAATGTCTGTTTATTACTATGTAAACATATTAGAATCACTGGAAGACTGTCTTTGAAAGGAAACAAGAAAATGTATTCAATTACTAGATCATGTGAAAATTACCTCCTCATGTTCGCCACATGCAGGAAACCACTGCATTTATTTGACTCCTTATAGATATATCATTTGCCTCATAAAAACAATAGAGCTTTTTTTTCCCCTTTTTTACCTTTAAAGTAATAAGGAGTTCTGTCTATTGAGGACGAGCTATGGATGAGGCATTGAAGAAAGTGGTTTATGTTTATTATCCCATTGATTCTTTAGAGAAAACTTGCGTAGCAGATATTACATCCCTCTTACAGATAAGTGGACAAAGATTTAGATAATTCACTTCAGTTTTAATGTTCTGGTACCAACATCAGAGTAGATTTATTCATCTTTTGCAATCAATACTCTTTAGCCATTCTGGAAAATATCACAAATGAATAATCACAAGTAACAGGGAGGAGCATTTTAAAATAATTCACATTTGATTCAACTGATGAGAGTTTTAAGCATGTCATGTTAATAGGACGTACCTTTTTTGCCTTGCTGGTCATTACAGTTTTCATAAGTACAAGGTCCCCAAGCTGACCAAGGTGACACCTCACATTCAATAGGACAGGGAATGTGGCACAGCTGTGTAGTATTAGGGACAGGGCCAGTGCATGATTTCAAGTCCACTGGTTTTGAGGCTGTTTAGAGAAAAATACAAAGATCTCTTGAGAATTAAACAAACTGTGATAGTCAACAATATGACTTTTCTGTGTGTGTATAGACAAGCGTCACTAACACATTATTCCACTGCTTCTTCGCTATATCCTAGGAAAAAAGGAGCAAGAATGGGGGGAGAGGGAAGCAGTATAGTGTAGTCCAAGGAAACTGGACTAGAAGTCTTGGAGATTGGTTATCTCTAGCTTTACTACTTATTAGCCATGTGATTAATAACGTTAAGTCTAACTTTCCTAATCAGTAAAAGAATCCTTAAGGTTAATTTTATCTCTAAAATTCTATATTTAGATTCTAAGTAAGTGGAATCTGCTTTAGAGGACGCAACACAGTGGCACAGGGCCAATGGCAATAACATAATAATATATAATAATATATATGGAAAAAGTCTCCACTTCATGGCTTCTGCTGGAGCAGTCTCCTTTCCATTTTGGTCCAAAGAGAGGATATAATAAAGTAAGAGATATAATAAAGTAAGAGCTTATGCCACCAATGTGGTGTCTCTCTCCACCTCCAGCTAGAGGACTCTCCAGATACTTTCCAGAACTTTTACGGTATACATTATCTACCTATATGATCCAAATCTCAGAATTGTTAAGGCAACTAGTTTATAATTGGCTATATCTGTTCATAAGTTGACCAATGAACCCATCTACTTTTGCTTACCCTTGTTTCTTTTCTATTTTGATGCCTGGAGTTTGGCTATTTTGTATAAGACACAGTTGACCAATTAATGTCAACATGTATCCACAGTTCTAGTTAAAAATGACTAAGAGAGAAAAATATTTTAGGGACAGCAGAAGAAAATCAGGTTTAGCAATATATAATATACAGCTGTAGTTGCTTTTGTGGTATAAATTTCAAGAAGGAAACGTCTTAGACATTCCTTTAATAAAAAAGCTAGTTCTTTAGGTCTGATAATTTGGAACACCCACCCTTTCATAAAGGACTGAAATAGGGGAGGTCTTAGAGAATTCCCATTCTCTTTACGTAAAGAACTATCAAATTCCAAACACATGGGTTACACTTAGAAGCTCATGGAGAAGTTAAGATATTTTAAACTATATTATCCTAACTTTTAAATAAACATACTAAATATACTTGCTTGTAGTTTAAACTCTAAGGCAAACGGTAGGCATTGTACATCCCTCAATTTTCTGCAAGTACAAACGCCCATGGTCATAGATACTACCTGAAGGCTATTATATTAACTCCTCTTTCTAAAATAGTTTTTCAGTTCTGAAAATTATTCTATATTTTAATTTTTCTTTTTCCTCTTCAGAGCACTCAACTTCTCTCTCTCCTCTTTCCTCTCACTCCTCCCGGACTCTACCCACTTCAGTGAAAATAAATGATCAGGACACTCCTAATTTGCTTACTATATAGAGCACCATGAACATTCTCACTGAAGTTTATCAGAATTATTGCCGCTATGTCTTGTAATGTCAGCCAAAGCCAAAAATGATTACTTTTATTGCTTTCCAACAATGAGAGTATTTGGTACACTGATGACAGAAAATACAGAAATAAGTGCTTCACGTCTTAGAATATAAAAAAAAATAACTTGACATCAATGACACATATTTCACATAAAATGAAAAAAAATTAATATCCTTACAGGTGTGAGAGTCTTGTGATGGTTAACTTTATGTGTCAACTTGTCTGGACAAAGGGATACCCACAAAGCTAATAAAACACTGTTTCTAGGTATGTCTGTGAGGACATTTGGGGAAAAGATAAGCATCTGAATCAGTAGACTGAGTGAAGAAGACAGCCCTAACCAATGTGGGTAGGGCATTATGCAACCTATTGAAAGCCCCAATAGAACAAAAAGGTGGAAATTTGTAAAATAACGTTCTTTCTGAGCTGGGGAATCCATCTTTCCCTGCTCTTGGACATCAGAGTATTCCTGGTTCTGGAAAACCAGGAACCAGGAAAGTATCCCAGTGACTTCATTCCCATATCTGTGGGAGCCACTTCCTATACTAAATCTCCTTATATAAATATATATATATGTATATATATATATATATATTCCATTGGTCTTGACAAATACAAAGTTACAGAATGTACAAAAACTCCTTTAACTGAGAAGTAACAGAAGCAATTTGTTCACTTGTGTAATCTTTCAGACTATCATTTAAATTAGCAACCAAATAGAAATTAACTGAAAAGTCTCCATTTTTTTCTTTCAATTGACTAAAAGTAACTTAGAATTTAGTGTTATATTCTTTTGGAAATTACGGTTACTACAAAGGGAAGTCTACTTTTAGCAAAGTCTTCCTTAACTATGCAGTTGTGAGGACTATTAGAGCCTGAGGAAGTATAGTTTATATGTAAGGTTGAAAACTTTAGAAGGGAAACGGGTTTTATCAAGAAAACAGTATAAAACATTGTGTTTCTAATAAGTCGTCATTTTTAAAAATTCTAGCTTTTGGTGTATTTTGAATGAATCAAATAGAATAATCAGTCATAAGAATGTTCTTGGGCTGTTAAAAGAGAAATGTGATGAATAAAGCCTTGAGAAAGACTGCTGAAAGCAAAATACTCTTCAGATCTATTAAGCTAACCAAGTCTATACTGAGATAAAGTTATTGAAAAATAACCTCAACTTTATAGATCCCTTTACCAATATAAATACTTATACATATATTACATGGTTCACATTTAGAAGCTCATAGAGAAATTAAGATGCTTTAAGTTATAGATAAATATAAATTAATTAATTAATTAATATAGATTTCTTTTGCATATGATTCTATTTCTTTGGTGATTTTCCTTATAGTTTTTTGGTAAGTAGAGTATATATTATTTTTTAATAATAGATACTAGCTGAGCTCCCAAATCTGTATGCCAATTCCATTTTTGCCCATGAATTATTTGGAATCAATGTGATTCAATAAGTGAAGGACAGACAGACACAGAAGAATGCACTAGATTCTAATCTGTGACATCTAATTCCTATAGTTCGGTATTATATAACTCAGTGTCTACTGCTCATCCCATATTCTCAAATACTGAGATTTGAATTCCTAGGAATGGTTCAGTCATTATTCTTGTATAGTTTTATCACTTAAAATATTGTTCATTCAGTCTAAGTTTCAAAGAAACTTTATTAATTTTTTTAAAAAAATGTCTTACTGCTGGGGAGCCTGGGTGGCTTAATCAGTTAAGTGTCCAACTTCAACTCAGGTCATGATCTTGCAGTTCGTGAGTTTGAGTCCCACAAAGGGCTCTGTGCTGACAGCTCAGAAGAGCCTACAGTTTGCTTTGGATTCTGTCTGTCTCTGTCTCTGACTCTCTCTTTCAAAAAAAATATTTAAAAATATTTTCTAAAAGTCTTATTGTTGATCTCCCAAAAATAAAGGGGACATTTTATTGTTTTCATCTGATTCAAAGGGTATTCAATTATATGTACCTTGCATTCTTTGAGAGGTAATAAAAGAATGTCCAAACTTTTCTAGACTTAATAAAACAAAACAAAATGAGACCAGTACATTTTTATACATCTGAAATATCTTTGTATTTTTATCTTTAGAGCATTACAATGGAAAAATATAATATACAGCTATAATACACAGAAAATAAATTTAAGGTATTTGTTTTCAGCAATGGGCCCAATGAACTATTCTGAAGATACATTCACTATATAACCCTTAAGAATAGCAAATATGATTTAAATTTTTTTAACTTTTATTTGAGACACACAGAGAGACACAGAGAGAGAGAGCATGACCAGGGGAGGGGCAGAGAGAAGGAGAGAATCCCAAGCAGGCTCCATGCTGTCGGTATGGAGCCAGGCGTGGGGCTTGAGCTCACAAACCATGAAATCACGACCTGAGCCAAAATTGAGTCAGACGCTTAACCTACTGAACCACCCCATATTTGCCTCAGCAAATATGATTTTTAAAACTAAATACTTCATTATGAGATAATTACAGATTCACATGACATTGTAACATCACAGAGATCCTATTTATCCTTTACCAGTTACCCCAGTAATCAGATCTCAAAAACCTACAGTATAATGTGACAACTAGGATACTGACACCGATAAAACTAGGGTACCTATATTGGGTTAAACAGTGTCTCCCTGTGTCTCCCTACCCCCTCAGATTCAGTCTGCTAGAATTTCACAACATGGCCCTATTTAGAAATAAGGTCATTGAAAATGTATTTAATTGGACTAGAGTGAGCTTTAACTCCAATGACTGGTGTCCTTATAAGAAGGCCAAGTGAAAACATAACAGAGAAGAAAGCCATGGAGACATTAGAGTAATTCAGGGATAAGGCAAGGATTGTCTACAGTCCCTTTTTTTCTAATCTTAGGGAAAAATATATTAAGTGTTTCATTACTAAGTATAATGTTGGCTATATGTTTTCTTTAAAAATTTTGTACTTATTTTTATTTATTTTTAATGCTTTATTTATTTTTGAGAGAGAGAGTGTGAACAGGGGAGGGTCAGAGAGAGAGGGTCAGACACAGAATCTGAAGCAGGCTCCAGGCTCTGCTAGCTGTCAGCACACAGCCCGATGCGGGGCTCGAACCCACCAACCATGAGATCATGACCTGAGCCAAAGTTGGATGCTTAACCGACTGAGTCACCCAGGTGCCCCTAAAAATTTTTTTAATGTTTGTTTATTTTTGAGAGAGGGAGACAGAGATAGACAGAGAGACAGAGAGACAGAGACAAAGACAGAGACAGAGCAACCAAGGGAGGGGCAGAGAGAAGGAGACACTGCATTCAAAGCAGGTTCCAGGCTCTCAACTGTCAGCACAGAGCCTGACGCAAGGTTCAAACTCAGACTGGACCACAAGATCATGATCTGATCCAAAGTTAGACGCTTAACTGACTGAGCCACCCAGGCACCCCTTGGCTAAATGTTTTTATAGGTTTTTTTTTTAAATCAAAATGTGGGTATTACTTTCTATTTCTCTTTTTTTCTGGGATTTTTATTACTAGTGGGTGTTAAATTTTGCCAAATGTTTTTTTTTTCTACCATGACTAATAGTAGCAAGTGAATTTTTTTACCCTGTTAATATGGTGAATTACACCAGTTTAGTTTTCAACAGTGAACCAGCCTTATATCCCTGAATAACTGCACTTATTCTAGTCATTAATTATTATAATTTATTACTGAATTCTATCTGCTAATAGTTTGTTAAGGATTTTTCTATCTATATTCATTAGGGATTTTGGTCTGTAGTTATCTTCTTGTACTTTGTCCCCTCTTTTTCTATTTTCTAGATAAAAATAATCTATTTCATATTGAGCAAATTATAGTAGATTGTGTTTTTCTCATTGAATTTTTTATTCCTTCCATTTTGTCTACATTGTCAAATTTATGTGTATAAAGCTGCTGTGTTCCCTTGTTATTCTTTTGCTGGCTGTAAGGTCTATGATGATATCCTCTATTTCTCTCTTCATGTTCTCAGCCTTGGTAGAAGCTTCCATTTTAATGATCTGTTTAAGGAATCAGCTGTTTATTTCATTGATTTTCTTTATTGGTTTTGTTTTCAATTTCACTGATTACCATTTGTTCTTATTTTTATTATTTCTTTCCTTCTGCTGGCTTTCATTTTATTTTGCTCCTTTTCCTTGTTTCTTGAAGCGGGAGCGCAGATCACTTTGATTTCTGTCTCATCCTCTTTTCTCATGTAAGCATTTAGAATTGTGAATTTCGGCACTGCTTTAGCTGTGTCACACAGATTTTGATATATTTTTATTTTCATTCAGTTCAAAGTATTTTGATTTTTCCTGAGAATTCCTTTTCCACATATGGGTTACTTAAGTGTGTCATTGATTTTCCACAGTGTTTGAAAATTTTACTATTATCTTCCTGTGACAGAATTCTAACTTGAATCCAGTTGTGCTCAGAGAACACATTCTTGTATGATTTAAATGCTTTTAAATTTGTTGGCTTGTTCTATGAATCAGGAGATTGTCTACCTTGGTATTTGCTCTGCAGACACCTGAAGATGTAGTCTATTCTTATAGGATGGAGTGGTCTGTAGATGTCCATTAGAGTCTGTTGGATGATGGTGCTGTTCAGTTCTACTAAATGCTTATTGATTTTCTTCCCAGTTCTACTAATAATTGGGACTAGGATATTGTCATCTTTGATTTTAATTTTAAATGTGTATGTTTCTTTTAGTTCTATCAGCTTTTGTTCACATACTTCATGGTATATTGTTTAGTATATACACATTTAGTATTTTTTTGTCATCTTGGTGGATTGACTCTTTTATCATTATATAATGTCCTTCTCTATTTTTTTGTTTTTATGTCTAATTTATCTGATACTAACATAGCACTCCTGCTTTTCTTTTGATACTATTTCCGTGACATACTGCTCCCTCTCTTTTACTTTCAGTCTGGGTACACTGTTATAGTTGAGGTGAGTTTCTTGCAGAACATGTATAGTTGCGGCATAATTTTAAATCTACTCTACCAACTGGTGTCTTTTTCCCATTACAAGTTAATTTTTTTCTAGATACAGAATAGGTTCCTCTCTTTATATTGCACTTGAAGCAATGTACAATATAGAAAATAATAACAATTATATTGCAACAGAGAAGAGATGTGTTAAGGAATTTTAAAAATTTGCACCCACTGGTATTTCTGGATTGCTGGCTTCCCTCACTCCCAGTCTGAGATATGAAAGGCAGAAAATATCACCTGGTTGTCCTTGGGTCTTAGGATCTCTAGCTTGTCTGCACTCTCTTTCAACTTCCAGAGTTGTCTTATGACTTGTTTACTATGTAGTGTTAGAAAAAATGACATTTCCTCTATTTTCCCAGAAACAGAAGCATATATGTTATTTAAAAATAAAACCGTTCAATTTTACAACTGAGATCACAAGAAAGAAAAATTATCACAAGAGTCCTAAAGCTGGCCTCTTCTGTGGAACATTACTGATCCCAGGTCAGCTAACTTTCAGTTTTAATGGCTTGGTAGGAGGCCTAGAGTTGCTTATCTAGGGTTCTTTAATTATTAGGACAAAAGCAGACATTTTCAGACAGAAATGAAAATTTAACTATAATAGACCAGCATTAAAGAAATTTTCAAAGGACTTATTTCTCATTAAAAGGAACATGAATACAGAAGCAGGGTCTAAGATGCCAGATGGAATGGCAATCAAAGAAAATATTACATGTGAGTAAAAGTAAATGTTCAATGTAAAAAATAATTATAATGATTAAATAGGGGAGCATGGTAGGTAGAATAATGGTCCCCCAAAGATTCAATGTTTTAGTCTTTGGAATCCATGAATAGATTATCATGATGGAAAAAAAGGACTATATAGATGTGATTCAGGTTTCAAACCTTGAGATGAGGAAATCATTTGGGATTATCCAGGCAGGTCCAGTCTAGCCACATGAGTCCTTAAAAGCAGAGCCTCTTTCCCAAATGGGTCAGAAAGATGAGATGGAAGAAAAAGAAGAAATTCAAAGGAAGGGAGGGACCTGTGTTGCTACTGATGACTCTGAAGGAAGTGGGGGAAGAGCCAAAGGATATGAGTGGCCTCTAGAAGTTAAGAACATTTCCCAGAGGGACAACCGGCAAGGAAATGGAGATTCTGTTACTCCAACTGCAAGGTACTAAATTCTGCCAACAACCCAAAATGAAGAAGGAAAGAGGTCCTCCCCCAGAACCCCCAGGAAGTAATGTTAACTCCCCCAGGTCTTTGAATTTTGGCCTGGAGAGACCCATGTCAGAGTTGTGATCTACAGAACTCTAAGTTAAGGTGCTAAGTTTGCAGCAATCTATTATGGTAGCAGAAAACTAATAGAGAGAGTCAAAAAACACAAGATAGAACTAAAATACAAGACTACATAATATGTAGGTTGGTGAAGCCCATAAGAAGATAAACAGATTAATTACAGACTGTTTGAGTCTGTACCTTGATATTTTAAAGTAATCTGTTTTTATAAATAGGATAAGGATGTATAACTTCCAAACCTAGGGAAACAATTGTAATAAAAACAAAAGTGCTGCAATAAATTCAAAGTAAGCCAAAAAAGAGAAAAACAAAATAAAATACACAAAAAAATGGAACAAAGAGAGTAAGGCAGAGGAAATGAATGTAAAAGACTAAACTTTTAACCAGTAAAAGCCAAAGACTATCAGACTGAATAGAAAAGTAAAAAATCTGAAATGACATTTATATCCACTAGTTTGTCAAAAATTTCAAAGTTTGACAATATCAAGTGCTGGAGGAGATCTAAAGCAGACAGAATAGTTGAACATTGCTGGAAGAAGTCTAATTTATTTTTTAACATTTTAGGGAATAATTTGGAAATTTTAACTATGGTTAAAGATGAGCATACTACTAGGTATATACCATAGAAAAACCATCAGACATTTACCTGAGTAAATATTGTAAGAATTATCACTGAAACATTGTTTATAATTGCAAATATCCATAAATAACTCGTGTCCAACAAAAAGTAAATATTAAATTAGGCTTGTCCATACTATATAACACTATACAGAGGTGGAAATAAATGAACTAGAACACAGTCATATGATTAACCATATATACCAAAAAAGTGAAGAAAGTTCAAGAAGAATATATACTAAATGATATCATCCATATAAAGTTTTAAAAAACAAGCAATAGCATTGTGTTTTGAGATAAAAACATAAGTCTGGGAAAGAGAAAAATAACCACTGTGGTCCACCTGGTACTCTCAGGCAGGTTTTAGGGAGCTGGCCTGGCACTCAGAGCTTTGCCATCATCATAGAGACACAATTTCAGAGTCAACTTAGATAATTCTAGACTATGATGGAGTAAGACAAAAATTAAGACTACTTAATTTGTCTAAGTAAAAACAAGGTCACTATGAGAACCATAAGAATATCAAACATTCCCCTTTCCCAGATAATGAGTTCTGCTTAAAAAAAATCAATTATAGCTTTAGCCTCCCTCCAGAGTTTCCTTTTTGCAAATAACATTTATCAAGATACCCTGTCACATTATCCTTGCCTCCTTATAGCATTCAATACAAGGCAAAGTCTGTTTATTTAAATTCTCCTAAAAATCACTTAAGTAGCCTAAATCCTATAATAACTGCTTTTGACACTTTTACTGCGATGCTCACCATTGCCCATGGTATGGGTTCTTTATTGTTCAGTAAACCCAACTTGTTCAAATACAGGTGTGTCCCTGGTGGTCTATGGCTAAAGAGTATAGACAAGTCAATACAAAAAGAAAAACAAAGAATATTAAACATAAAATTAGAATAGGAGTTCTACTTGTGGAAAGAGTGGGATGTATTTGTTTAATAACAAATGCCCATTAGTATTTACATGTGCTAAGCAATGTAACAAAGTCTTAAAGTACTTAATGAAGACTAACTTATTTAATTTTTACAAAACTCCATGAGGGTGGGTATTTCAGTTACCCCATATGGGGGAAGAAATAATTATTTCTCAAATGGGGAAACTAAATATGAAGAAGAGAAGTTAAGTAACTTTCTCCCAAGTCACTAAATTAGGAAATTGTAGATTTTGGTTTTATATCCAGGCGGTCTGCCTCCTTCAGTGTGGATCTCAAGCTACTATTCCCTGCGACCTTGGAAGGATACATGAGGACGTTTCAGTTATATATATCTATATAAGTACAGACATATACACACTAATATATTTGATGAATTCAAAATATGAAATTAAAAATATTTTAAAAATGAAGATTATGAAATAGTGTGTGCCATTTTAACACAATAATATAATGAGGCTATCAAGGTAATTCAACATCAACCCTGAAAGTCTAGCAGTGAGAATTATTCTGACTTCTGTGTGTCAGTTGGGAATAATAACTAAATGTCTATCAAGAACATGCTGTCCAATTAAATTACTATTCAAATAAAATGTTCTGCATTTACACTGATAATAACAAAAACAGATACTTCTACTGAATTTACCAAGTTAATTTTTGAATCCTCACAGCAATCTCATGACATAGGTATAACTGTAATCCCAAATATGAAGATGAGGAAAACGAGGAACAGAGAGATTAAGTAATTTGCCTAAGATCACACAGCTAGTTAATGGCAGCTGACATCTGACGTCAGAGGCTGTGCTTTTACTCTCTCTGCTAGACTAGGATATGGCAATTAGTAGAAGCCATGGTCTTCCTCCATTTCTAACAACTCCCAGAAGTCTAATATGAAGGGTGCCTTGACTACAAAATGCAGTGAGTTCTTAAAACAGCCTATTTGGTTATTGTTGTGAGGAGTGACAGAAGGAAGGGGGGGTAGTGGGAAAATTCATCTGCAAAACGAATCCTCAGCATTTTAATAAGGAACAGTCTAGACTGTCATCCATTTTTACCACTGAATTTTTTTTAAGCTAAATAATTTTTGTTCTAATTCTAATATGCCACAGGTACACTTTAACTGTTTTTCACCATGGAAATATATATTTGGATTCTCAAAATATTTTAAATCAGAGTTCTCATACTCAGTCTACTTCAGACCTATTTGTAAAATAATATGTCTTTTAGGTAGTCATTCAAAGGATATATTAGAGTATAAAGGTTGAAAAAAACGCAATAGTTTAATAATTCATTCATTCATTTAGCAAAACAGCAGAGCATTTTAGGCATTCAAAACCTCCTGATGTTGCATTTATGGTCCATTGTCTTCCCTGAAAACCCCCCTTTTTCTTGAAATAGCATTCTTTCTTTGAACAAGCTTATTTGAGTGCTAATTCACAATTACAAAGAAATTCTCTTGGATTTAAATCTTAATTTCTGTATAGGAACTGACAAGAGATTCCAAAGACTTAAAAATAAAATCAGTTACAAGTAGCTTTCCTTTTATTTGTTATTCTGTCATTCAGTCAGTTAAAGTAAGTATTAAATGCCTTCTCTGTGTAAAGCTCTACCTTCATGTTAGGAATCATATGCCAAAGGGTGCTGTAAGGCCAATAACAGTGTCAACAGTGATTTTTTTTTCTTATTATAAATGTATCAAAGTAATTTAAGGTATATTTAACCAAAGCAGTTTTAATTCCAAGAAGGTTCTACTGAACCCACTCCCATGTCACCTAGAGGCACTATAAATTTACTCTCAAGAATTGATGTCAAGCAAATAAAGAAAGCTTTTATTTGAAAATTAATCAAGTTCTACATGTAACAGTGATTGCTGAAAGTTTTTGAAGATGTTCTTGTATCTTACCACAAAAATTTCTTTTATCTTTTTCAGACTGATATACTTATGGAGACATAAAATAGTCAATTTCTTTTTAATAATATAGGGCACTGTTTTTAAGATAATACACTTATTCTTTGATCAGTTTTGGAACTCTATTTATAACAATGGTTGAGAATTATCTCTCAGTATTAAATGAGTTTCAAAGCTCACTGCCAGTCCTTTCTGGCTATGGTTAACTCAGATTGAACTATTATTTTTGATAAATATTTTCTTATATTAACTCAAGACATTACACAGATCTTCCTTGATGTATGCTGTTATGTTCCTAATAAATCCAACATAAGTTGAAAATACCATTAAGCCAAGGAAGCATTTAATGCATCTAACCTATCAAACATCAGAGTTTACTTAGCCTAGGCTACCTGAAACATGCTCAGAACATTTACATTAACCTACAGTTTATTTCATAAAAAGTGTTGACTATCTCATTTAATTTACTGAATACTAAAAGTGAAAAACAGAATGGTTGCAGATATCTTGGCTGTCGACCTTCATGATCATGTGGCTGGCTGGGAGTTGCAGCTTTGCTACTGTCTCGGCATCATGAGAGAATATCACAACTCCTACTACTATCCCTGAAAAAAATTAAAAATTCTAAATTCCAAGTCCATCTTCTACTGATTATGTATCTCTTCACACCACCATAGAATTGAAAAATCCTAGATTGAACCATTCTGCATCAAGGACCGTCTGTATAGTTGTAGAAAACATGTGTGATAGTTCTTGAGATCATTTTCTTCATCATAGTTAATTCTTCATTATCCTACAGACTCAGAACTTCTCCTGTGCAATTCAGAAATTGATAGCCTTGATTTTCATCCCCTACTTTATCACAGTTTGCTTCTTCTTTGTGCTTGCTTGTGTTTGCTGCTCAGATTACCTCTTGAATTTTGGTGAGATCACAAATCACAATATTTGACTAGGTCATAAAGCATTAAATTTTTTTTCTAGGTTACACTGTTTTGGAAGTCTCTGTATTTGGAACTGAAGTACTTTTACAGAGGCCTCTTGGCTTTTCTGCTTGTTTATTGTTGGGGAGGTAAAGAAGGTCTAGGCTTGCTCCATTTTGGTTTAGTCAAGTGGAAGTTACAGTGGGTTCATATCATAAATTTAGATGAGGTCTTTCAAAATATTCCAGTAAAGGGTATTTAAGTCTAGATTAAAAATAAGAGGAGAATAGCCTTCTTTCTTGCTTCTCAGCTGAATATTCTGTTTTTACCTTGTCAATTATGGGTGCCGAGGAGACTGATGATGGGAAGGAGCTAGCACATCAACAATAGCTGTGTTGTAAAAGATATGGACAGATTTCTGAGAAAACCACTTTCTCTGTAAAGAGCTCCACACACACTGTCCCCGGTTTGCTGTTGGAATGACACATGTCAGCAGAGTCAGGAGGGCACTGAGTGATGGACCTACTACTGCTCTGGTCTCCAGCCTTCACTCTGCTGGCTGGGCTCAGCATCTCTGTCTACTTTGTTCAGCGACTCCACTCAATGCCACAGGGGCTGTTCCTTTGCCTTGAGGCCTCTGTTCCTTCAATCTTATACTGATATCATTTTAGCAAATAGAAGCTCCTTGAAGAATTTAGCTTCTAGATGGGCTCTCTCCTTGTTTCAAGGGCTGATGCCATTTATTTCTCGATTTGTATATTCCATTGATCATTTCTGAGACTTAGAAAGAATGGTCCATAGGCCTATGCTCACAATGCTATACTGCCTAGATAAAAAAAAACCATTGTCATGTCTTGACTCTAATAAACATAAGAGTGCTACCTTTTTAAGTATTTATAAGAACAAACATGTCAGATAATTTCTCAATGATCCTGATTCATGTTAAGATAAGAATATTTAAAAACATAAGAGATTGTTCAAAACAAGTATCTTTATACCAGTGCCAATCATGTTAATATGTAAATTTCAGAAACTGTATCAACAGTGCAACAAAGACCTCACTTTCCTACTATAAGGATGTACCATCTGGTCCAACACTGTAAACATGGAATTGGGTTCCCCTATTTTAAAATAGGACACACTGATGGGTACCTGGGTGGCTCAGTCAGTTGAGCGGCCGACTTCAGCTCAGGTCATGATCTCACCATTAGTGAGTTTGAACCCAGCAACAGGCTCTGTGCTGACAGCTTGGAGCCTGGAGCCTGCTTGGATTCAGTGTATCCTTCTCTCTCTGCAAGGCCTCTCTGCCTCTGCTCCTCCTCTGTCTCTTTCTCTATCTCAAAAATAAACATTTAAAAAATTTAAAAAAATTAAAAAAAAATAGGACAGGCTGTAGCACTGTCTATGTAAAACTCACCCTGAAATCTTCCCAAAACACGCAATTATTGATTCAAATCGCCATTTACAAAGTCATTAACTTGGAAAATAACATTAATGGATAGTGTAAATTAGAAGAAGCAGTTTGGTGCTTGTATGTTATCACAATAACATGATAGAGAATCTTAGCAGGTAGCATTTCAAAGAATTGCAACTTTTGTTTCTAGGTGAGTAATGAAAAAGAACTGAAATATCCAATCAAATAAAGTCTGTCACCAGCTCCACATACTTATTATAAATATTATTCTGATGGCCAAATGTGTCAGTCTGCTAGGGAGGCCATAACAAAATTCCACAGACTACGTGGCTTAAATAACAGAAATTTATATTCTGACAGTTCTAGAGGCTTATAGTCTAAGATCAAGGTACTGCAGAGGAGAGGTGTGGCAAGAATGACAGACAACTGCCTTCTGGCGGTGTCCTCATCTGGTCGCTGTGTACACACATGCCTGTTAGGTCTTCCTCCTCTTGCAAGGACACCAGTTCTATTGGATTCAGGTTCTACTCTTGACTTTATTTAACCTTAATTGCCTCTTTACAGGTCCTGTATCCAAAAATGTCACAATGGGGGTTAGGACTTCAACATGTGATTTTTGGGGGGACACACTTCAGTCCCTAACAGCAAGCTTAATGGGATATTAAAGACAGAAATAATTTGTGAATAATGACTTCAGTGTAGAATTGTGTGCAACCATATTCACTGACACATTTTATCCACCCTTTCCTGTTCTTCTGGGGAGAAAATCTATTCGGAACTTGCACTATTTCAAGTTTCTCCACAGCAGATTGCTGCGGCTGTTACTATCTGACCACACCTTGCTTATAAGCAGGTAAATATCTCTAGTCTGAGATTTTGTTTTTCCTCAAAATTTCCATTACATTCCTAAAATCTTCATGTATAGAATTCTTAAGATCCTATTTCCCAATCATTGTGTGGAGAGAAGATAAACTTTCCTTAAGCTTTTGGAGAAACCGTGTGGCTTTTCCTTCTATGGTGTGGAGTTAAAACATAAAATACAACCTGGAACAAATAAGTAACAGCCACAAGCATGATTAGTGCGTGCCCTGAGCTGTAACACAAATGACCAATTGTCAGGATGGCTACTCGGTTCCAGGCCCGTTCAGGTTTTCTGGCCCTTCTCGTTATTTTACCTGTCAGTTCTGAATCCAAATCTAGTTAGTGTTCTCTATTTAATCCTTTGTAATTAGTCCTCAATTTCTCCTTATAGTTTGTCAGGTTCAGGTCTATCTCATGAATATTTACTTAATTCATCAACATATGTTTACTGAGCATCTACTATGTACCAGAAGCATACTGTATACACACTGTCCTTAGGATTTAGTAGACAACAAAACAGAGAAAGGTGCCAGCTGTCTTGTAGCTGGCATTCTCATAAAGGGAGTGGTGAAACAAGATGAACCAGAAGTTTCCTAACTACTAACTGACACAGTATAAGGCAAAAAGTGCTATGAAAAAAGAAAAAAAAAAGAAGAGCAGAGGAAGGGGTGTAGAAGTGCGTGTGTGGGAGGCGGGATACAATTTTAAATGGGAGGGTCACATCTAGTTTCTTCGAGAGGGAAATATTTGAGACCAGGTTGGAAGGAGGAGAGAGAATTAGCCAAGCAAATGCTGTGGAGACAGCATTCCAGGACAGCAAAGGAAGCTGGTGTGACTGCAGCGGAAAGATCAAGAGGCAGAGGAGTCGGAGACGGGGCAGGGGGACAAGAGAGAGGGCAGGGAAACTGACTTTATCCGGAGTGCAGCCCAGCGCTGATGCAGGGGTTGCAGCAGAAAATGATGCAGCCAGCTTTATGTAAAAGACTGCTCTGCTGCTGAATCAACTGTGGGGGGTGACATGGGACACAGGGATACCTATTAAGAAGTTACTGCAATAAATAAATCAGGAAAGAGATCATGGTCCAGACCAGGGGTTGGAAATGGAGATGAAGTTGTCAGATAAATACTGAAGGGAGAACATGAAAAAATGCTCAACATCACCCCTCACCGGGGAAATACAAATCAAAACCACACCCGTCACAATGGCTAAAATGAACAATTCAGGAAATAAAAGATGTTGGCGAGGATGTGGAGAAAGAGGAACACTTTAGCACTGCTGGTGGGAATGCAAACTGGTGCAGCCACTCTGGAAAATGGTATGGAGGCTTCTCAAAAATGTAAAAATAGAACCACCCTAAGATCCAGCAATCGCACTACTAGGTATTTATCCAAAGCGTATAAAAATGCTGCTTCAAAAGGACACATGCACCCCAACGTTTATAGCAGCACTATCGACAATAGCCAAAGTATGGGAAGAGCCCAAATGTCCATCAACTGATGAATGGATGAAGAAGATGTGGTATATATATATATATATACAATGGAATATTACTCAGTGACCAAAAAGAATGAAATCTTGCCATGAGCAACTACATGGATGGAACTTGAGTGCATTATGCTAACTAAATGATATAAGTCAGAGAAAGATGAAAGATAAATATGACTTCACCAAATGTGGAATTTAAGAAATAAAATGGATGAGCATAGGGGAAATGAATAAAAATAAGACAAAAGGAGAGAGGGAGGCAAACCATAAGACACTCATACATACAGAGAAATAAATGAGGGTTGCTTGTGGGGTGTTGGGTGAGGGAATGGGCTAAATGCATGATGGGTATTAAGGAGGGTGCTTGTTGGGATGAGTACTGGGTGTTAGATGTAAGTGATGAATCACTAAATTCTACTCCTGAAATCGTTATTATATTACATATTAAATTGAATCAAAATAATGAAAAAATTTTAAAAAGAGGTAATCGAGTTAAAAAATATTGAAGGGAGAGCCAGAAGAATGTCTTGAAGAATCAAGTTGCAAACCAAAAATGACCCCCAGATTTTGGTCAGAGCAACCAATGCCTCCCCCTTGGCTGTCGTAATGTTGGTTTTCCTTGGTTTTTGACCACTTAGACTGTAATCACTCTATTCTCTCATACGGCTCACTCAGAAGATCAGGGTCCATACATTTCAACTGCCAGAAATTCCCCCCATTCCTTCTCCCTGCACCTCCATTGTTGCCCTGTTCTGTTCCACCTCCAATTAAACTGCCCTTTCCTGTAGCTGCTAGCAGAGTTAGAAGGTGTGGACTAAATGTCTAGGTTTAATATTCAAACAATAGAGTTTCTGACACTTTTAGGGTCTTCTATAGCATGAGGGGTGCTAATATTCACCTCACTCATGGTATGACATGTGAAAAGTGATGGTAAGTTTCTTTGACTCGGCGGAGCAGAAATCATGATTTTCATGATCCATGCTTAAGCTTACAACAGGGACTTTCTGATTTTCAGGGCATGTAACAATTACTGGTGGTGATGGGGAATGATGACAAGGGTTGTTTTAAGGAAGTGGACTCCTGGGTACCATCCCCGTAAATTCTAATTCACCATATTTGGATTGAAACCTAGGAATAACCTAGGAATATACATTTTCCATAAGCACTTCAGCTGATTCTGATGCAAGTAATGCTCCTACCATCCTTCGAGAAACGTAGCTATGCAGGATTGGAGCGGAAGTTAATCACAAAACACCATAGCACCACGGCACTAAATGCTTACCTTTTAGAAAATGTTATGCATGTTCCAGAACAAAGCTGCACACACTTTGGAAAGAATTGCTTGCTATTACTTTGGGGGCATAAGAATATTAAGAATTATTTCTCTAGCGGTATTTTATTTTTCCTATTGGTGACATATTTCTTCTTGAACATTTTTCTAAGCCTAAGTCCACATTTTTATTTATGGCAGCATATAAAATGAGTTTAGATACTTTCCCCAAGCATACATTATATTCTTTTAAAATAAAAGTGCTTAGAACAAAGATACTGGCCATTGCACATCTCAAACACCACTAGGAAATCTGTCTGTAGGTTTGATATTGGTCTTCCTGACTCACTTTTGTGGGCTGATAAAACTATATCTCCAGGAGAAGGATTAATCTGTGGGAGAAAGACAAAGAGGACTCACTGGGAAAGACCATTAAAACAAGTTCGCTTGTATATTTTACATATTAATCCCTTAGCCAAGTATGTGATTTCCAAGTATCTTCTCTCATTCAGTAGATTGCCATTCCATTTTGCTGATGGCTCCTTTTGCTGTGCAGAAGCTTTGTAATTTGATGTAGTCCCCTGTTTTTAGTGTCAAATCCAAAAAAATCATCACCAAAACTAATACCAAGGAGTTTACCCTCTCGTTTCCTACTAAGAGTTTTATGGTTTCAGGTCTTAACATTAAAGTTCTTAATTCATTTTGAGCTGAATTTTTATTAGTTATTAATGAACCTTCTTACATTTTATCTCACAGCGTTTAACTTTTTAATCTAAGCTTTATGTCTTTTACATTTACGTTTCTGCCGATTTCTTGCCTACTACAGTCATCCCAAATCTTACTCATTTTACTTTTTCATTTTCATTTCTTATTTTAATGGAATTTTAAGTATCATACTTATTACCTCCTTACTTTTTCTCTAAATCCCTTTTTGCAATTTAAAAACTCTAATCTCTCCTACTATTATTTTAAAGTTCCTTGATCTCATATATTTCAGATTTTTCCCCTCTGGAGAACAAAAACGAGAGCACTTATATTATGTGGGGTAAGGTCTTCATCTTTTACTTTGTTGACTTTCTGTATATTCCCAAAGCCATATTTGAGTGTTTTCAAAAGATGGAATGGACTTGTTTTTTTCATATTACATGTCATTCAAAGTTTACATGAAGAGCTATATATTTTAAAATCCATGAAGTCTAACACAGAGAATCACTGAATGTGGAGGAAAAACATATCAGCATTACAACCCAAGCAGCAAGGGGTGGGGGAGGGCTTTAAGCTTCTAGCTTCACCTTGAAGTGAAGCAGGTGGCATACAATCTCAGAAGAATTTTGGAGAGGAAATTTGGGAGCAAATCCAAAACTAGATATCTTGTCTCCCGTGTGGTTAACTTGGTTCTCGTGTTCTCATGTCAAGATCATTTTTGTCAGAGTTCATGATGGAGTCATCGAAGGATCCTTTCGGCTGCAGCTTTTCTCATCTCCTTTCTCTGGCCAGAGGACAATTTCCCTATGGACTCAGCTGCATTTCAGTTAGGAGGCCACATTAACTTGTGAAGACTGATAAGAGAAGCTGGTACCAAATGTATCTGAGAAGTCACAACTATAAGAAAGGAAGAAGCTGGTGTTCCCTCAAGGCCATGGGTTTAGTTCTAGTGGATAAAGCTCTTTGGGATTGAAGACATGGTGGGATCTCCACAAACCCTTAATTTATCACCCAAATGGAAGCTGGGTTGTTATTCTGGAGGAAGGTAGAGAACTGGGGCATGAAGGCAGGTACTCAGTTCTCAAGGTCTAAGGTATAATTGTGGGAATGCTTTTTCCCCTCCAGAACCGAACTATTATTGAATTACACAGTTTTTGTTGAAGGAAAATGTATTCTAAAGGGTAGGTCTTACTTTATATTTTAGAACACATTGCCTGAGACCTTAGTATATGTCTGTCACAGTTCTAAGTGCAGTACATGGATTCTTTCATTTACAATTTTGACAAATCTTATTATTCAGTTTAGAGAAAAGGAAACAGGTTCACAGAGAGGGTAGATCACCTGTTCAATATAACATTGGTTAAGTCATGTTATCTTCACAATCTATTCTCTATACTGCTTGGTAATAAATTCAGCTTTTACTTTCCTGAAGGTGTCAAGTTTTTCATGTCTAGTGTTGAACAATATTTTCACCAGCTATAGAAATCTGACAATTGCTTTCCAGTGAAGACACTGTTTCATTGTTCTATGGCCTAATCATTATCTCCAATAAGATTTCAACCTTCATTTGTTATTTTTATGCCCATGTTTTTCTTCCTTTTGCAACTTTAAAAATGCTCTATCTTTAGCTTACAACAAGTTTAGCATAATGCATTTTTGTTGTTGTGTCATTGTATTTATCTTGCTTGGGCTATGCTGAACTTCTTAGTATACAAATGTAACTTGTTGGTTTCTTCTTCAGTACATTTCAGAAATTTTTGACCATTATTTATTCAAACATATTTTCTGTTAGACTTTCTCTTCTAACATCATCAATATATAATATCTTGATATTATTTTGCCAGTCACTGAGTGTCTTTTCACCTTTCCTCCCTCAGTCTCCTTCCTCTCTGTTCTTCAGATCTGATAACTTCTGACCTGTCTTCAAGATCACTTAGCCTTTTGTTTTGCAATCTCCAATTGTTAAGCCAAGTCAATAAATTTTTTATTGTAGATTATTAATATTCTTGAATTTCCATATTTTTACAATGTCTGTCTCCTCAAACTCCCATCTGTTCACTCCCCATGACAATCTTATCCATTACATCCTTCGATGTATGTATAATAGGGTCTTAAAGTCCTTGCTTGCCAATTCTAACATCTGGATCATCTTAAGGAATTTTTCTACTGACTTGTTTTTTCTACCTCTCTGCCCATGAAGTAACTTTTTATGACTGGATTTCATGAATGGAATGCTGTAAGAGTCTGAATCTTCCTTTTTTTGTTTTATTTTACATCTTCCTTTATAAATTGTGTTCTGTCAAACCATTAAATTCCAAAAAATCCTCTTGATCCTCTCAGGTTTGGTTTCATTTGGATTAAAGCTTGTTTGGTTCAGATTTGAACTTGGTTGTAGCAGCATGATCCTTACTCCTAAACCATGGTCTTTCAAGGCCTGGGTACTTAGCAAATATTCACCCTCGTGGCCCTGGCACTCTGACATCTCCCAGCACAGCATGACCCATGCCATCACCTTTCAGCCCACAGCGTTGCAGCACAGGTCCTCAGCCAGAATTTAAAGAGTCCAATCCTGCACATGAGCAGCCCAGACCGGGCCAAGGACCTATGATGCATTCCTCACACAGACTCCCAGACTCCACCCTTCAGCATAGAACACTCTTCTAGCTACCTTACCCTGAAATTTCCAGTCATTTGAGCAGAACTTAGCTGTTGGACTCTTGGGTTCAGCAAGACTTGACACCACACTTGCTTTCAATTTTCCTGCTCTGTGTCAGGAAAGAGCCTCCAGTGGAAGACAGATTATTGGTGACCTCTCAACTGTGATCATATACTGCTGCTTGCTGGTTCATGTCTAAAAACAGTTGCTTTGTATATTTTGCCCAATGGGATAGTTATTCTCATTGAGAGAGTTCCAGTTACTTGATTACAGCTGGAAGCAGAAGCCTAACAATATGTTTGCTTTTCTGAAGATACAAAATATTAACTTGATGAGTTTTGTGATGTATTTCTAAATACACACATCTTAGAATTTTCATCTCTCTGGCTAATAGAGGAAGAAGCTCTGTGAGAGTAACACTTATTGGTAATCACATCAACTATTGAGGGTCATTACTAAGTCCATTTATTCATTTATCCAGTGAACACTTGTTATATGTTGCCCATTCTGTGAGTGATACTTTTCCCATAAGTAGTTTTAAGGGATTTATATTACCACATTGATTCAACATATCATGCAGCTTGAACTATTCAGATATATGCACTTTGACATTGTTTTGAAACTTTTATTTATTTTGCCATTTTCAAGAGTATGTGCAGGGAAGACAAACATAGCTAGGTGTTATGATTCAAGATGTCAAAGAGAAAGATCAATATATCAGTTTGTTCCTCAGAGGAGAATTTTGGGCTAGATATATAAACTTGGGAAGGTAAATGATACCTTGGTGATCCAAACAATATCACTCCCCAGTCACTGTCTCTCACATCATCCTATTTTAATACTCACAATAGTACTTGCTGTTCCCTGATCATTTCTTTTTTACTTCTTTGCTTATAGTCTCTTTCCATAAAATATAAACTCTGTGGCTGAAAGAATCTTGTTTGTGCAATTCACTTCTCTATTTTTAGCATTTAAACAGAGTCTACATACAGAAGACACTCAGTAAATAGTGGTTTAATAAAATGACTTCTTGCCATACAAAATTGAAATATGAGCATTTTCAAACATGTATGGTTTTATTATCCTTAAATACTAATAATCTTAATAGACCACTGGCACTGAGACCTAATTCCTACTTAAAAGAAGATACACATTCTAAAACCAGGATCATTTAAAGAGGAAGTAACTTTATGCCCAACCTCAAACTGGCTTACAATTAATAACCCTCAACTCAATGGCACAATGGTTAAGGTTACAATTTCAGGAGCCAGACATTTTGATTCACAATCATGATTATCATATTTACTATCTAAATGCCTAGGTAAAATCACTTAACTTCTCTGTTCCTCAACATTATATAAATATGGTACTTACAGACTTGCAGTGAGGGTCTAAGAAGCAAATAAGTGAAAAACAATGTTTCATATAAATTCTCACATGATATTATCAGTATTACTTCGCGTTAACTCATTTAATTCCATAGATTTGTTTTTGGGAGTCATTTTATCTTGAAGAAGATACTGGAAAGGTAAATAGCTTCTGCCAAGAGATGGCATTACTGTTGAAGGTAGATCTCCCTTGCATGTGTTGCAGATTTTTGTTATGGCTTACAAACTATGGAAAAGATTTATGACCTGTGATTTTCCTTTATCTACACCTAAACTTTTTTCTTTGCCCTGCATCTAGTTAAATAAGCGTTGACTCATCTCTCTGTTCGAAGTGGTATAATATTTTATTCAAGTTTATGCCCTTGTCAAGCCTTTCGATTTTCTTTTAAGGATGCTAATCCTATCCTCACCTAGATGATGGCTAGAAAATGTGTCCCTGCATTTAACTGCACCTAAACTAGAATATCAGAACTCCAGATCCTCGCGTCAGGGGATATAAGGGAACTCTCTGCCTCTCAATATCTATCAGCTCTGAGGACAGTTGCCCGAGGGAAAAGCTGTACATCCATTCATTTAGATATTCTCAACTCTATCCCTAGTTTTATCTCACTTAGCAGAGACCTATAAATCTGTACTATATCACATCAATCCCCACTGATTTGCCTTTCCTGAGTTACACTTTCATATTGAAGCTAATGGCCTACACTGAGGAAGACAAAAAGCTTCCGTATAAAACTCATTGTGGTGTTTATTATAAAAATGTTAATGAGGGTATAATTTAATATAGTTACAGTGTCCTCTTTATGAAGGTCTACTGGTGAATTTCCTCTCTGACTCTAAAACTAGAAATTGTTGTGCTTTTCCACTACAAATGCTTTCTATTGTCTAATGGACACTGTGAAGCTCATAATTAATGTAGCATTCCTCTTTGCATGGGCTCTTATAAGCTTAGAGCCAAAACTGGACCACTGTATCTTATGGGATATATTTTGTACATTATCTTTATTATATTCACTATTGGCTTGATATTCTCTTTCTGCTAGCATTTTTCTTTTGCCCCACATTACTCATCCATTTATCCCTAAAATCACTTTATCTCCTTTTATTGTATGTACTTACATAAAACAACATGGGCCATAGGTAAGTATTAAAAATCACATTGAATGCAGGAGATTTCTTCTCTAAATGTGCACAGAATAAAAGCTACTTGATGAATTCAAGTCACTCCCAAGCCATCAATATGAGTTATTTTCCCATAAAGAATATCTACTATGGGGAAATCTACATATTTTTATAGAAGACATTATTACCCTCTCTACAGCGTACCACATACAGCACAAATGCATATTGTTCACGTGAAAATACTGACTATAATTCATAGCCAGGAGCTGCAGGGTTGCTTCTGACAGTGGAGAAAGTTTGGGATAAAGAATAGATCCTACCAGGTGACCTGATTCAAAACAGTAAAGGCACCTCTTCAGCTGAACTGTATGAAATTGTCACTAGTCTACAGATCTTGACCTACAAAGATAGCAATTTCATATGATTCAATATAATATTGGTCAAATAACCATTAACAAGAATCCACATTGACCTTTCAGAACTATCTCAGGAATAAACTTCTTGAGTTGAATCCTAAAAAAGGACTTAAATTATGCTTAGTTTTCCTTCAATTTTCTGTTATTAGAGGCAGATGTCTATGGCATTTTAATTTATTTTACTTTTATAAGAGAGAAATCATCAGATAATATAATCCACTTATTTCTGTAATTTTGATAAAGGTGTGGACAGTGACTATACCCAGTCATTTACTCTGAGGCAAATTCAAAGAGCAGGGGAGTATTTAGACTCAGGAGTTAAAACAAAACAAAACAAAACCCCAAAACACCGGCATTAAGTTCCTCCTCTGGCACTTACTGTCTTAGTATGTCTAGGAAAATAGTCTCCAATTATCCAATTAGTCATAGATTAATGGGAAGACATTATCTATCACAACACATTAGTTTCTTTTCTTACTCCTGTGCCATGGATATTTGGAAGACAGTGAGAAATGGATCGATAGCTTTCTTAGAGAAAAACATGATTTTATTTTCAAATTACTTTTTGAAATTCCTAATGAAGAAAGAACTCAATTGATACAAGCCTTTTTAACCAAACCTTGCTGAGAACACATAAAACAATGAGTTTTCTAAAAAAGTACTTTTTTCTCCATCTAATCATTAGTACTATTTGGACAGAGTTAGGTTCTCCAGAACATCATTTTGCCTAATCAATGTGATTTTAGATGTCCTGGGATCCTGGGTAATGTAAGGGGCCATTGGACCAGTGTGGTATTCTTGGGTTGAGCAATGGTGAAAGTGTTTTTTTTAGAGCAACCAAATAATTCCTGGGTTCCTTCAAACTCCTTGAGCCATAGAGTGCTGTTTAAATTTCTGCAGGATTCAGTGTCACAAATCGAGGGCAGCTATAATTATTCTGCCTTTCATAACTCCAGAGATGAAATTTGTCCTATTTCTTTTTAGTTTGGATTAACACAAATAAAGCCCAGTCTTTCCAAGAAAGGAGCAATTTCATATATAATGTAAGTACTGCAGGATCTTGGGATGTATTATAAAGAGAATCTGTGAATGATACATCCTCTGTTATGATTCTCAACTAGCAAGGCCAATATCCAATTGTGCCTTTACTACATGTAAAAGGTTCAGAGCAAAACTATTTAAAAAAAATTTTTTTTAATGTTTTATTTTATTTTTGATACAGGGAGAGACAGAGCATGAGACGGGGAGGGGCAGAGAGAGAAGGAGACACAGAACCGGAAGCAGGCTCCAGGCTCTGAGCTAGCTGTCAGCACAGAGCCTGGCGCGGGGCTCGAACCCACGAACGTGAGATCTGACCTGAGCCGAAGTCAGAGGCTTAGATGACTGAGCCACCCAGGTGCCCCAGAGCAAAACTATTTTAAAAATCCCTTTTTCTCAATTGAACCAGAAAAGTAAACACATGAACAAAAGCAATTAATATTCATTTTGGCATATAATAACGGCAAGGCCTCATGCTAGGATGTGTTTTACATATATGCTCCTTAGGCCTTTGCAGAGGAAAGGAACAAGGAGGGAGAGAATGAAGGTGATGAGACATAGAGAAGAATCTGAAATGAAGCTCTATGAATGAGATGTGCAGGAAGTCATCCTCTGACCGAGGGTTTTCTCCTTCTTAAAAATATTTCTAAATGAGACAATCAGCAAATGTACCCAGACCTCTGGTAGAATTATATTATGGATGTAATACTAAAATTTAAAAGGGGAAAAACACTATGCCCTTCTCAGAAGCTTAAAATCGTGGGAAGTTGGCATATTCATGAAGTGATTGTAAAATAATAGGATTATATGTAGTCAAGTGGCAAATTAAAAATACAGTATAAGAAGGCTATCAGCTTTGGGTGAAGAGAGATCACTGAAGTCTTACAGTTTGAAAAATATGATGTGAAGTGGGAGGAGATATTTGGAGAGTTTGGGGACATTGGCTAAAAGGATTTTGATGCAGAAAATCGAGGAGCACCAAGAAAAAAGGAGCAATGATGTCAACTGGTCTCTGTTACAACAGACAGGAAATCTTCAGCTTTGAGAAAGTTCTTGTGTATAAACAGACACAGCTATGATGAATATAAAAAAATGCGAAATTGTAAAGAAGTACATCAAATGCACATACAAATATGGATGGCTACTCTGAGTTCTTGAGTTGTGTTCACTATACATTTTTTTTCCCGTAGATATCTTTACCCAATAAGAAGCATTTTTAGTGGATTCCAGTTTAATAATATAACAATATGGATCCTGTATTTTGAGTGGATTTTTGTGCGCAATAAACAGGGAAACCTTTCCAAGATGAATCTGTTGTCATGGCTTCCTTTTCCCACAGCTATTCTCCCTGGTTTATTTCCCTTTTTATTGCCCATTGCTTTTAGAAGGAATAAATATTAATGAGTTCCACAGTGTAGTTTGTACTCCTCCGTTAAGACTGGTGAGAGTAGCTACTCCCTACTGAGCAATCATCAGCAAGGCAGGCAATAGCCAGCCACAAACCATTTCTTTTACGTTCTTAGAGAGCAGGCGTGTGCCATGGGAAAAAAAAATGCTATTCATTCACCAGTGTGCATCTCGGAGTGCTTGTTTCACAATTCCTTCTGGTGCTATCATTCATCTACAACGGACTCGGAGAAATAAGTGCTTAAGGGCTACAAAAAGCACATGTACTACAGTCACTTGACAGTGTGAGGTTACGTGACATTTTATCCACCATCTTTCTTTCATTAATGGAAGGACCTTTACTAACAGCTATGGCTTCATTCCATCTGGGGTTACCGGGCTGCAGTAAGATGAAACAGTATCTGAGAGTGTTAGGTGTTCTTCCTCTCCAATTTCCTAGCTTAACTGTTGGCAAGATATAGCGGTTTTCTAAAGATTTGTAGCTCAGTAACCTAAAGCTAGGGCTTGATGAGTGAAAGTAAGACCAATATTAGAACTGGAAGTTCTACTTCACTTCTGAGGATATGTCCTCAGACTGGGACTTTGTCCCAGTCACTCTGTCCTCGCAAGTCTGACCTCAGAAGTGTGGAAAGCCTGTTTTCTGGACATACATACCTTTGTCTCTGTGTCTCATCTTAAAGTACTAATTGTCTGTGGGTCTAACAATGGCAAATTTACTGGGAAGCCCATAAATCTTAAGGTTCAGGTCCTCTCTTGCACAGTCCCCTTCTGAGACCTTGGCAGAGATCTTGGTGATTTTGTATTTAGAATATTTCTTTTTCTTTTTTTTTTAAATAATAAGTGCCCCTTAAATTATATAAGCTTTTGGGCTCAGAAAACCTGGAGCTTCCCTGACCCTATCCTACCCTCTTATGTAGCTTTAGAAAGCCTTTAAAAAAAGCTCTAATCAGTTTTATAGTAAAATAAACAGTGATTATAATCACAATGGTGCTTATAAAATAGAGGGAGATTCCTAAACTCATTCCAGACTTAACAGAATCTATCTCAGGGGATAATATCCAGGATATTTTGCATTTTCTTAAAGCATCCAAGTGATATTTAAACCACATTCTGAGGATATATATGTCCTAGAAAAATAATTCACCCAGTGAATAAGGGTAAAGGTTCTTTATTGAGGATGGACCATGGTTGGAATGTACTTTCAGAGCTTAACTGAAGTCTCAAATTGGTATATCTATACAAGTTTCTCCGTAGCCTTGTGAAGGGTCAGTTCTGAAAATCCAGTAAACAAAACTATAGTGAAAGGCTACTATCAGACTATAAGCCCCCTGAAGACAGGGATCAATTCTGCTTTAAAAAAAAATTCTATCTTCAATATCTAAATCAGTGATGCAATTTAATAATTGTTCAATAAGTATTTATTGAGTGAATGAAGGAATGTCATGTGAGATATCCACATTTGTGGCACTTCATCAATCAGATTGTGATTGATATTCAGAAGAGTAATTTTTGGGAGAACAGACACAGGAAGAATATAACATTAAATCACTGATTCCAAATGTTTGTTCCCCACATGTAGCAGTTAATCATTATAGGAACCACATAATTAACATATTGTCTTAATAAATTCAATCAATATTGTCACTGTCATCACATCATCATCATTAGTACTGTTTTCTTTTAGACTGAGCATTTGGGACTTAAATTTTGAAATTTGTAAGTATTCCATTAGATTTCATACCTCTGTAGACATTCCAGTGTTTCTAGACTTTTAACATCTTTTTGTGTCAAAATTTATTTTCCAATGATGTATCCTTATTAGCTTAATATTACTCACATATTTTATCACCACACCATCTAGGACTTTGTTCAAGACACCAACATAGGTATTAATACATTTTATCTTCTCTACGTAATAATTCCTTTGTCATTATTATCTTTGCCTGGTAATAATGCCCATGTTATTCATCTCTCCCATTAGAAAACTAGGAAAAATGCATGACAAAAAGGGAGATAGGATTGAAATATAGGTACTCATGAATTTTCAATGTTTCTCTCCTTCAATTTTAAAAGTTTGCAATCACATTCAAGCTTCATTGAACAATATCACTTTAGCAACATAATTTCTATTGAGTTTTATGTTCCAGGAGCTTATCCTTCACTCTAAAAATACTAGAGAAGACTCTGGACATTTTTTGATTATCCAAGAAAAATTTCCATCAAATGTCATTTTAATTGATTAAATCATTCAATCTTCTTAACAGTTTTGACATCGCACACATACATATTTTAAGTCAATCTCATGATATTTCCTTGATAAAATAAACATTTCAGCTGTACTTTATATATAAATAAGGCATTATTGCCTGAGAAATACATAATGTGTCACTTGTGTGTTTACATATTTTCCAGCAATGGTGAATGTCTGGACTGATGACTCTACGTACACTTTTAGTTTGATAATTATAAACACTCATAATACAGTTGGTTGTCCTCATAGATGCAGGAATAATTAAAATAATTTTCTGTAATAGTTTGACTTTGAGATATAAAAGTCATATTTCTAGGTTTTTAGTCTTCTTCATCTGGTCATCTAATTAGATCATCTCAAAGAAAAAATGTTTTCTCTTATTTAGCACTTTGTGTTGCATTGATTGAGTTTTTAGTTCCTTGTATTTCTTCTGTTGGATGGGGAAATACATATTATATACTATGATACAAGTATAATAATAATTATATTTTATTTTGATAATTATTCTTAATATCTGCAACATGCATAATGACTTTACCATATATAAGGGGGTTCAAATCTCTCTCCTTTCCCAAACAATATACTCCTTATCATTTCCTCCTGTCTTAGATTACTGTTGCTCATTAAGAATACAGTTTTAGCCATGTATTAGTATTGTTTCATTATATCCATACTTATTTAAGTTACCTAGATGTTTATCAAGTGCTTTGCACATCTTGAATTCTTCTCTTGCTGGTTTCAATTTCCTTCATCTTAAGCATTTTCATTTAGGAATTTTTCAGTGATGGTTTAATAGAGGTAAACTTTTTCCCTTCTGTCTTAATTTTGCCCATAGTTTTTAATGGTAGGTAGTTTTTAACAGTTGGAAAAATAATTCTAAATTGACACTGATTTCCCTCTTAGTACTTTTAACATGTCATTTTGGTTATTTCTTTTTTTGCAACTGTTGAGAATTTCACTGTTGATTTATTAATTTCTTTTTAGTTAATTTTTGTCTCTTTATCCTTTTACTTTGTCCTTACACAACTCCTTGATAGTTGATGAACTGGAATCTCACTACTCTATATTTAAGTGTATCATTATCCTGCTTGGAAACTATCTCTACTGATCCTGTACATTTGTCTATCATCAAATCGAGAAAATTCTCTCATCTTTCCTCTTCCTTTTAACATTCTGAACCTTCTTCTTTAATTCTGTATGGCTTACCTTACTTACCTTATTCTGATTTCCTATTTTCAGTGTTACATTGTGAATAACTCCCTTACATCTGTCTTGAGTTTATTACTGTTTAGCTCAATCTGTCTAATCTACCTATTTCCAATAAAAGCACTTTTCAATTGTAGAATTTCTTTTTCATTTTTTTAAAAACAATCTGGTCTTTTTTTATTGGAACTCATTATATTTAATGTTTTAATTTTCCCTTTACATCTTAAGTCCTAGCATATATCTTTTATGGTCTCTATGTGCTATTTCCAGTATTTCCAACATTGCGAGTCTAATCTTAATGTTTGTGAGGTATTTTAAATCCTGTTTAAAATGGGCTATTTTTTCCTTGTGTAGTCAGTCTGCAGCTTTGAATGGTACATTTTATCTGGGGAAACGCTGTGCCTAAGGTTAAAGTATTCCTGTCTTCACAGTTTTTGCTTTCGCTATGTTACGCAACCCAGTAGTACCACTTGCCTGATGCTATTTCTTTCTTTCTTTTTTTCTTTAATGTTTATTCATTTTTGAGAGACAGAGAGAGACAGAGTGTGACCTGGGGGAGGGACAGAGAAAGAGGGAGGCACAGAATCTAAGGCAGGCTCCAGTCTCTAAGCTTTTAGCACAGAGCCCAACGTGGGGCTTGAACCTATGATCTCTGAGATCATGATCTGAGCCAGAGTTGGACATTCAGCCAACTGAGCCATCCAGGCACCCCTGCCTGATGCTATTTCTTGTATTAATTTCTCAGTTTGTGGTATTTAAAATCATAGAAGTATCATTAATTTGAAACTTAATTCATTAGTATGAGTACAGGCACTTACTTGGAATTCTTAGGAGAGGATTGTTCTTGCCCTGACCTCAAACTAAGGCTGAGACTCACCTGCTTTCTTGTTCTCTCCCTCTGTCGGTAAGCTGAGTTCACTCATCTGCTGCAGCTATCACCCTTTGAGGCTGAAAGAGTAATGCAGTTTTTCTGCTTGTACTCTCTTTCTCTGGCTAAAAGTTTTACATCACAGTTTATTGGCTTCACTCCTTCTCAATTCCTGTAGCATGTAACCCTCCTTCTCCAGGTGCCATTACTACCCAGGCTACCACCAAAAGCATCAGCTCAACCTTCCTGGTTTGTTCTGAAAAATCATTAAGTTAATCAAGACCTCAGTTCTGCTCTTAAAAGCATTTAAAGCAATACTGTATCCTGTCTCGCTGGCTGTTTTGTAAGGGATGATTTTCAGCTTTTCTAATCTGTCATATTGCTGGAAATGGAACAGAGGAGTCATTTAATGGGTATTTTTAGGCAAGTAAAGTTAAGTAATGTGCATAAGGAAAGAAGGCCAAGCAGTAAAGAAAATGAGCTTTCTTGATTATTTGCATAGGCTTCTTTTGAAAGTAGCTTTAAGATAAAATTCAGAAGAGTTTTTAAAGCTTTGCATGTAACTAGAAAAGAGAATAAGATATATAAAAATGTATTCGCTTGAATGAGTGTCCAAACTGAAGCACAGTGCATGGATTTTGACTCTTTTCATTTGATCTA
Organism: Suricata suricatta; assembly: GCF_006229205.1. NCBI lineage: Eukaryota > Metazoa > Chordata > Mammalia > Carnivora > Herpestidae > Suricata > Suricata suricatta. The sequence continues at coordinate 87,073,794 of NC_043701.1, forward strand.
CGTACTAGATCATGTTTCCTTTATTCCAAGTCAGAGGCATGAATAATCATTTATTCAGGGATGAAGGGTGTGTGTGAATATAGCCCCTTGCTAAAATCAAGAGTTTTTAAAAGTATTTTTGAAATGTTCAAGAAATGATTTTCAGACAAACTGTAAGAGTACTTATATACCATTCACAAAGGGGAGAGTAAACATGTCACACAACCACTCTTTATTAAATTTCAACTAAGTTAAAGGTATTATAAACCCTCTTTTCATGATTACATGGCTTCCAAGCAGCCTATGCACGCACACACACACTCACACACACACTCACACTCACTCATTCACTCACATATTGCTTTTTTTGGTTGGGTACTACCCGATATCTCATTATTAAGCTCTTCCTGTACTAAAAATTCTAAGTTACCTTGGGGGTAGACCACTGACCAACTTACTCCAATTCCCAGCATTTAAGTTTTTATTAGCCTCTATCCTGTTGGCTCATACCTCTTGGTATCTCGTTTCTATTGTGTAATCTACTCATCACAAATTCCATAGGGTTAACAGCCCTTCTCTCCCAAATAATACCCTAGAAGTAATTTCCAAGAAATATCTGATTCTTTTTAGGGATTTCCTATGTTTTAATTATCCTATAATTATATCACAGTGCTTTTCACATCCCCCGCATCTGTGAAAGCTGCCTCCAAAAGGCAGCCATGATGTGATTTTGTTCCTGATTCATTTTTAATTGAGATTAGTAGAGGGGCTGCTGGGTGGCTCAGTAGGTTAAGCGTTGGACTTCAGCTCAGGTCATGATCTCACAGTTCGTGAGCTTGAACCCTGCATCGGGCTCTGTGCTGGCAGCTGTCACCCCCTCCCTCTGCCCCTACCTACTTCTCTTTCTCTTTCAAAAAGAAACATTTAAAAAGTTTTAAGAAAGGTTAGTATAGCAGAAAGTGGTGTACTTAGAAATAGGATAACTTATAAAAAGTGCTCATAGTGTCAATTTATCTCAACAGAAGCATTCATAACCAAATTTTATATATCTGTGTATATTAACTATGGTATCCTAATGATATTTTTTAAGATGGTAAATTTTAAGGTCCTTTTATGTTCTTCTATAATTTTAATATCTATGTAATGATGCTATAGAAAGTCAATAAACATGAAAGCACTTGTATCTCAGGGGTCTGCTTGGACACATTTCTAGACGCATATAGAGCAAAAGTAGACCACAGTGTTTCCTAGGTGACTTAAGAATTATATGAGGAAACGAAACGAGAATGTCTGATACACATTTCTGATCAAAATCGCATGTAATATGTTCTCACCTACCTGTTATTTCAAAAGTGATGGATAGGAAAGGTGCAGCACTAGACCTCGATGTACTCTGATATTTACTTTCTGAAATAACAGGGAAATAACACCGTAAGCATTGTCTCCTGTTTGTTTTTTTCAAAATAGCTTCGATTAAAGTGGAAGCTGTAGATAAACGGCTATAATTATAAATAATGTGCATTCCATTTAGAGATGGTGACCATTTTATTCTCCTTATTTCTTTTCAGAACATGGGAAATTATTAACTCTTTCATCTTTCTGTCTACCCTTTCACAGTTCAACCATCCTTTCTTCCATTCATCTTTCCATCAATCCTCCAAACTTTCTCCTGGCTTATCTTATTACATGTCATCACACAGGCTCATTATCCAGACTGTTTATCTTAATAGCCTCAAATCCCACACATGTTATCCAGATTTCATTGTGGATTTTTTATAATGTATTTTCTACAAAAGAGTGTTCCAATGTTTCCTGTAATATAAATCACAAAAGTTTCATGGTGCTTTAGAACCAATACTCTTGGTTTCCTTCATTAAAAAACATGTTCAGTCTGTATTAAAAGAAATAATGTCTTGAATTATATGGTTAAAATCTACTTTCATTTTACTTTGAGCTCTTTAAAAAATCAATTCATGTTTGCGTATCCAATGATCAGCAACATTTTCATCAGCTTTCTAGCTCCTGCTAACCTCCCCGTGGGCAAGGCCTCTTCCTGTCATAACCTCATAAGAGTAAATTTCATGTCAGCATAAGCTGAACACTGTTCAGAGCCTACTGGAATTCTGCTCAGCCAGCTCAGCAGAAACTGCCCAGGGTTCTACCATGAACTCTTCTCAGGAGAAAACTTGTCAAACCTTTTTTCTAAAGACGTAGAAATTTTGCTCCCCTGAATACTGTAGGGCAGAGGCTGTCAAGATTGGGAGAGTTACCTATGGCCTGCAGCAATACATGAATAAAATATGGATGGTCTCCAATATCAAGTAGATATATTTTTCCTATCATCTAAAGGTACTATCCAAAACTTTATAAATATTCTGGTGGTATAATTCAATGGATACAGACAAGGTGTGAAGTTGTAAATATAATACATTATACTTTGTGACTACTTTAATAATACATATCTTGATTTTCTGGAAATTAAATATATTAGCTGCAGGGAGGAGAAGCTGTCTATTAACAGCAGTGAATACACCAAAGTATCAAGTGATGTAATGTGGCCCCGTCCTTGTGGTGAGGTGGACATTGCCATTCCTCTGTGGGATGTGATGTGCCGAGATAATAAAGGAATTGCATATGTGAACTGCATATCACTTGTTTTTAGTATTTTCCTATCAGGAACTTTTATTCTGAGTTAAAGTATTTTACTTTAGGTTAAGGTATCTTTCATAGCTTGGTTACATGTGAAAAGAAGACATTTATTCACAGTATGCATGGCACAAACCTGTAAACACAACAGTGTAGGCTGTGTTCTTCGGATTAAGTGCAATAGGAATTCTTCTTGGAGCAGGTTGTTCATGGTTATACGATCAGGATTACTTTAGATCAGTACCCTTGGGAGTTATTTCGATGACTTTCCCTCTCTTTATAAAGTAAGCTTTCATTCTTTGGTATTTATTGAAGGAAAATAGAATGTGAACAATCCTCACAGCCCTCAGTCTAATTATCCTCCATTCACACTTATGTATAGACTTTACACGTCACCCTTGGGATGCTGGCATATTGAATAAGTTTCCTAGTAGGAAATGGTAAGTGCTTGTGGGGGGAAATTATTATAGTCTAAGTTCTGAGAGAGAAAAAAAAGCTGCAACTTTTAAAGAGGATTAACTATTTTTACAAAGATTATATAAGGCTTATTAGTATTCTTGGTATTTGAAATGAAATGACACATTTCCAAGATTTTCATGTAATACACATATATGATTAACATTAATTGTAGGCAAATTGATTATTTCCATATCCATGGATCTTTGCTTTGGCATTTGCTTTACTCCACAGATGCATCTTAACGATGATGTTCTTTTTGTTTTCTCTGTGACTTTTATTTTTGGTGCTCTGCCATGCTTTTATAGTGATTGGGAGACTCTGTGGCAAAATGGTTTAAAAAAATACCCAGTTGCAATTCAGAATTCTGAAGGATCTCTTGAAAGTAACAGTCCACAGGACATAATTGACATTCAGAAAGTAAAATCTGATCTACCTCTAGCAATGAAATTATACTACTCTGAAAGGACTGCTATAATAAATCCACCTAATAGTGTTAAAAATGTGGCCATTAAAATGGCCAAGAAAATATTAATGTACTAACATTACATGTTTTATGCTACTTCCTTACAACCTCAACAAACATTAGTAGTAAAATGTATCCCTAGGCTAGATTCCTAAATGAGTTGGTTGACATGCTATGTAAAGTTAGTGGATACAAAACAATTAAATTTTGCAAGCTGCAAATGCAGAACTTTAGTGCTTATTTTTCATGAATTGCTGGTCACTGTGCCACTCATTTTAGGAGGAGGCAGAGGAGTCCTGTCTTCTTTTTATATTATTCTTTAAGGTTTTATTTATTTTTGAAAATGAAACAAACAGACAGAGACAGACAGCATGAGCAGGGGAGGGGCAGAAAGAGAGGGAGACACAGAATCCGAAGACAGGCTCCAGGCTCAGAGCTGTCAACAGAGTCCGACGCGAGGCTTGAACCCATGAACCGTGAGATTGTGATTTGAGCCAAAGTCAGATGCTTAACCAACTGAGCCACCCAGGCGCCCCTGTTTTGTTTTTTTAAACACCCATTTCTCTTGGTTGTTTCTCTTCTCTTCTGGGCATCCTTCATCAGATTTCTTCTCTGAAAATTCTCCTGTTTTGGGTCTTTATCCTGATTCTTTTCCCTTTCCAACCAGTATATTTGCTGATAAATACTACCCTGTCCTATTTACAACTTGCCAAATACAACATACTCATCTTTCTTCGCAAGATTGCTCATTTGCTTTGCTGTTCTTCACCCTTGGGTTTCCATACATGTTGTCTGTTTGGAATAAAGTTCTTTCATTCCTGACCCACTTACCGTATGGGACGTGTGTGTCATTGCTCAGCTCTAGTTCTACTTCCGCTCTGTTTCTATGATACCCCTACAGCTATTCTGAAACTCAAGGCATAATGGATTTCATACTGTATTCTAACCATTGGTTTGTGTGCCTTCATGATTACCATGAGCACTTTCCTGACACAAGTTGTGTATTGGTATTTCCATCCATACCACCTCACACAGTTTTTGAAACTCTGTTGGCAACTAATATGTATTTATTTAATGGACTAATGATAGGAATCCTGTTCTCCCTTAGGAAGAGGGAAGGTAAGAAGGTCTGCTTATAACATTGCTTAAAAATATTCATATTTATAGGGAGTTAAGAGCAATTAATTGAATACAAACTTAATCCAATAATGATTAGAATTTAATTAATGATTGAATTATTAATATACAATAATATATACTATTAGCCTTGACCCTCTTGGACTCATTTATCCTTTTGCACACTTATCACATCTGGTCCTCAAATTGAGATTTAAATAACAAGAAAGATTCTAAGACAGGTTTTCCAAATCAAAGGGTTTAATCAAGGGTTTTTAAAAAAGTCATGCCACTACTATATTTTTAATGCTTACTTATTTATCTTGAGAGAGAGAGCATGAGCGGTGGAGGCACAGAGAGAGACAGAGAGAGTGAGAATCCCCATCAGGCTCCATCCTGTCAGTGCAGAGCCAGACATGAGGCTCGACCTCCTGAACCCATGAGGTCAGGACCTAAACCAAAATCAAGAGTGGGCTGCTTAGCTGGCTGAGCTACCTATTTTTTTTTTTTTTTACTGTAGTGGTACTGTGTACTTATTCTGCATTCATTTCATTTAAATTCAAATTGAAAATTTCACTTGATACTGTAATCAACCTACTATTTTTTAACCATATTATAAATAGCAGAAGGGGTTGCCCAATTTACAAGCAGATTTTACATCTTATACAAGGAAACTCTGGGCTTTAAAATAAATGACCATTCTATGTGTATACTTACAGGACACTGTAGTTATATTTATAATTAATTACAACTGCTAAATTTTGACTCAGAGTCTGCAGTCAGAATATTTAAAAGACTTGTCAGTAAATCAGAACTCACCAGGGACAGAATTGGATTATTATTATTTTTTACAACCAAAATTTAAATTACTGGTCACCGTGGTGGGTATCAGCCATGATGTGAAGAGAGTTATGGCTACTCATGTTCCAGATAGCTGTTTCCATCTATCTCCCTGCAGGAGAACTCCATGCTCAGTATTCACCGTAAGTTGTAAAGAAGAAGACAGTTTACCTTCTCTGTCCTTGTGGTTGTTTAAGTGCGAGAGGAGGTTTTCATTGGTCTGCACGCAGTATACCTCTCGTGTCTGGACCCCTCCTCCGCAAAGGGCCGTCTGGTTGCCCCGCCTCTTGTCCTGCTGGCTGAGCAAAGGATCCACTCGGCACTCAGACCACTCCGTAGTTCTCCAGCCATACCTAAAGGAAGAAAATGCTGGCAGTGGCAGCCATGTTTATTCAAAAAACTGCTCTGCTCTTCTTAGATATATTTTTTGTTTAAAAAATTAACCTAAAACACCACTTTCCTCCAGTCAATCACAGACTACCACATCTATGTGCAGATTCAGGTTCAATTTCTTCTCCTCTATCCTCAGCACTGCTCCATGTAAAGAGGGTTAAATTTAGGATGATCCTGTTTTAATTGCAATTACTGGAAGTTGCCTATAAATATTTTATGAAAAGAGAGCATAATGCTGAAAACATAAAATTTTATGTCCAATTAAGCTGAACTCAGGCTTGCCCTTTCTTGATGCTTATAAACAAAGGAGGATTGAATCTGAGAATGGAAAACATTCTAAATGACGATCAACCCAAACATTTGTTTTGCCCTTAATCAATGCATGAAAATTGCAACTTCACAGTGGATCAAGATTATAAGTGTGTTTTAGGATTAAAGAATACAATAATTCAGAGTTTTCTTTTTTTGTCAAGAACGAGTGTTTTTCTGTAGCAGTGAGAATCCCTGATGAGTGCCTGATGAATGTTGAAAAGAGCTGACGTTTCTAATCAGTGAAGCACAGGAAAGATGATCTGTGGTTCAAAATGAAAGCTCCAATCAACATTAGGATGTGAACGGAATGCAGGGGGCTTGTCAGACCAACACGTGCTTTAAAGAGATAGCCAGGAACCATTTCCCGATGCCACTACAGATAAAAAGTGATGGCATTTCCCCACCTCACGGAAAATGGATATTCTGAAAGCACAATGAAAATGGCTCATGTAGCAACTTCATGTCACTTTAACTAAGACTCCTCCTTGGTAATCAGATTAACAGCCAGCACAGGTTTAAATGGATGTGCTAATGTTCATCTGCATTAGACAAAAATGGGCCTTCAGATGTCTGATCTAGGTGCTTTGCTTTGTCGATAGTAAAGTTTCATGACAGTAAACCTGACCTATACATTCATTTTTCATTTTTAAAAGTGGGTGAGAACAGGTGCAGAACTGGGGCATCAAGGAACAACACTCCTGACATATGTTTATAAAGGAAGAACAGCTCTCAGGTAAATGAAAAAAAAAACCACAGATAATTGATGCCTTGAGCCAGAGGGTGGGGAGGGGGGTGTCAAGGAAAGTGAAACCAAACAAGTCATTCACTGAGGGAGTTAAAATAAAAATTTCACTTCTTACAGAATGGAGTCCCAAAACAGAATGTTTCTTTTAGGACAGTGTTTGTAAAATGATATTTTATTTTTTCACACTTGGAATTTGTAACAATCACTATTTTTCAGCACACTAATCAGTTAAAATCAGATGGGTATGTGAACAAGCACACTGGGGAGACATCACAACAGAAGCTGCTGTCTGTTATTTACTCACGTGGCGCAGGGGACAACTGTGTCTCCTGGAGACGCACATGGTTCTCTTTCTTCGAGTTCTGGACACTCCTTCTCGCTGCCAATAGGAAACTGCCTAATGACCCGTGTCCTGACACGAGTGCCTTTCGGGGACGCCGCGTCGTGGCACAAGCTGGAGCAGGGACTCCATTCTGACCACTCTGACACCTGGCACTCTTTGGTAATCACACAGGACTGGAAGGTCATTGGCAGCTTCTCTTGTCCGCAGAAACTGCAAAAGAACATTGGGATTCTCATCACAGGCTAATGAGCAGTTACAAACTTTGTCTTCTACACTCCAGAGCAAAATAAGCTCGGACATTTTTATTTCTACTTGGAGCTACAATTCTAATTTCATTGAAAATATATCAACATTTATGATGTGTAAAAGCAGTTAGACTCAAAGCTAACATTTGCATTTTCTCCTATTTTGTAAGAGTTGTTAAGCTGTTCATAGGAAATAGAAAAATAAAGGGACTAAACAAAATTAACTGAAACTAAGTTTACCTTATTGTTTGTTTCACTCATTCCAGATTTGTTTTAATTTAGGAAATGAGGAACCAAAAACAGTTAACATATAATTTTCATTGTTTAGTGATTTAAATAAACATGCCTCACTAACGTAATACAATATTGTTTTAACAGGAAAAAAAACCCTAAATATAAGCTTAATATTATTTAAAAGAATTTTTTAAACATTTATTTATTTTTTGAGAGACAGCATAGAGCCTGATGTGGGGCTCAAACCCATGAACCATGAGATCATTACCTGAGCTGAAGTTGGACGCTCAACTGACTGAGCCAATCAGGCACCCCACAAGGTTACCATTATTTTTAATATCATTTGGAATTTTAGCTATCACAACTGTATACTTACTCAAGAACATTGGCTTTTGTAGTTCACACTTTAATATACAATAAACATATGGGTATCTTAATTAAATACATCATAAGCATTAGAAATACAAATCTATTTATATATTACAGAATGTGCACTAAATAGATGTCTCATATTTTACATCAGTAAAGTATTTATATTCAAACTTTTATCTCTCTACTCTTATTTGAATTAGATGTTGGATTCTAAATTGTAACATATACATATGAAGATGAAGATGATGTTATGAATGTCAATGACTATGAGCATATGCACTTTGAGTGGTTTTCCTGGAACTGGATGGCCTTGTGGTGATTCTTAGTTGAACTCTTGCCTATTCTCAATAACCAATAGTACATGTTTACAAGACATAGGCAGCCTGTCGCCACGACAGAGCCATCTGTTCCAGTGGGAGAATGCACCGATAATTCTGTCTTGTCATTCAGGTACTATATTTAACTATGGTAATTAACCAGACCGAGAGGCGGGTCCATTTTAATGTAACAACTCACATTCAATCTTCTTGATTCTACTGGCATGTGCACGAAAATTGCATTCCTAGGAGACAATTAGAGCTCAAAGCATCAAAGTCAATTTGTCTGAGCTGAGAGGTCTGGGAAGAAGAATCATCCGAGAATAGTGGTAGAAGAGCTCTCTGAGTCAGCTCTGTTTCTCTTCTAACAACAGAGAAGATTGAAACCCAATTTTTACTCAAATGGCAGGTACGGGATATTTATGATACACTGGGTACAACACTAGCTACAGAGCAAAACTTCCTCTGTGATGAGTAAGTTTTCATTCTTGTATTTATGAGTTCATTCACAAAAGTCAGGCAAACTGATAACCAAATCTTGACCTCTAATACCTCTCTTTACAGACTTCTGCATAATTTCCTCTTAGATACAATTCTTGAGACTTTCTTGAGACTGTTTTCATATTAACATGTATATATTATCCTCTATGTATACTAAGTTCATGTTTCATGTACAGGCAGAGGGATTAACAATTTCTTTTAATCCTTTGTAGAGAATTTGACCACCAGTTAACTGAGGCAGTTATTTGGTTGCCCTGGAAATCTGATAAAAGTTGAGAAGTCAGCTATGTTACTAGATTGTATTATTTATGATAAAAATACCTCTTTGGATAAATTCCATCTGCACTGGAGAAACTACAAATACCTGATAGAAAGCCACAATTTTGAACTTCCCTGAATGTGGTAACTCTAGGGACAAGGCTTCTGTGTTTATAGGGACCTTGCAGGCTATGACAATGGGGTTGCTTCAAGAGATATCAGCTTCTTGGGGTCATGAGACTTTTAAGCCAGGACAGCTCTTGGGCTTGTCTGATGTAGAACTTTTCTTCCATTTGAGCTGTGCTTCATGGATTTCTAGAAAAATTTCCTCATCTGGAATATCTGATCTACAATCATGTCAAGTTCCTATTCTATATCCTTCAAAAGCAGACTTGATGCCAAACGTGGCCTATGGTATAATCTTGTGAGTCTTATATATGTGCAGCCTAAGTTTAATACTTCACTTGATTTTTCCAACAATCCTTTTATGGGGGTACCATTCTTATTTCCATTTTACAGGGAAGAAGTCTCCAAAAGGTTAGGAAACATGTTCAAGATTGTCTACCTAGCAATTAGGCTAAATTTTAAGCTTGGATTTTAAAAAATCAGAGCACACTTTTTCCTACTTCTCACAATTTAAACTGCAAATCTTAGTTTGCTAAGGCAAATTCTTTAGCTGAGACCAATACCAAAGTTACTGTCTAGCTGTGAATCAATTAGTATCACTGGTTCACTCTTCCAGGATTTGTACCATCCATGCACTTTGTAAATGTGCTACTTGTCCTAAGGAGGAATTAGTGATTATAAAAAATCCACAACAAATACATTTTCCTGTAAAGTGTTAATTTTCAGAACAGATCCAAAATGTAAGAAATGAGCGGCATAAACATAAAAACATTTTAAAGTTATATTATGTTAATATGTGACAATATATTACCTATGAATCGATCTATTATCTTTCTTGTAATTTTCCAATACCCCAAACAATTATTTCAACACACGCGTATTAAGTAACTCTACTTAATATTGGGCTTTGGATAAACAAAGACAAGATTAGAATAAGTAGCAAGCACATAATTCCACTTGGAGAGGCACAGAAGGTTATCTGAAGTAGTAGGTCACTATGGTGGATTTTAAACAACGTATCAGAATTTGTCAGATTGAGATAAAGACAATTTATGGAGTTGTGAAATAAAAGAGTTACTTGTTGGTTGGTTGGTGGGGGAAAATAGAGATGTTTTTCCTTGGCCTCAATATAAGGAGTTTGTGTTGTACAGAGGATATAAGAGTGAAATAGAAGCCTAGGCTGGATCAAGGGCAGTTAGGTAGACCAGAAAAGTAATTCTGTGGGTGAGAGCATCACTGAAAGATTTGCAGCAAAAAGGACATGGTATTTGCATTTTATGTAAATTTTGATGGTGATGTAGAGGGTAGGATATTAGGACATAAGATGCAGTAAGACTATGATAATGATGATGATGTCATTGATATAATGCATATATCAATAAATAAAAACATATATTGAGTGCTTACTACATGCCAGACACTGTCCAACCTAACATATGTGCTCATGAACATGAGATTAACTTTCCTTGAATGTCTACTATGAGCTTTGTCCTGTGTTGAACTTTGCTTAAAACATCTAATGTAATCTTCAAAATTACTCTGTAAGGTGGAAAGCATTTTTTTTTTGTTTATTTGTTTAAGATAAGGAAATAAAATCTAAATGTCTCCTCAGGGTCTAGAAAATAACAGAATGGGGATTCCAACTAAATCTTTCTTCTAATGAAGTTTAGGAAGGGCTCAACAAAGATAATGGTAAACAAAATTGAAAGGAGCTACCAAGTATAAGAAAAGAGGTGGTAGAAATCATGCAACCTGATGGATAGTTGAAAGGGTTAAAAGAGGAGGAGTCATTAAATAACTTGGAAGTTTCTAACTCTGATGATCTGGGGAGCAGCACTCTGTTTCTTTGAAATGGAGAACATGGAATGAGAAGCATGTTTTCTGGCAGTTGGTAAATGAGTTTAACATGAATGTCTTGATTTGATATGGAGAATTCCAGGATATATCCAAGAGGCAGAAATGTTCAGGAGGAAGATTGAGAATTAAAGGTCATGGTTTACTTGAAAGTTCTAGATGGCTTGTATAATTGTAATAATCACGAGTGTATCACAGTTGAAAGTCAAGGCAACAGGAGTATCTGAGGGGGGCTCACATGGGAGCTCATGTTAGGCCTTTGTAAGCCCATTTTTTGACTGTTAGTGAGACTAAGCAGGGTCACCAAAGATCCATGGTTACTAGTCATGCAGCGACCATTCTGTACCATTCTCTCCTTTATTCGGCCACATAAACAGTTGATTCTAAGAACTCAGGACACCCATACACTTTGGTTCATTATGGTTTTCATGAGAACATGCCCCTCTGGGAAAGTCAAAGGCATGGGCTGTGCTTCTGCAAGGGTGGCCTGGTGGAAGTAATGATGGTCACTGTGACAGTTTCCTTTCATTTACATGATACATTCAGGATAGCCCACATGGCCAAGGCTTAATGGAACAAAAGCGGGCTTTGAGACAGAAGCAAATGCTATTTAGTATACCTTGTACCAGATAGAAAGTAATCAGATAAATATTGAAAAAATGAAAAAGTGGAGAGCATAATTCAGTATTTGTCTTTAAAGAGACTTCATTAAGAGAGGACAGAACACAGAAATTTCTGACAGTTACTTTCAAACTCTGATTATCCACATCCTTAACATTTTAAATTTCATGTCAAGGTTAAAACTGATAAATTAGAAATTTCTTTTTAATTTTAGACAGAGAGAGAGAGTATGTGTGTGTGCATGATCAAAGGAGATGGGCAGATGGAGAGAGAGAATCTTAAGCAGGCTCCAGGCTAAGGATGCTAAGTCCCCCTGATGTGAGACATGACTCAATGACTTTGCAATCATGACCTGAGCCAAAACCAAGATTTAGACGTTCAACCAACTGAGCCACCCAGGCACCACTAGAAATTTTTGATAATTCAATTTATTCAAGTTAAACAAAAATAGAATGCAATCAGATTTCACATCTTTTTTTTCCCTAAATTTATTTCTGAAGCCCATTTAATAATCATAAGATCTGTGAAAACATACCTTCTTTCTGAAGGTAGCCTCATTCATCTCCTAAAATACCACTATAATTTTTTAGCTTCCTAAATAGAAACTTCCTAAGACGCTCATTTTCTTAGGATCAAATCCCAAGTTTCATTTCTGGTAACCAAAGTTCTCCATTATCTGTTACTGCTTCCTCCCCCCTCCCCCGGGTTGTCACTTAGCCAGAATGAACTTTCAGTCCTGCTCCCCAAGAGCCTGCAGCTCTGTCCACTGTCCTCAGTGAATCCAGACATGAGTAGCCCAGTTCTTCTGCTATTTTTGTCTACACTATTTGCCATTGAGAATTCCATCTCCCATCGTCTTTGCTTCTCCAAAGTAAACTCGCTCAAAATCTAGATAGTATGGCCATAATGCTCAGGAAAAGTAAGCATGTATGGCTTGAAGCACCTCTGTCCCAAACAGTACCATGTGAAAGTTGTTCTTTCTCATGAGAAGCAGATAAAATTATAGACTGAAAATATGACATCATAAACTATTAGCAAGAGATATGTGTCCCTTACAAATAAGTAGGTTGAATATCTACATTGAGGGGCCAAAAATGTGGTGCCCTATTTTAATGCCTTTCTCTCTTAATAGATAAATAAAAATGAACAAAGAAACAACCTTTTCCCCTTTTTGTTTCTACTAAGGCCAAAACAAACAAACAAAAAAACAAAACCAAGAAAACAAAAGAGAAAAAAAAGTTATGGTTGGATGTCCCCGTGGCTCATTGTTTCTAATCCAGGGAAAGTAATAAAGTGGTCAGAATAGCTTCTCAATGTCTGCAACAACCTAACATCTGCAGTCTGAAGCCCTGGAGATGGAAACTGTTCCTGAAAGCTTAGCAGACTCTGGCATTTTGCTACTCAAAGTTAGGTCTGTGGACCAACCACTGTAATTAACTGGAAGCGTGTTCTGCGTGCACAATCTCAGACCCTCAGGCTGTTCTACAGAATCAGAATCAGTATGTTAACGACCTTCCTTGCTGATCTATGAGCACAAAAACATGGTGAGAACATTATCGGTCTCAAGCTGGTCTCAAGCGTATTCACCTAGCTATTCCAAAAATACAATCCATTCCATATGTATAGTTGACAAAACTTTATCAGTATAGTCCTTACTTCTTAGATATCAGAAACCGAATAGATCACACAATGAGAGTCATTACCAGATATTAGATGGTTTATAAAAATAATTCGATAAGCTGGAGGAGAAGGCATCTAAGGAAGCTCCAAGGACAACTTCCAAACCTCAGAATCACATTGCCATTCCTCTACTCCATAAAGCTACATTTGTGGCTATAGGAAACCACTTTTCTAGCACAAATTTCCCTGTGAAATGGGTACTTCTGTCTCATCCCAAGGAACTCAGTTCAGATTCTAAGCTCAGCCCTAGCACATTATTGGAGTCTAAGTCACATCCAGGCTGCAAGCAACTCTGGAAAATTTAGTTTTTTTGCCTTTGTAGGACAGAAAAATCCTACAAGAGCAGTGCTATTCAAAATGTGGTCGGCAGACAATATTTGTTAAGGGTATGCAATCATCAAAGCACAAGTGATAAAAGTAAGTACCCAGGCAATGTTGCAGCAATTTGAAGTTTGCAACACCCGAGCACATGATCTGTGGGTGTAATCTGATGAATAGTGTATAGGCCAGTTTTGTTAATGTAGAATTCTGTGGTGAGATGCATATGGCATAAGCTATATGTTAACCATATATAATAATACTGTGTTATTTGATCAGTAGTAAACACAAACAAAAACAAAAACCAGAAGCCAACATCTGATCCTTTTCTGTAGAGAGCTTGGGGAGCACCACATTGGAGAAGTGGGATGACTGATGAGCCAGCCCATCTGCGGTACCCTGTGAACTCAGTTTAATTCCTACTCCCTCACCAGACATGTAGAATGTGATGAGCTCATAGGACTTTTCAGAAACATAAATCATTTTGGCACTTAAGAATATATTATTTGTAAATAAGATTCATAGCAATATACCTTTTTTGGTTGTAGAATTAATCTATAAGCATTTATAATATCCTTACTGAATTGAAGAACACAGTTTCTTCCTGTCAAGATATATTAAATAACACTATTCGTATCATAGGAGAATTTTCTATATAAAGGATATTACTCTAAATCTTCTTGCAATATTAACAAGCATCCCAAATTTGGTAAAAAGAACAAATTACCATTTGGTGTTCATAGTAGATTAAGGTACCACTTTGGGTATATAAAGGAAAATGTATGTGTAGGCTTTATCCCCTCTTCCAACTGCATGGTCATGTATTTAATTTGATTAGGTGTGTTCTTCCAAGAATCAAAGTGGTTGTCCTGATACTGGCCAGCAAAATGTGAGGGTAACAGGACTTAAACCACATAGAGAGTATTACTGTAACTCTACTAACTATCTGAGAAACAAAAAAGGACAGGTTTTTCAAGATTGACACATTTCTCACATACACAAAGATAGCCATCAGCCCATTGACAGTTACGCCTCTAATCCCATCTCTTATGCTTACATATAAACAGATTTAATTTTAAAATTATATTCAGAGATGAGTATAAGAACATAATGCTCAGATATATTTATTTTTCCTACTAATCTTCTGTTTGCTTTTTCAGTGATAAAAATGAACAGGCCCAGAGGACTGCCCCGTTTTTCTGGGTCTTCAGTTTGTAGCAAGAGGGAAAATGCTATGCTCATTATCAAGGGACCTAAGACATTCCTAAAATGCTACCTTTAAGTGACATGACCCATCAGGTAGAGATTACTCTGCTTCACGACTTCCCACATAGGGAAATTACACTTTCCTAAAAGACCTCTCAGGTCTCTCTCTTCAATAAAATTCAAGACTCTTAAGGTTTCATAGCCTAATGAGTAGCCTAAATATATAGTGGCTTGTGTTTTCTGACTGAATCTTTAAAAAAGAGACTTCTATCTTTAACTATATTCAAGGTGCATTCTTTTTTAAACACAAAATTAGATTTCCTGTAATTTACCACTTATTTATCAGTTTGAATGAACAGTTTGCAAATTTTGAGCTAATTTCATTCTCTTAAGTGTGCCCTTTCCTTTACAAAATTCAGCAAGTTAGAAGCAATAGTTTTTATGGAAACAAAATGCACGCACAGTCAAACCACTTTCCTTATAAAGGCAGAGGTCTTTCCCTTTGCTTTGATGTTTGAAAATCTTTTGTTGAGCTGCAGGGGAATGTTGCCAAATGGTGTCACCTGCCAGCTGGAGTGATCATATGCTCCCTATTAAAGCTGAGGGCCATGCTGCTGGTCAGCAGCTGAATGTGAGGATATCAGCACAGCACGTATTTAGTAATGGGATAAACTGCTACAGCAATAAGGCCTCCCTGGAAGGCCGGTACATACATTTCCTATCCTCTCACACAGCAAGTGCTTTCATGCAGCTGCTTCCTTATCACTCATGCTGTTCCAGGTGGCGAACCACAGTGAAGCTTTGTGGCACAATCCCAAAGCCACCCCAAGTGAGAACGCTACATAGCTTTATGAGACAGGGTAAAAACCATCTACTAGACTTCTAAAATGGCGTTTCATGGCATGATTAATTCTGGCAATTCTTCTCATCCAAATCATTCTTTAATATTAAAGAATTTTTGGCTCTGTTTTTTAAAACTCAAACTAAACAAAGAAGGAAGAAAAATATAACCCCAGGGCTGTTTTAGGTATTATTTTGGGTTCTGCACCCAATTTCAACATGTGGAATAAACAGTTTCCCAGTACCAGTGAGCAATTCTTGGGCATGAGCAGGACGTTTGAGAATTCAACTCAACATGGACATTATCCACCTGGAGAGAGTGTCAGATTCCACAGATTAAGGGTTAAATCCTGCTTGGGGTGCCTGGGTGGCTCAGTGGGTTGGGCCTCTGACTTCAGTTCAGGTCATGATCTCATGTTTGTGGGCTCAAGCCCCGTGTCGGGCTCTGTTCTGACAGCTCAGAGCGTGGAGCCTGCTTTGGATTCTGTGTCTCCCTCTCTCTCTCTGCCCCTTCCCATCTCATGCTCTGTCTCTCTCTGTATCAAAAATAAGTAAAACATTAAAAATTAAAAATAAAGGGGTTGAATCCTGCTTGACTGGCCCCAGGCCCCTGCAGATGCCAGCTCCAAGTCCAGGTTATACAACAGTTGCACTTCTGACCAACCAGCTACAGACCAGAGGTTCCGAAGACTCGCTTCTTGGGTTTGACAGACCTTAGAGAAACATCTGATTTCCTAGATTACTAGTTTATTATAAAGGGATACAATCAGGAATAGACAGAAGAGCTGCGGAGGACAAGGCATGGATAAAGGGTGTGGAACTTCCATGCCCTCTCCAACCCCACCACACTTGTTCCACCCAGCACAGAAGCTTTCCAAACAGCATTCTTCTGGATTTTAATGGACATCTCATTACCTAGGTATGAATGATGAAACCACTGGCCATTCATGACTGATTTAATGTCCACTCTCCTAGGAGGGTTGGGGCGGGACTGCAATTCCCAACCCTCTAATCACTGGGTTGCCTTCAATAAAGACTAGCCTGCACCTCTAGCTGCTTCCAAATCTCACCTCATGAACATAATAAAGGCACCTTTCTCACTCTCAACATTTATGAAATTCCAAATGTTTTGATATCTGTAGGCCAGGAACTGTTGATGAAGACCAAATATATGTTTTTCTTATATATCACAGTATTGTGTATTGATTATTTAAGAGAAGTACCAAGTATCAATTCAAACATTGATTAACTGTCAAGTTTTATGACAAATGGAAGAGAGAGAGGAATCAAGTCAAATAAATCCAAGTTAAGGGACAGACGTTAAAGGCAAGAAAGCTTTGGGGCAGTGATCAGTGACTGGAAATTTTTTCTATGGTGCCTAAAACAGTGAATTCCATTAAGATTCACCTAACCTGGCCATTTTTCCACTGCTTAATCTGGTGGTCCCAGTGATTATTGAAACTAGTATAGCACCTAATCATAAAATGTAATGAATAATTCATAAAAACATAATAAAATCAATGCAATTATTCTAAAAGAATGCCAACTTTTCCTGCTTTTGATCACTGATTCTAGAATATTTCCCTGATCTTTTTCTCTTTTCTCTAAACTTTAACCCTCTGAGAAGAAAACCCATAACCCTAACTTCATAAAAAATAACTGTGGACAAATTATTATATATTTCAAATACAACAGCTGCCAAACTGAATTCAACATTTCCCCCCAAACTGGCTTGCTGCATCTTTTGCCCATTCCTTCCGATCCTTCACTGCCAACTCCACCCATGCCAATTTAGTGACAAGTTATCAAAAATCCTTACACAGAGCATACTTCCCAGTCATCTCTGGTCCCCATTTCCACTTTCACAGTCCTGAGCCATGCGTTGTCTTGTGATAGAAGAAGGAGGATCTGTCTTGTAAACACTATCCTGCTTTACCCTGTCAGATGACCTTCCTGACAAATTTTTATTTATCCAACTTATCACCTGCTCAAGAACTCACAAGGGCTGGCTTAGAGTTCACTTCGTCCAGTTGGAACCTTCCTTCTGACTTTCAAGGCCCTTCACACCATCCCTACCATCTTCCCAGGATAAGGGATACGGCAATGTAGCATGCCAATTACACCTGTCCATTTCTTTACAGCTCCTGGTTCGCTCTCATTTCTCTTAGCTATCTTAACCTTTCAAAGACCTGCTCAAGCCCACCACATTTTTAGTGAATACTGAATTTAATGACGGGGGGGGGGGGGACTTAAAATATTGAACTTAGATTAGCAAATGATGGGTTCAGAACTGAGGAAACTTATGTTAATAATATTTCATTGATAAGGAGACAGAGAGGGTCCCCAAGAAGAGCGGACCATCAGGATTGAGAAAGAGGGTGAAGTGGTTCAGATCAGGTAACATTTAAATAAGGGAAGAAATTCTGCTTCACACAGAGAAGGACTGTAAAAGCTTACTGTTGTTCAACATGGAGCTGCCTGAAAAGAGATGAGGTCTAAAAGGATGAAAGCGGGGTCTAGGCAAATGAGGGCTAAAGGGACTTTAGTGAGAGGTATGACTGGACCTCACCCCCAGTCCATCAGACACACCTATTTAGTCAATGATTTTTTAAATACTGAGGCCAATGTTCAGTTTTGCTTAGTTAAGTGTTCTGATGCTATCTGAGGGGGAGGGGTGCCATTTTTTTCCTCTGTTTATCTAGTGGCAGAAAAAAAGGAAACTGGCCTGAAGAGAGTGGAAAGACCTGCATACTTGCCCTTCTTTGTAACAAGATCTTGAACAAATCAGTGATTCTCTCCAAATCTCTCAATTAGAGGCAACAGCATTTGGCCGTTCTATTTTACAGCATAGCTGTGAGAATCATGTGAGTAACTGACATGAAACTACTTGAAAATGGTTAATTCCTACAAATGCTGGGTGTGAAGATGATAGCAAAGATTAGGCAAATAAACTTACATATTTGAATCTAACTTCCATATTACCTTTCTTCTCTGGAAGCTCCCTCAAGTTTCAACTGAAATGGTTACCTCTGCCGACACACAAGGAGACATGTGATTATTTACTATTTCTTGTTTATCTCTAATTTCTGCATGTATAATACTATTTTCTCCTTTACTGAACCTTAGCTTTTTTCAAATATTGGAGCTTAATTTTATTTATTCTTTTTTTTCTACTTTTGGGAAGAAACAGTGACATACACTCATTGATAAACTACATGGTGTAGGTCACCAAACAGGCAGAAATCATTGCCAATGTATCAATGAAGGCAGCGATGAGTATTTTATGGTCAAATGCTCTGCCCCTGTGATGAGTATTTTAAATGTAATAAATCTAGAGAAAAGGCTTTAAATGGGAAGATATAAAAAGTTCTTAAGAAATAGTACTTCAAAATATCCAACCCACTACTCAAAATCTCTTTAGTAACTTCTTTATGCAGTCTGTAGGATGAAGAACCCAATTTTCTTAGTTCTTTTCTACACTGAGAGAAATGGAAATGCTAAATCATTTAAAAGAAGATAATACTATTTGCCATTCCATAATGCATTCTCAAAGGCTTCAAAAGGCTCAGGGAAAAAAAAACCAAGACATTCAGAAATAGGATTTAAAAATCAACATCTTTAGATAAATTGTAATAAACAGGAAAAATGAAAAGTCATTACAAACATATGGGAATTCCTGCTAGAGTGTTTGTTCAAATTAATGGGAAAGTACCTATTGTTGGATTCATCTTTATCTCATCATTTTTTTTCCACTATGTTCCAAGGGATGTACTTTGTAATCTCAAAATTATTTCACTTTAGCGGTAGAAATCTCTTTTGTTGAATTAAAGTTACAAGGAAGAGGATGCTTATGAGAGAGTAAATAGAAGGAAAGGTAGATTTCCCTGTTTAAATAGCTATCTGACATGTTGTAAGACATAGAAGGGTTCAGGTTATAAATTAAAGTCTGATCTGGCCTCTAATAATGACAGTGAAAGAATCTCATGCTTCAACCTCAATTGTATATATTTGTCATCTCTGAGAATTGGAAACATATTTTTCAGTTAAAATGCAAGGGTTTTTATTGCAAGTCTATTTTAAGTGTTAGGGAAGATCTAACCAAACATTAAATGCATAATAAAAGAAATGAATCCAACTTTTATTTTAGAGAAGGAAGGCAATGCAATAACTATATGCAGATGGCATTTTTAATATATAGATTTTCATTTTGGAAAGGGAGTACTGGCTACAATGTCATTTTATTTTGCTACATATTCTATGATAACCGATTAACAAGGCTATTCTTCGGAGTATACTAATTCTAATATTAATGGATAACTGTGTACTCAGGCAGGAGACCTATTATATTACTTATAAAAATAATTACTTTACATTAAATGTTTACAAGGTAATAAATATTCATGATCAATTTCATTAATATTAATAATCACCATCATCATTGATTTAATGGTTTGCTAGGCATTATATCTCCTTATTCATTCAGAAAAGTTACTATGCATACTGTATTTGTAATCAAATGCAATAAATTTATAGATTTAATAATATTATAATTTACTGGGCTTTAAACTTCCTGAATCAAAGCAATATGTAAAAACACAGGAGGGTGTTGAAAGTGGTAGGTTAATCCAGGATGTATTGCTGTGACTGGTGACAAGCTTCATAAAAGTATCATAAAGCACATATGTGTGTGTGCTTTATAAATGATATATATAAACAAACCCAAGATAATATCTCCAACTGAGTCTTCAGTTCTTACAGATAAATTAACTGTGACCCCAAAATGATAAACCATTTGCTGAATTTACAGAATTGCCGTCGCTGGCCACTCTAGTTTTCTATGTGCTGTCATCTTAAAGTCTGCTGAGAAGCTTTGAGTCCTTCAGAACAGCACCATCAGCCCCAACCTATCATATCCTGAGGGGCAGATACCAGATTTCTGCTGCTAGGGTTCCATGCTCCTCCAGGTGACTTTATTAAACAACATCCAAGAGGACCTCATGTTGTTCTCCCTCTCCATAGCACGGTCTTCATGGAGTCTGGAGGAAGCAGTCTTGGCCATAATTATCTCTAAGAGTTTAGGACCTGTCCCATTGGTACCCGAGGGCATAGCAAGCATTATTCTGTTGGCACTACCACTCCAAAGTAATCCATCAGCCCAGTCTAACTAGATTCCCAGACTGCAGGAAATGGAGAGGTCTCTAGGAAAAGCCTCTCATTAGGTATTAAGTAAAAAGAGTAGCTGCTGGAGTGCCTGGGTGGCTCAGTCGGTTGAGCGTCTGACTTCAGCTCAGGTCATCATCTCATGGTTTGTGGGTCCCAGTCCCTCCTGGGGCTCCGTGCTGACAGCTCAGAGCCTGGAGCCTGCTTCAGATTCCGTGTCCTCTCCCTCTCTCCTTCTGCTTCTCCCCTGCTCACTCTATGTCTCTGTCTCTCAAAAATTAATAAATGTTAAACCTTTTTTTTAAAAAAAGAGTATCTGCTATTTTCAAGTAAGTAACTTCACAACCAAATCCTCTTACTCAGTATTTTAATTTTTTTTATATTCTTGAAGTGAGGATCAAAATCTTTGTACTTCTCTGAATGGGAATAAACATCTAGCACAAACCAACTGGCTTATATTTCCTCTTTGCTTTGATTAGGTAAGGTAAGGAGAACAGGAAAGTTTCACTGTCTTGCTTTAGGGTTGCCACAGATTTTTATGCAGGGATTTTGCTCATATTATTGTGCCATAGGACACCTACGTGAATGACAGCATGCCCATGAATGCTTATAATCAGAGAAGTAGCAAGTACCATAGAGTCACTAGTAAAACATGTGAGTGTTAGAAGTGGAAAACAGGAGAAAGATAAATTCAGCACCCTGCTTAGTTTTCTGAGTATACAAAATCTTGGGTAGATGACAACCAGAGGCAACGGTAAATTGCTGTACCTTGCTCTTCCTTAACACTAAGGAAAAGGCACATATCTGGTGGAACTCCTTGGATTATAGAGAAAACATATGCAATAGTTAGCTTTTGATCTGATGCATTTACTAGGAAAACAAAGCAATTTAGCAGTCTTAAGTGAGGCCCAAAGGAAAAAAAAAAACAAAAAACAAGAAACAACAACAAAAACAAACAAAGACCTCCAGCTCATTCAGGTGTTAGCACCAGTAGGTCTGAACTTGGCCATTTTGGCTCAATGGAACCAACTCTCATGGAATAATCTCAAAAGAAGGTCTCAGATTTTGTGTAGTCATGTTTTTTCTTTATATCTGAACACTGTCCTCATGAATTTCATTTTCTTTCTCCAGTAACATTAGCACTTGTTCAAAGGAAAGGTAGACTGGCAACGATGAGGGTTTTGCATGGGCTCAAAACATGCACTTCCCTTCACCCAAGTTAAATGGGCTCGGCCATGCTGAGTGTCTATCCAGCCAGCAGCAGTGAACAACACTGAGGTCTGGTCCAGCACCACACCAGGAGCATCTGTGACTGGCGGTAGATTAAGCCTTTAATCCTGGAAGAGTGGGACCATTTGATCTGACCGGTACAGACAATTCTTTGGCTGTGGATGTGCCTTCCCTTTCACCATGTTTCTGCCAGCACCACCTTCCAAACATTTACTCAATCCCTTATCCTGAGTCCTGGCATCCTACTACTTATGATCAGGGAACGTGGTTTACAGTAAATGAATGAAGGCAAGGGAATGACCATCATAAAAATCTACTAGTCTTAACATGTACTTCACCATCCAGAAGTAACTAGTCCTATGAAAGATAACAGTCAAAAGAAGTTGCAGATGAGGTGCCATCTGAGAAATAATAGTTGGTGAAGTTGGGATGTTGTGCTTGAACCAGCAGCAAATATATGATGCTATTTTTCCCAGAGCTCAAATATATATTTTTGGGAACCGCAAGGTAGGTTACAGAGTGACATCTAATGACCACTTGAAACATTCTGGTTTGTACCACTTTGGACATCCGGCTTTAAGACATTTTAGTTCTTAACTGATGAATGCTCCCATGAGGAGACCCTACTTCTAGTGACTCAGAGGTTGATACAACCACAGGTTGGGTTTTGTTCCTCATGCTGCTAAATCAACTAACAACAACAAAAAAGGGCAGGCCTTACTTAGTTGGCTGTGGTGATTGGTTCTCATCTTCCCAGGCAAACGGAGCTTTAGTGTTTAGTGAAGCAAACCCGTCTTGAGTGTTATGAAGGCATATTCACCAAACTTAAGTCAATAGGGCTTAAGTTAGAGTTACTTAGAGTTCTGGAGTGAACTTTATCACCCTACTAGATAAAGGTTCCTGAATAGCTGCAATCCTAGCTGAAGACAAAAGGACAAGGGAATATACACTGAAAGAGTTATGTTCTATATTACAGTTATGGCCTGGTAACCAATTACAGAAACCAAGGCCATGGTAGCTTTTTTGGTGTGTTCTACTAAAACACAATTCACTTATATTAATCATATTAATTCCCCTCCCCTGCCTTGTCCACTATATTTTATATAGGACATGCTGGTGGTAGATAATATCATAATATAGATTATATAGATTTTGGATTGTAGCTGAAATATCACCAAATTCAGTGACTCATAAAACTATGAGGAGAAGGTGACCATACTTTCCTTTGTAAAGGAACAGTGCCATTCAATAGCACATTGTTACTATGATAATTGAAATATTAGAATGGAAGCAACGTATTATAAATACTGAGTATCCAAAGTAGAGGACTGACCATGGTAAATATCATAGATTGTCTAATTCCACTCTACCGCAATCTCCCTGGAACATGTCTTCTGTACATCAGAGGCCTGAGAGAGGAAGACCACCCATCTCTGCCTCCCTTTAGGGTCAGGTTACCACTGTGGCCTCGATTTTACAGAGACAAATGCAGTATACGCAATTTGGAATGGATTGTGAAGACAACGGTAGGTGATTTAAGGGATGTGATCATCCTGACACAGAGGCACACAGTCACAGGGGTGTTTGGTTATTCTTCGCCAGCTAGAATGTAGCTTCTGGCTTCAGGGATACTGAGCAATGAGCAGTGAGCAGAGGCAGGGGGACATAGCTGGAGGTGCCCCCTGGTGGGACCGGATAATCCCCCCCAGCTGTGCTATGTGCCACCCAAGGTTGTTTCCCTAGCCCTCCCAGGAATTACACACTCTGCCTGTTGCCAATAATAAACTCCCTTTTGTTTTCTGTTTGGACTCTGTTATTTGCAGATAAGAAAACTGACCAGTTATACTAGTTTCCTTATCAATTCACTTAAGTCTGCAATTAACTACTTCAAGCCACATACCACACTATATATTTTCATATATAGGGCACTCACTTTGTATTGTTTATAAATAGCTTTTGATTCTTTAGTTTTATCTACTCTTTAGCCCAAAAGTACATATTTTTCTTTTGGTTATCTTTTAGCTGCCAGTTCTAATTGTAATGTGCAATTATAGTAAATGTAGTCTGTCTGAAATAAATGGAAGTATATTGATTTAATCCAGATTTGTCTGGTCTCACACAGTGTATTTCTTCTACCACACTATATAATTTTGAAGTCTGTGATTTCCTCCATTATTTTAATTACTTTAATGGAGGAGATCCATCTACAAATTAGATTATGTTTTCTTCTATTATTGAACATTTTAAATATATCTCACTAGTATTTATTTTGCCATACTGGGTACAGTAAGTCTCTAAATTTATTTATAAAAATGATTTTGCCACTGAATACTTCTATATTACTTAAAGCACAGTACTATGTATTGAATAAAGTTCCCTATATCCACTGACTGGTGATACCTCCTTTGTAATACACTAAAATTTTAAGAAAGAAAAAAATTAGTTCCTTAATTTTTCTGTTTTTCTGAACCAGTATAGGTATATTGCCAGCCTCAGTAACTTTTAGCACATTTACTATGCTTTCTTTCACGAAGTTGTCACAGTTCTCAATTTCTCTGCTTTCAAGGGGAAAATGCAACATCACAAAATGCACCTAGAATTCTGTTCAGCCTGGTGTTCTGATTTTCTCTCTCTCCTCCCACTATGTTAGACATATAATAAAGTCAATTCAGAAAGGACACATGTAGAAACAGCAGCAAGGCACATGTTCTATAATAACAATATGGTCTCACTGCTGTGATCCAAGGCTATCTAGAAAAGCAGAAATAAGCTTCAGTGAGCACTGCTTTAGCTCATCCAAGAAAGATGTGATATCTAACAAGTATTGCCAAATGTGAAATTTGTTTTTTTCTCGTTTTTTCTTACACATTAAAGGGAGTGTAGAAGATGTGGTCCCTATCTATCAATGCTGATGAAGTGCTCATTCTCTTATTCACTTAAAGCCCAGTAGGGGCTTGCTCTTAAATTCTTTTAACCTCTCCCTCTTGGTCCTTGTGCATGCTTGTTCTCGCTTTGGCCAGCCCCTTGAAGCTCTCCTCAATATTTTGTTTCACCACAACCCCCAGACCCCACAAAGTCCTGATTCTTTTGTTGCCCTAACTTGATTTTCTTGGGAGAATATGCTCCTGTAGTGTTTTCCCCAAATTTCCCTCTGAGAAAATAAAGGCAAAGGAGAAAACATGAAATAGTAAAAGAACAGAAGGCAGCTGTGAATCCTCACAAATTATAGATTTTATCTCTAACTCTACCATTAATTTAATTTTTTAAAAGCAATTATCATCTTATTCTTCAAGGAGACTCAGGGGAAAGTTGCTGAATAAATAATATAAGCAATATTTTAGAATTTCACAGTGATTATATTAGTGCATTGCAAAATTAGTGTAAGGGGTTTATGCAGCAAGACATTCTATGAGCCTAAGATTTCCGCTAGCCAAAACAAATTTTCTATCTGGTCCACAGTACTTTGACTTAAACTACTCTCTAGAACTATTACATAGACTTGTGCTCTCAACATTAACAAGCAACTAACAGAAGAAACCAGTGTACGCCCAACACACATACATGCATGCATGCACACGTGCACACAGACACATTTTAAGAAACAGTTCCTGTTTCATTTTTTCTATTAGCCATTCAGGTATCTCAATCTAACTTTTGTTTTTAATTATGATCACCAACCTCCAAATGTGATTTTAAAACTTCATCTAATATTTTTCTCTCTCTCTTTCATCAGTCGCATTTATGTATATATACATGTATAGATCATTCATTAACTCATTTGTTCATTCATTTAGCTTATTTATTGTAAGTCACCCACAAATCCTTTTTGGAAGTAGACAGGTTATAATTACGATATATGAATGGAACAGACCTGAAAATGACACATACATTTCTAGCATTTTTATTGCTGGCAAATGACACCAATAGTTAACACTATTTGGCATTCTATTTATCACAGACTATCAACAATCACCAATTTCTTTGTTGTTACATTAAACACCTTTTGTTGGATGTTAATGTCTGATCTAATTAGGAAGTGAACTAGGATAAAAGAAAATTAACCACAGTGTTTTGTTTCAATGCTTAAATGACTCTTCCTTAAGTAATAGGCTATTTAAGAGATCTAGAGTTAATTGAAAATTGCCATTATCAAGAGTCTCTCTTCAATTAGCAATCAGAGAGGAAGAACACATATTACTGGATTTGAAGACCATAGGTCTCATTGCCAGCTCGGAGACCCAGTGGGATTTAACACATACTCTTAACTACTAACACTTTGTACTTCCTTAAACAGGATTCAATTTGCATAGACTCCCTAACATTCAATGTTCTAAGTCTCTCATCTTTTATTATTTTTATGATAGATCAATCTCATTCTAAAGCAAAGAATAAATTTAAGTTTTCTAACTGTTCACAGAACTTCTGAAGATAAAAGAGAACTCAAATACTATATTACTGTTAAATGACTTGATTTTGATCAGATATTTTCTCCTATACTAATAATTAAAAATAATTACTTCAGGGGGGTCACCTGGGTGATTCAGCCAGTTAAGCATCTGACTCTTGATTTAGGCTAAGGTCGTGATCTCATGGATCATGACTTTGTGCCCCACAGTGGGCTCTGCACTGATGGCACTGAGCCTACTTGAGATTCTCTTTCCTTCTTTCTCTGCCCCTCCCCAGCTTGTGCTCACACTCTCTCTCAAAAGAAAGAAATAAACTTTAAAAAAATTATTTCAGTAAGCTAAAACACATGCCCTAGGAATAAAATATGTATTGATTACTGTCATAATTGCAATTACTTAGTACATCCAAGTAAAAATATAGTGCGAGTGAAATAATTGATATAAACACTGGAAAAGATGAGAGTGAAATTTCTCTTGTTAATGTTATTATTAGATGTTCTAAAAACTCAAGAGATTCTAATAAATTACTTTTGGAATTAAAAAGAGAACATTTTTTGGAGCACCTGGATGGCTCAGTAGATTAAGTGTTAGACTTCAGCTCAGGTCACTATCTCACCACTCACAGGTTCTAGCTGACAGCTCAGAGCCTGGATTCTGCTTCAGATTTTGTGTCTCCCTTTCTCTTTCTTTTTCTGCCTCTCTCCCAATCACGCTCTCTTTCTCAAAAATAAATAAAACATTAAAAAATAGAAATTGGCAACATGATGAATATAAATTAAATACATAAACATCAACAGCTTTACCCTTAAAAATACACCTAGACACAGAAATGTTAAAAAAAATTCACCTGTAAAATATTTAGAGAGAAGTGCAATGAGAAATATCCAAAAATCTCTATAAAAACTGTAATATATTATTTAAAAACACGGCACACTATGTAAGAGCAGAAGAAACAGAAAACTGTAAGTCTTGATAGTAATTCATAGTTACATTCACATATAAATTACTCCAGTTAAAATCACGTTTCATCTTAGAATTAGATATAAAGACCTCAGTGTTAGAATAGCTAGAAAACCATGAAAAAGAAGAGCAGAAAGGGGAGTACTTGCTATTTAAAATATAGCAAAATATATTAAACATTCACTGTAGAAAAATGCATATGGTATCCTACAGAAGGAAATAAATCAGTCCCATAGTACAGAGAATCCAGAATCAGATTCTAAAACAATGTAGATATTGATAGTTCAATAAGTGAAGATAAGATACAACCTATTTAACACAGTACCAGATATCCACAGTAAATTAAAAAAAAACTTGAATCTCTGTCTTACATGCACACAAACTAAAGTCCAGAAAGAAAAGATACATATTTAGATTAAAACAAGATCACGTTAATCTTTTAAAAAGATCCAGGAGACTAAATTTGCAATCTACAACTGGGAAGGCTACCCTAAACCCAAGGGAAAATGCAGAAATTGTAATACAAGAAAAGACATGTTTGAGGTTTTAAAAATTCAAAATTTGTGCTAGTCTTAGAGTTGATAAAGGTGTAAAATGTAAAATGGGGCACCTGGTGGCTCAGTTGGTTAAGCGTCCAACTTCGGCCCACGTCATGATCTCATGGTCGGGGGATTTAAGCCCTGCGTCGGGCTCTGTGCTGACAGCTTGGAGCCTGGAGCCTGTCTTCGGATTCTGTGTCTCCCTCTCTCTGCCCCTCCCCAGCTCATGCTTGCTCTTTCTTTCTTCATCAAAAATAAAAAAATAAAAAACTATATAAAATGAATATTACAAAGACTGAATTACTATAAAATACATGTGCTATTATAAATTAAGAAAAACACCAGAAGAAAAAAATATGTACTCTATTTATTATATCTATAGATGCATGGCAACAGAATTTCAAAAATCTACATACAAATGATGAAATGCTCAGGTGTGCTACCAGGGGAAAAGAAAAATCAAGTAACAATGTCGAATCACTTCAGCTTGCATAAGACTGGTAACAAGAGTTTTTGTTGGGAGGAACAGGAGAAAAGAGATACTCTTAAACACTGGCAATGGGGATGTTAGATGTTAGCACCTTTTCCCAAAGCATCTACAAAAATCTTTCAAAATTAAATTTGATCCAGCAATCCCATACCTGGGAATATGTGCTATAAAATTAACAATACCAATTCACATGATATATGTGAGGATATTTATGTGGTTCCTCATATATGGCTGTTTCCTTAGTCATAAACCAAAAATAAAGTTAATTTCCATTAGTAGGGAATTTAGGAATTTAAGAAGAATGGATTAGAGTTATTCCTTATAAACTGGAAGGGTTTCTGCAGTGTGATCCTTTTAAAAAACAATGAACAAAGTAAGGTACATGCCTGCATGTATATGTATAATCAATATGCATAGACTTATATGAATACAGCTTGTTAATATTACATACCACTTGGGGAAATGGAGATGTGCCTGATATGTTAATATGATCCAAAAGAGAGGGTAGGAAATTTAGTATGTAAGATACAATTTATGTAAAATTATATGATACATTACAGAAACATAACATGATGCACAGCCACCAAAATATTAATAGTGGTTATTTGTGCATGATTGTATTCTAAGTGGATCTTCCTTTTGCTTTATGATTTAACACAGTACTTTCAGATTAAAGATTTTATTTATATCAACAGAAAATTAGTCTTCCCACTGTGCAAGAGTAATATTTTTTAAATAATTATATGATGTAATATTTGCATGTAAAGTTGCACAAGACACAGAAATATGACCAGGAAATTAAAAAAAATAAATTGGTTTCATTTACTGTTCCTGAAATATACTAGACTTTCAAAGCTTTCAGATGTCAATTTCTGTATAATTTAATAATATTGATGACTGCAACAAATATTTGTAAGTAATTTAACTATGATATTTGTTGCCTTATCTAGTCACAAACAACTATTTGAGTAATAAATTTTGATATAATTTATGAGCTTTATCTAAACTTTTAATGTAAAACAGGTAGCTAAATAAAGAACCATTTCTTTCATTTTTGTGCTTTTAAGAAGATAGGCAACATGGAGAAGACATGCAATAATACAAGTATCACGTGATCCTAATAGGTGAGTCAGTTTAAATATTTACTGTCTTCCTAGAATAATGTACCTATTCTGTAATTATTCTATTTGTGCCTATCTTATGTAACTTCCACCTCGGTGTAAGAGGAACATGTCCCTACCAAGTACTGCTCATCTCTGACCTAGAAAAAGGCTCTAGTCTGGGGCCACCCCTCCTGACTACCCAGTATACTCCTCTCAGGTCCAGAGATTAAGTTAGTAACGGCAAATCAAAAGGTTAAAAACCATCTGATCACTTTTGTGATGATTTTTCTCAATAAAAACTAGTCATCTAAGTAACTGACAATTCTTACTTTATACTGTTTTTTTCTCCCTCAAATTCTCTAAAGTTGTAATTCTAATGAATGCTCAACAGTCATTTTCTCTTGTTGAAGTACAGTGCACAATTAGTTTTTCGGTTTGTTTTAGCATTTATTTTTTAGAACTCTAAAATATTTCTCTCCATCTTGCCTTTTAAAAAGTTTCTGGTCAAAATTCACCAGATTTATTTTTGTAATCAGTGGTAAAACTATGGCTTGATGTTACTGTCCTAGATTAATTTATTTAATATACATATACATGTACTATCCTATTTGCATACTAATGAAATAATAAATATAATATTTGTAAAGAGATCATCCATATAAAGACATACCTGAAATTGTAACTTTAAAACCTGACATTGTCAATGTGGTCGTTTCTAATAGAGGCGATCAGGACAGAACAAGCATGCAGTTTCAGGGGCCATATTTACTACGTGTTAATGACAAAATCCTTTGGCAGCCTTCAAGTGCTGACTACGCCCTCAAAGTCCTGTCAGAGTAGAGGGGCAGGGGACAAGGATGAGAGACATTCTCAAGCAGTTCATAGTCTAGTTGACAAAATCCTTCACATGAATGACAAAGCATGTGCTTCTTATCAGAGACAAATCTAGCAAAACTGAAACACTTATTTAGGCCCAGGAAGATAGAAGTAGACCTTTGCCATCATTACTGTTTGTCCAACCTACACTTTTCCATCAGCTGTTCTCAGAAAATGTCCCTGGCGGGCAATAAATGCCCACCATGGACTGTTCAGTGACATCCATGGCGACCAAACAGGACAGTTGTCCCAGTTCCTACCCATTCTCCGCTTCACTTGTTCCTGACTCTCCTGGGCTCCAGACTGTCAGCTTCATAATGAAAGTAGGTGGTAAAATGAAACTATGCAAAAATATGTCACCAGCGCCCTCTGACCAAGGAACTCCACAAATCACATTAGGGAATGTTTTCTTTTCAAAATGATTTATTTCACAACACCCTGCTTTGGTTGTTCAAATGCAAACAGCCTCAGAAATCAAATTTGCAAGTCTAAAATTAAGAGCATATGCATCATTCATGATGATTTCATAGTGTTCCCTGGCCTGATTTATAGTTGTCAAAATTAACATTATGTGACACATTGCATTATGTGTTTTGCTTGACATTGGATTATCTCGATCATGACAAATTCAGTTAAAACTAATATCAATTAATTTCAACTCTTCCATTTTTAAGCTCCTTTCTACCCTTTTCTTTCTGCCAAGATATCTTATAAACTTTATGTGAATCTATGTATGACATTCCTTTAATAATAATTTCTTCATAATTTCCAACATAATCCTCATTTTCATAGTTTTGCTCTTTAATCACAGATTTGGCTTATCTTACTTTCCTTTTTTTGGTTTATCTTCTTTATTACACAGAAGAACCCATAGGATTCTGTCATGGATGGGTGGTTGTAAACACAAACCGCTGATATTTAAAGATACAAAAATATGAACAAATTCTCTTTGCATCCACGTTTATCTCAAATCCAGTATTTTACAATTCAGGACAGGGATGAAATAATTAGGGAATGCTGGTAATAAATAATTATGCATTAAAAATCTATTATGCACTAATTCTTTAGGGAAATCTCTATGATGTATTTGAAGATCAAAATATTCAATAACATTGGCTGTCACATATTTGTATTGGGTTTACTGAATATCCTAAAACATGCAAAATTATTTTCAAACATCTTTATCATAATAGCAACCTTTTACACAAAGTGAACTTTATTTTGTGCTTACTAGGATGTATGTGAAAATAATATCCTATTCATGATATCTTGAATGCTTCTAGATTTTAAAATACTTTTACTGGCTAGTGTGAGTAGAACCCAATGGACTTAGCAGAGAGACATATTCACAGTGAAATGTATATGCTTACGAAGTAAATACTTATCTCCTTAACACTGGTGTCAGCCCAGCATACTAAAGGTACATAGATAAAACAAGGTTCATATTTCCATTTATAGAATCATATATACATTGACTTCTTCCCACCTACGGAATATAACTGCCTTTTGAAAGAGATTTAAAGAACCTAAAGAGGTAAAGATTGTGTTCTTTTCTCCTTTTGTTTTCAATAATCTTTAGCATCTAATTATTTCAAAGCCATCCTTTATTATTAATAATTATTATTCTTCTAGGGAAGATGGTGGAATAGGAGGACCAGGCTCACTATGACCCACGGATATACCTACATAACAATCTTATCAATGTAAATAATCCGGAAAATGATCCCTAAACTGGGAGAATAAATCTTACAACTAAATATAGAGAAGATGCTGTATCACAAGGGTAGGAAGGGTGGAGACACAGTTAGGAGTTAAAGGGACTCATTAAACCGTCAGCAGCTGTTAGGAAAAGGGAAGAGAAAGAGACCCCTACACTGAGGAAGATAAATCCCCATAATATTTGGCTTTGAAAACCAGAGGGGCTGAATTTCATGAGTTCTTATAACCAGCAGTACATAAAACCTGGAATTTTAAAAAATCATCAGGCTCAGTGCTGATAAAGTCAGGAGAGTAAGGGGAAACTGAGTCCCCATCCTTGAAAAGAGAGCACAGCAAATTGCCCAGAAGCAGCAGTTTGAAAGATGCCTGTGGTAAATGGGAGGGAGAGTTATCTACTAATGTCAGAGCTCATCAGAGGGACACAAATCTCTGGGGAACTATTTCAGGAACCAAGGAACCGACAGGTGCCATTTCTCTTCTCTTGCCCGTTCCCCAACATAATCACAGGACTACCTGTGAGACTCGCTACCTCACTTGCCAGTGCTGTTACCACAGCCCTCACTGTGCTTCTGCCAGTCCACCCTCCAGACAGCCGGCCTCAGTCACAGCGCTGCAGGGCCCCTTCCAGAGAGAAGGGGACGTGCACGAAGCATGGTAGCACCTCTGTCCCACACTCCCTCCCTCTGTGCTTTACTTCAGCTGATCCGCCCTTTTGAATACGTTTTTGGCCAGTGCCCATACAGGGTGGTGCCACAGGCCTGACCATGTGACAGTGAGTCCAAAGTGACTCTTGCCTTAGAGAGAAGGAAAGATAACCACACACATCAGGAAGCCCCAGCAGTGGGCTGGAGGCGGACAACTGAACTGACTACAGATGCTGCCCACCAACAAAAGCTTCTTAGGGGACAACACAGGAAAGGGACCCTGCAGTTTGGAACTGCTACATCTCTAGCAAACGCCTGGTCTGATTCAACTTAAGCACAAGGAATCCCAGAATGACCCACTAACACCACAAAGCAGGACACTATGGGACTTCTTCATGAGGCCATTAATTTCAAGTGTAGGAGATGTAGCTGTCTTTATTCATACAAAGGAACAGGCACAGAAAATTAGACAAAATGAGGAGACAGAGGAATGTGTCCCAAATGAAAGAATAGGACAAAATCACAGCCAGAGACCTAAGAGAAATAGAGATTAGTAATATGTCTGATAGAGAACTGAAAGTAATGATCATAAAGGTACTCAATGGACTTGAGAAAATAGTGGAGGACATCAGTGAGACACTTAGCAATGGGAAAAAAATGAACTAGTCAGAGCCCAATAAAGGAAATTTAAAATACACTATATGGAATAAATAGTAGACTAGATGAAGTAGAAGAATGAATCAGCAGCCTGGAGGAAATAGTAATAGAAAGCAATCAAGCTGAGGTGAGAGGAAAAAAATATGCAAAATGAGAATAGACATAGGGAAATGAGCAGCACCAATAAGTGTAATAACATTCACATTATAGGGATCCCAGAAGGAGAAGGGGGAGAAAAAAAGGTGGCAGAAAATCTATTTGTAGAACTAAGAGTTGAAACCTTCCCAAATCTGAGAAAGAAAACAGAACTCCATATCCAGGAGGCAGAGATCCCTGAAATAAAATCAACCAAGGAGGCCCACACCAAGACACATTGTAATTAAGATGTCAAAAGTTTTAGTGATAAAGAGACAATTCTAAAAGCAGAAAAAGAAGGCAGTTACACAAAAGGTAAAATTCCATAAGGTTATCAGCTGATTTTTCAGCAGAAACTTTGCAGACCAGAAGGAATAGCATGATATATTCAAAGTGCTAAAAGGAAAAAAAAATCTGCAGTCAAAAATACTCTGTCCAGCAAGACTATTAGTTAGAATAGGAAAGATAAAGAGCTTTCCAGACAACAAAAGTTAAAGGAATTCACGACCCCTAACCAGCACTTCATGTAAAAGGGGACTCTTTGAGTGCAAAGGAAAGACCATACACAAGAGTTTAAAAAAAAAAAAAGCACAAAAGAAACAAAAATAGGTATATCTGTAAAAACCGGTCAAGTGATTCATAAAATAAAAAGATATAAAATATGACACCATAAATCTAAAATAGGTGGAGGAGAGAGGTAAAGAATGGGTTCAAACTTAAGTGACCATCAACTCAATACAGAGTGCTACACACAAAAGATGCCATTTACAGATTGAATGGCAACCACAAATCAAAAACCAGTCACAGATATGCACAAATTACGGAAAAAAGAATTCAAGTGTATCACTAAAAAAGCCAACTAATCATGAGAGAAGAGAGTAAGAGAAGAAAAGAATGGAGCAAATTTGCAAAAACAATCATGAAACAAAACCAAAATGGCAATAAATACATACTTGGCAATAATTACTTTGACTGTAAATGGACTAAATGCTCCAGTCAAAAGACATGGGATAACAAAATGGATAAAAAATAAGATCCACCTATATGCTGCCTACAAGAGACTCACTTCAGACCTAAAGACACATGCAGATTGAAAGTGAAGGGATAGGGGTGCCTGGGTGGCTCAGTTGGTTAAGCATCCGACTTCCACTCAGGTCATGATCTCACTGCTCATGGGCTCATGGGTTCAAGCCCCGCATCAGAGTCTGTGATGATGAGGGCTCAGAGCTGGGAGCTTGCTTCAGATTCTGTGTCTCCCTTTGTCTCTGTCCCTATCCTGCTCATGCTTTCTATCTCTCAACAATAAATAAATGTTAAAAAATTAAAAAAAAAGAAAGTGAAGGGACAGAAAAGCATTTATCATGCAAATAGAAGTCAAAAAAAGCCAAGGCAATAATAACTTACATTGGGAAAAATAGATATTTATTTATTTATAAATAAAAAAATATGTTTATTGAGAGTATGTGTGCATGTGCACAGGGAGGGGCAGAGGGAGATGGGGGGGTGGTAAATCTTAAGCAGCCTGATGTGGAGCTCAAGCTCACAACCATTAGATCATCACCTGAGCCAAAATCAACTGGACGTTTAACCAACTGAGTCACCCTGGGAAAAAATATACTTAAAAACAAAAACTATAAAAGAGACAAGATGCTATATAACCATCTGGGGAGAATCAAACAAGAAGATATGTAACAACTGTAAGTATTTATGAACCCAATGTGGAAGCACCCAAATACTTAAGGTAGTTAATAACATATAAAAAGAAAGTAATTGATAGTTTAAATATACAATGGAATATTATACAGCCATAAACATAATAATTTATTGCTATTTACAATGACATGGATAGAGTTAGACAGTATAATGCTAAGTGAAATAAGTGATTTACAGAAAGACAAATGACATATGACTCATATGTGGAATTTCAGAACAAAGAAAATGAGAGATAAAGACAAAGATAGAGAGAGAGAAACCCTCAAACAGACACTTAACTTTAGAAAATTGATGATTACCAGAAGAGAGGTCGGTAGGGAGATGGGTGAAGCAGGTGATGGGCATTAAAGAGTACACTCACGATGAGCACTGAATAATGTGTAGAATCGTTGAACTGCTGTATTGTATACCTCAAGCTAATATAACATTCTATGTTAACTATACTGGAATTAAAATTAAAAACTTATAGAAAATTTAAAAACCACTAAAAATATTTCACATTTTTTGTCATTCTTAATTTACACTGCAACTTTACATTCCCAGAGTTTTTAAAATATTTTTAAATAAAATTTTAAAATACATTTTTTTAGAAATATGAAGACTTAGAATCTTTATTGCACTCATAATTGTTATCTTTCTCCTACCCCAGTTTTGCCACTTTTTTTGACACATTTAAATGAAGACACCCTTTGAGAATATATTCAGTTGAAGGGTTGCTTATAATATTGATTTTTTAAAAATTTATTTTATTTTATTTTTTTGCCCCAATCATCACTACCTTATAAAGTCTCTCATGGAGATATTAAATATACACCCTCTTCAGCCATCTCTAGTAATCACATACAGTATACCAAACGTTTTCCAGCCTGTTTCATAGTTATATACATTGTTAAAAAAAACACAAGGAATAATTATTATGTATATTTTTCTTATGCATTTCAGAAATGATGAAATAATGTAAATAGTGTTCTTCAGTCATTTTTTTTTTTTGTCCTTGACGGAATGTATTAAATAAGCAAGCACCACCAACAAGTAAAACAAGTACTACAATGTAAAAACATTAAAAAAAAAGACAGCCCTCTCACATGCATAAATGAAAGATTGCACACAAAGAACTCACATCTTTTCAAGCTTCAATAGTAAATATTTTGTTACTATGTATTAAATACTGCATGCT
This sequence comes from Suricata suricatta, assembly GCF_006229205.1. Classification (NCBI taxonomy): domain Eukaryota; kingdom Metazoa; phylum Chordata; class Mammalia; order Carnivora; family Herpestidae; genus Suricata; species Suricata suricatta. The sequence continues at coordinate 87,110,471 of NC_043701.1, forward strand.
TTGCCCAGGCTAAGATGAAACCACATCATGAATCAATAAGTATTTTGCATTTTCTTTCATTATCTACTCAAAGTCATGCCTACTGCACCTCTAAACATTTCATTAAATCCAATGATACAGCAAACACTCCCAAAATAAACTTAGATTGTATTGCAGTTTCACTTAACAGTATATAAAATGCTGTGTTGTGACAGGTATCAACGATCCATTAGATACTGAATCAATTTTTCTTAAGCACTACTAACTGCTTGCTTTTCCTGAAGCTAGATCATTCTGAAATTTCCTGTTATTTTAATAAATTTTTTGAAATAAAATTTGTATTGAAACCTGTATGATACAAAAAATGTATCAGTATACCGTATCTGGTATGACTTCCAAAAGTATTCAAATGTCATACTACTGAAAACAATTTCTGAGAAATTCATAGTCATTATTCTTAAGCTCTATCTCTTTTACTATCTCTATTCCTATCTACCCATCAATTGGAGCATATGTGTGTTTAAATATATGGCACTTAGTGGTCTGGTATATGTCCAGAAGTAGCATTTTGACAGCTTTCTGTTTAAGCCAAAAAAAAAAAAAAATAATGTAATGTCAACTGTCAGTGGTCATAACTGATTTTTTTTCTTCAAAGATCTGCTTTGTTTGTTCCAGCACTTGACACTGTACGTGATTGTACCAACATTCCAAGGTCTTTCAGTACAATGGCTTCTTGTATTAAGCACAGCACACTATTTTCCTCATTCGTAATTCAACTGCTGTCCTCATAACTACTATTAAACAAAACTTTCCTGGTCGCAACCTTTAAAATTTTGTATCACTGACCACATATTTATAACTAAATAGAGAGGAAAAAGACTGTCAAAGAAACTTTTGCGAAAAAACTAATCACTCTCTAATAAGACAACTCAAGATTAGAAAAATAACAGAACAAGGTCAAAGCACAAGTAGAGGCTTAAAATTATGCTTAATATACGAGGAAGAATTTTAAGTAGGTACGGAAACACACACAATTATTAATACAATATATTAGTCAACTCTAAAAGAGTGAGCATATTCTTAATTAGGTTATACAAATAGAACATTAATAATTTATTAAATTCCTTATCCTATGTGAACTTGTTTTCCATTTTGAAAGCATTTCCTCCCATTTAAATCCCTTCTTGTTACATTCCAGTTAGAGGGACACTCAGTACAACCCACATAAAAGTAGTAGAATTCCAGCAAATTAACGAAAACAATGGGTGAGGTCATAATTGTTCAGGAGATGCAAGGTCACTGCCCAAACAGCGGCCAGGCTGCGAAGGAAGTGCCAGCTCAAGGAAATTTGCTCTCCCACAAGCTCAAGGAGAAAAGTTAAACCTAGAACAGTCAAATGGAAGATGTTGAAAAGGAAGGCTGCGGGGGAAAAGTGAGGAAACTGGATTGGACTTTCTTGAAAGTTTATGTGAAGGAAGATTAAGCAATGACATCTAGAATTCAGTTCACGGGTAGTGCCTGGTTCCAAAATCTTTCAGTCAATTAGTTTTAAAATGCTACCTCTGAGCTTCCTTTTATTCAAATGTTCCACGATAGGTCATCATTTAAACCAAAAATATTCCTGTGAGGTGACAGAGGGAGGTATAGGAAAGGTGAACACCTCCCGGGCATGATGGGGTGAGGATGTGGGAAGTGACTCTGGTAGTCACAATGATATGATATTTGAGAGAATTTGCTAGTTTATAAGTAAATGTTGACAAGAGTAGCCTTTAGTTTGCCATCATCAGTGCTAACTACTTGATAATTGTGACTGAACTTCACGGAATAAAAACAGGAGTAAACAGACAACAAGTGAGGATGTTTATAAATATATCAAAGGTTAAACTCAACAAACTAACACTAAGAAACTATTGGAGTAACTCTGCAATACTAAGGAAGACATATGTCCCCTAAAACAAAAGGTATCAAGAAGCCCATTTCAAACATGGATACACTTCAAGGTTTGAAGTATGTTCTTATCTGTTGAGATGGAGACCAAGCTTCCTCCTAGGAATGCTTTCACTTGAGGGGTGTCTGGGTCACTAAGTCATTTAAGCATCTGACATCACTCACATCATGATGTCACAGTTGCTGAGATTTTTCCCCACATGGGGCTCTGCAGGGAGAGTGCAGAGCCTGCTAGGGATCTCTCTCTCACTGTCTCTCTGCCCCTCCCTCTGTTGCTCACGTGTGTGCATGCTCTTTCTCTCAAAAATAAATAGCCATAAACAAATGCTTTCATATGAACCACCTACACACCCAGATACTCAGATCTCCCATACATAACAGGTTGGCAATCCTGCTCAAGGCTTTTTTGCTGCCCTCTGCTTTCAGTCTCTTTTGGGTGACGTAGGCAAGATACTTAAAACTTCTGATACACAAAGTTCAGTATCTATAATGTAGGAATGATAATACCTGCTTTAATTTACACACAGTGATCTTCTAAAAGTATTTAAATGTAAAAATTATGTTTTACATAATTTCAAAATGGATTCTGTACCTGGCCAATGTTTGACACATAGTAATTGCTCAATTAATAATTGTTTATTAGGTTAATTATAATCATATAACTTAGTAATCATATTCATGAATCTCCACTGTCCAATTAAAAAGTTCATTGTATTTATGTATATAAACCTAAATATTTATAAGATATATTAAAATATTTTAAATTCATGTATTATAGATTATATATAAAATATATTTATAAAAATTTATATTAGACCAAAAATCTCTACCACTAAAAATAAAGTCTTCATGGTTTGCCTTAAGATTTTAGGTAAAGATAACATAGGGGTGCCTGGGTGGCTCAGCTGATTAAGCGTTGGACTCCTGATTTCCACTCAAGTCGTGCTCTCACAGTCCTGAGATTGGGATCTACCTGGAGCTCTGCTCTAGGTGTGGAGTCTGCTTAGGATTCTTAGGATTCTTAGAATTCTCTCTCTCTCTCTCTCTCTCTCTCTCCTTCTGCCCCTCCCCCACTTGCATGCATGTATGTGCTCTCTCTCTCTCAAAAAAAAGATGATTAGCAAAATATTAGTACTGTTTTCTTAGCTTAGTTTTAATTTTTATGATTTTTAGTAATGTATATATATTTTTAACAGTGCATGGATTTAATTTATAAATAAATACTACCTGTATTGGAGTGTGCTCAAAACACTATTTCTAAAAAATGTGGAAATGACTGACACACTGAACAGAAAATCTAAACAATTAAGCTTGACCTCCAAGATTTGCCTGGCTTTTCCTATAGCCTAGCTTCTCATTCCTTTATAAGGAAATCTCTAGGTGTGTGAGTGATCTGTGTACGTCACATCCCCACTCAATGAATCACTACTGATGCAAATCTCAGGGTCTTTGCTCTTACTGTTCCCACATTTTTGTTCATGATCCTCCCCCACTTTATGGATATCTACTAATCCTTAGCCTTAGTAGCAATTCCTCTAAGAGGCTATTTCTGATCCTGTCAACCTCCCACCAGGAAGAGCTTGCTGCCTCGGTTGTCACTTGCATACACTCCCTCTGGTTAGACAGAAGCTAGCACTTGTAATATTTTATTGTCTTTTCGCGTCACTCTTTCCATAGCAAAGAATAGGTCCTTGAGATTAGGGTCTCTGCTTTTTGTTTGTTTGTTTGCTCTTTGGCCTATATATTCCAGCACCCAGAATGTCTTGATGTCTTCTATTTTGATGACAAAAAAGTAAATAATGAAACAAAGGCGTAGTTAATTAATTAATACATAAACTAACAGAGACATAGAAGTAGTTCTCTGACTCAACACTGTACTCTAGTGTAGCTCTTATATCCATTAGGGTCAGCAGAAAACAGATAGCAAATTCATGTGGGTTAATGAGTTTAATAAAAGGATTATTAACGTAAGTGTGGGTAGTGGTTCAGAGAAATAACCAACAGATGGTGAAGCACCCTGCGGCTGCCAAGTATGGGAAGATTATCGACCAGAGGTGATAAAGGGACCAAGGAAAAAGATTTCACCAAAACCTGAAATGGACCTAGAGCCTTGGGCAAGTTACTGGATAGAGGCTGTAGCTTTTTGTCAAAACTCAGCCACTGTTGGCCCAAAATGACAGAGATATGTACTCATCTCCTCTCTTCCCACCTTCTTATATACTGGTGCTGCCTTCTTTGGATTGGATCCAACCAGAAAGAAGAGAACTGGAAAACCTTATTTAGACATTGGTCAGAGATCAGCCTCTAGCCACGTAAGGGCAGAGAGTACCTACTGCCCGGTCAGCACCACATTTTGAGACAAGTATAGCCACGTACTTCTGTTAGCTATATTCGCTCTACAAGAGAATGTGGGCATATTGACTATTTCTTCAGCCAGCTGTGGGCAGCCGGCAGCTGAGGCAAGCTTGTGAAAAATGATGGTGAGCATATGGCAGGCAAATCAACACTTGCAATGTTAGAGAAAGTTTTTTAATCTGAAAGCCCGCTATTTATGCCTGAGAAGTAGTAATTTTATAAATGGATTCTGAATAACCTAAAAGTAGTTGGTATTACTTTAAATAGTGGGCAATTTACTCCCTTCTTTTTGGTAAGGTTAGAATTAGATTTTCAAGTTCACTGATTCACAAAGTCCTCCTGCGGGAATGGGCTGTTAGGAACTCGGCAGCAGATCCACTAAGTACAGACTGTGCAGTGACTTTCAAGATTGAGTGCTTATTCTACACACACTATGTATAAATTCATTCTGATGTTTCACTAAGAAATGATTTATAGAACATGTCAAAATTAATTAACTTTCTGCCAAGAAAGATACATGGGACTTTAGATCTACAATTTCAGGTAGTTTTTGTTCAGAGTTCATAGGTCATAGGAATCACAAAACTTGGAGGGCTTTCAGATATTTATTCAGCTTTCTCCCTCCCTCCTTCCCTCCCTCATTGTTGACCCCCTTCACACATATTTATACATGAGAAGACTGAGTCCCTGGAAATTTAAATTACTTGTTCAACATTGTGTGGCCATGGATGTACAGGTTTCCTTATTTTTGTTATTTCTCCCTAATTATCTATACTTTTTTTGTTTTTAGTATTGTAAAGCCGGTAACTTTATATTCAGTTTTCCATCACCATTCTAGAGAGCCATCCTTAAAGAGAAGGAAGGAGTAGTTAACAGCTAATATTGGAAGGTAAAACAGGAGTTAGGCACAAGGAGATTGTGTTGAGAAGAAATACAGTTTTATCTTAACAGATATAATTTTGAAGATGAAAGGGTATGTCAGAAGAGTATGAGTTTATAAAAAAAAATTCACAAGACCACTAGAGTATTATTCTTTGCTATCTGAAATACTAAGACTGACTTTTATATAAAGACTTAAAAGGAAAAATATAATCGATAACAAAATGATAGAAAAATAAGCTGTCAATTTTTCCAGGGATACTAGATTATTCTCTTCATGCTTTAGTCAGGCTTTTTTTAGATTTTATTTTTTTGAGCAGTTTTAGATTAACAACAAAATTACAAAAAGGGTATAGAGATTTCTCATGTTCTTTCTCCACACATGCATAGTCTCCCTCATTTCATAACACTCATTAGAATGGTGTATTTTACCCAAGGAGGAAGCTACACTGACATACCAAATCATTCAAAACCCATGCTTTACCTTCTAGTTAACTCTGGGTTGTACATCCCATTGGTTTGCACAAATATATAATGGCTATACCTATCATTATAATGTCATAGAGACTAGTTTTATTCCATAAAAGCTATGTGCTTCTCCTATTCATTTCTCCTTCCTACTGAATATCTGGTCACACTATGTAGATATTGTATGGATGTAAGTTTTCAGTTCCTTTGTAAAAATGTCAAGGAGCGTGCTTGCTGGATCAGATGCAAGTTGTTTAGTTTTGTAAAATAAAAACCCTCCAAATTCTTCCACAGTGGATGTACCATATTGCATTCCCACCAGTAATGAACAGAGTTCTTATTGCTCTATATCCTCATCAGCATTTGGTATTTCCAGTATTCTGGATTTTGGCTATTCTAACAGGTGTGTTGCAATATCTCATTGTTATAATTTGCATTTCTCTCATGACCTATAATGCAGAGCATCTTTTCATATGGTTATTTGCCAAATAAATTTCTTTTCTGGTGAGGTTAAGGTCTTTGGTCCATTTTTTTAATCAAGCTGTTTTCTTATTCAGCTTTAAGAGTTCTTTGTATATTTTGGATAAATCCTTTTGTCAGAGAGTCATTTGCAGATATTTTCTCTTTGTGGCTTGTCCTTCTCTTGACAATGTCTTTTGCAGAGCAGAAGCATTTAATTTTAATGAAGCACTATTTATCAATTATTTCTTTCACAGATCATTTCTTGTGTTGTATCTAAAAAAGTATCACCATGCCCAAGGTTACTTAGGTTTTTTCTTACATTACCTTCTAGATGTTTTATAATAGTTTTGCTTTTTGCACTTAGATTTATGATCAATTTTGAAATACTTTTTGTGGGGGATACAAGGTCTGTGTCTAGATTTTCCCGCTATGGTCCAGCACCCTTTGTTGAAGAGACCAATCTTGCTCCAGTGTATTACCTTTGCTCCTTTGTCAAAGATCAGTTGACTATATTTATGAGACCTAGTTATTGTTCGCCCTTATACATTTGTGCCTAAAATAAATGTCTGCTTTACTGAGTTATCTAGAAATTACATAGATCTGGTTTTGGTTTTTTGCTTTTTATGTTTTTTGTTTTTGGCTTAGCCGAGAGAAATCTGCTTTAGATCTCAAGTCTGTCTTATTCCCTCAGGAATTTACCAGGAGGAATTTCTCATACTTCCTGGCAATGCTTCCACTGGACTCATAATTAATTGCCTTTGTCAGACAACACAACAAAATAAGGCATGTTCAAATTGAAGGTAGTTTCTACTTCCACTAAATGTTTCTCATGTTACTTAGAGCAGATTTTATAGTTCTTCCTGAAACATGTTGTATCTTACAGATTCAGGTCTTTATTTCAGGAAGAGGTCATTCGGGACAGCTAAACTTTCCAGAGAAGACAGTGGCTCATAGCAAAGCCTTAAATATCAGGCTATGCTTGTTGCAATCTGGAGATGTCTGCCTTCTCTACTTTCTTCTCCACTTCACCTTTGCCAGCTTCTCTGAGCCAGGAGGCCAGGCAAGTCACATTCTGGCTGAAATACTCCTCCAGCTCCACTTCTGTGATTCTGTGGTAAAGAACCGGCTCTTAAGGAAACTTCCTCCATATTCCCTATTGCTTATCTGTGCTGTTCTCTCACCCACCCCAAACTGGGAAAATCCGATAAAAGGATTCCTGAATGAGCCTTTGGGAGGGGGAGGATTGTATCCTAATTACTTTAAAGTCATTTCTTTTATGCCTCAGGTCCTAAATTCCCTTCCATTTTCTTTCTTTTCTCCCTTCCCTCCCCTCCCCTCCCTTGCCCTCCCTTTCCTTTCCCTTCCTCTCTCTCCTTTCTCTCTTTCTTTCTTGTATATAGAGGTGCTTATTTCTTTTAATGGTGTTTCTGGTTGATTTCAAGGCAGAGGAGTAGAATAAAACTGCCTTTACTCCCTCACGTTTATTTAGAAATCAATTACTACAATGGATTGAATGTGTGTGTCCCCCCAAATTCATATTTTAAAATCTTAACCCCTAATGTGATAGTATTAGGAGCTAATCAGGTCACAAGGTGGAGCCCTCACGAATGAGATGAGTACTCTTAAAGAGGGACCCCAGAGAGCTCTCCCATTCTGTGACCAAGTGAGCATTCAATAAAAAAGTCAGAGGTCTACCACCCAGAATAGAGCTTTCACTAGCGAGTGAATCTATTGGTGCCTTGATCTTGGACTTCTTAGCCTTGAAGGGAATGAAAAATAAATTTCTTTTGTTTATAAGTTACCTAGCCAATGTTACTTTGCTGTAACAGCCCTGAGAGATCTACCTCACATGATAATAACTAAATATTCCATACATGGAAGCACCTTGATGTAACTAGTCCTTTTATTGGGGTGGAATTTAGATTGCTTTGCCAGGACAAATCATGCTACAATGAGAGTTGCACATATATATAGAAGAATTTCATACAGCATCACTGACAATGGTAGTTTCCTTTTTAAATTTTAATACATACTGCAAAAGTGTTTTTCAAAAAGCTTGTACCAGTTTTTGTTGCCACCAAGAATGTCTATTTTCCCCCAAATGCTTACCATTAAATACTATTATTAATAAAATACCAAGTCTCAGACTTCTATCATTAAAAAGACTTGCTTCCAGGCTTGGCCCTTGGCACGTATCTGGCAACTTAACTGGTAAACAGTTCTATACAATGCTAAAATTTTTTTTCTAAGTGAGAATATTGTGTAAATGATAAAATTGTTCACTACACTTAATCTGTTTGTAAAAACAATGTGGTTTATGGAGAACATGTGCTTTCCTTCTGGGAGTTTGGCACTTTTGCATATGCCAGGCATAGGGTGCCTACGTGATCAACCTCCAATAAAAATCTGGGACACCGAGTCTCTAATAAACTTCCCTAGCAGATAATGCCTTACACAATTTTGCTGCGCTCTTTGTGGGAGGAATTAAGTGTAGGCTGTTAATTTTCAAAGGGAGAGGACTCTGGAAGCTCAAAATTTCCAGTAGAACTTCGCATAGAGTTTCCTCCAGACTTCTGCCCATGCAAATTTTTCTTTATGATTTTGGTTTGTATTCTTTCATTGTGATGAATCTCAGACATGAATGTAACTATATGCTGAATTCTGTGAGTCCTTCTAGTGAATTACCAAAACAGAAGGCTGTTTTAGTGACCCCTGACACATTGTTAAACATTTTATTTACTAATCTGAGAGGTGAAAATGGGATTTAATTTTTTAAATTTAATTATCATTGAGGATTAACATATTTTCTGTGTCCTGATCCTATCATTTGCTGATTTTAAGAGACTTGAATTTTTAGAGCATTTACAGGTTCACAGCAAAATTGAGTGCAAAATACTCCTAAGCACAAAGTAAAAGTACTCCCCCCAACACCTTCATACATGATAGCCTCCCCCATTAGCAACGTCACTCACTAGAATGGAACCTACATTAATACATAATATTCACTTAAAGTCCATAGTTTACACTGCAGTTAACCTTTGGTTTTCTACATTTTATGGGTTTGGGCAGAAGTGTAATGGCATATATCTATAATATAGAATAGTTTCACTGCCCTAAAAATCCTTTGTGCTCCCTCTGTTCAAATCTCCCTCTCACCTAACCCTGACTACACTGCTGCTCTTTTAATGGTCTCCAGAGTTTTGCCTTTTCCAGAATGCCATATAATCAGGATCCTACAGTATACAGCCTTTCCTTTCATTTGGTAATTATACATTTAGTTTCTTCCATGCCTTTTCATGGCTTGATAGCTCATTTCTTTTTAACACTGAGTAATATTCCATTGTCTGAATGTGTTTTAGCTTGTTTATCCATTCATCTACTGAAGGACATCTTGGTTGCCTTCAAGTTTTGGCAATTGTGAATAAAGCTGTTATATCAACATCTCTCTGTAGATTTTTGGTGGATATAAGTTATCAGTTCCTTTGGGTAAATACCAATGAGCACAATTGCTGGATCTATGGTAAGGAGTATGTTGAATGTTGTAAGAAACTGGCAAGTTAATTACTGTAACCATTTTGCATTCCCACCAGCAATGAACCACAGTTCCTGTTGTGTCCCATTTTCACCAGCACCTGGTGTTACCAGTGTTCTGGATTTTGGGCATTTCAATAGGTGTGTGGTAGTATCTCTGTTGTTTTAATGTTTATTTCCTTGATCTACCATGATATAATATATCTTTTCATATGTTTATTTGCCATTTGTGTATCTTCTTTGGTGAGGTAGGAAGGTCTTTGGCTCATTTTTGTATCAGATTATTTGTTTTCATTTTGTTGAGTTTCATTTTGAGAGTTCTTTGTATGTTCTTGATAAAGGTCCATAATCAGAAATGCCTTCTAATAGTCTGTGACTTGCCTTTTCAGTTCTTGACTTTCAGCTCATTTTCAATTAGGTTTTGACCTTTTTTCTTAATGAGTTGTTTAAGTATTAAGAAAATTAGCTCTGTCAATTCAATGTTCAAATATACTTTCTCAGTTGGCTACTTGGGTTTTAACTTCATAATATTTTTTAAGCAAAATTTTCTCTTCTTTAAAAATCTAATTATTTCCTTGCATTATCTCTGCATTCTGTACCCTAACATATCCTCCTTTTACTTAAATTTTAGCCTTTCTTCTAGTATCATAAAGAAAAATTTCTAAGTACTGAATATAACTGGGCTTTGCTTTGGTATAATAAGTGTCAAAGGCATATAATTCTTCTTTTTCTTTGTTAATTCTTCTTATTCCTTTACATGGCTAAGCAATTGCCTCCCAAACAAAATAAATGAATTAATTTCCCACCTAATTGGAAATGTTACTTTACCACAGGCAATGTTTTATAGGGTTTTGGAGATCTTATTTCTAGATCCTTATCTGTTTGATCTGATTATTCATGCACTTAATTTTTTACTATTTTCATAGAATAAAATGCATGTAACTATCTAGGGACATTAGTTTTTTCTCTTGTTTATTTTTTCAAAATTTTCTTGGCTTGTCTTGTAAGCCTATTTTTCCCTTGTAAGTTTGACAGTAACAATATGGGGACAATTGGTATATTTTCTAAGTATTGTGTGTTGGGGCCCAGTAGGCCAAAACACCTCCCGCATAGTGATGGTGAAGGCAACGCCTCCGGGGCACAGGAGAGTCTATTAGGTGACCATGAAGACAACGCCTCGGGGAAGCAGGTGAACTACTTGGGAAGTTGCGGAACAAGTCGGAAGACTGTGAAACAACATTTGACCTCCTGGGCTGCACATGTGGTTTTTGTTTAACGTGTCTATGATTTTCTTGTTGCTTTACAAAAAGGCATATACTTTTAAGTTTTGAATCAATTTAGGTCAATTTAGTGACGCCAGCTTTCCCTTACATTATTTTTGCTTCCAGCTCATTGCCTGCTGTTGGGGGCAAACACAATCCTCTGTCTAAAATTTATTTCTTGGATAACTGCTAAAGGGCCTTGAAAGAATGTAAAACTCCTCAAAGAAAATTCTTTGGGCTAAGTATCTTATGCATAGAGACAGACTCCCTCATTCCTGTTTTTTGACTCCTGTTCTCTCTTCCGTGATAAAAATGATCCTTCCCAGAACATGTTTTTACTTTTTCAAGGACCATAAACTATGTAATTATTAAAGAAAAAATGTAATCACCTATGGTATATAAGACACTGACTATCTTAGTAAAGTGTAATACTACCACCATTCACGTTATCTGTCTTCTTTCTTATAGATATTGTGCCGACACCAACTCCCTACTCAGAGACTCTTAGACTGAGGTGCATGGGCTGGTCCCCCACAATTGTGGATAGGCACACATCATTTTTATGTTTCCAAGCATGGTGTTCTGTAGAGAACTTTTATAGTTAGGTTTATCCACAGATTTCTATCTGTCTTTTTTACTTTTGTAAGTGGAATAGTTTAATTTTTTTGTTTCCATCATCATGTTCAACTGTTATTTGTATCTATGAAATATATTGTTTTTATATTATTTTTGTGTCAATAAACCCCCAATGAGTTACTTTATTTATATTTTCAATTGATTCTCTTGAGTTTTTCAGTGTACATTCATGACCTCTGGGAAAAAAATCCTAATTTTTTCCATCTGCTTTCCAATTTTTATTTCTTTCTCATTTCAGCTACATTAACTAGTACTTACAGATCAATGTTATCTAAGAGTGGAGTTAATATGCTGTCCTGTCTTGTTTTTTACTACAACAGAAATGCTTCTAGTGTTTCAGAATTTGAGTATTATCCTGGCTGACAGTTTGATGTCTCTTTTTCTTTGTAAAAATTACTCTATACCAGTTCTTCCATGAAGATGTTATCTCAACCTCTTCTAGAAGACTTATCACCCATGTGCAATTTCATTCTATGGATTAAAATCAGAAAAGTCTTCTATTATATCTTTGTGTTTTTGCTCTGTTGTATTTGGCTTTTGGTTTTTCTGTTCTAATTTTTCTGATGATCCTACATTCAGGAACACCAGGTTTCATATAGTAATCTACCTTGATTGTTTCCATATCCATCATTTAAAAAAAATCACGGTTCAGTTAGATGTTCTTAAACTGTTTTCTATATCACTGCCTTTTCTTCATAGAATATTTTTCCACTTTTAGTTGCTTCTAAAGTTAATTTTACTTCTTCTTGTTTTCCAATTCCCCTCCATTTGAGCTCTGCCAAATCACTCATTCAGTTCATGAGTTAAGCTTATTCAATATAAATTCTTTTTCTGTTTTTGGTTCAGAAAAACCATATTTCCTTTACTATCTTTGTTTTCTTGGAGAAATGTCTGCCCTTACTTTCCTATCAGCTCTAGGCTTGGGGCAATTTTATACTTAAGCTTGCCTAAAACTCAGTAGTTCGTAGGGAAGCCCCTGCGTCATGGTGTGTATGTAGTGATTTAGAATTCTTGTCCACTGGTCATCAAACTTTAGTCCATCAGTCCATCAAACTAGTAGTCCTTCCTTGGCAGTAATGGCATAGTGAGTTTCTTGCTCAGTCTTGCCTATTACACTATTCTGTTTTCAAACAAACTGAAAGATGCTTCAGCAGCCCTTTCTTTTAACTCAGACCATGTTGTACTAAGAAGGTGTCACTGGCTTAGCTCTCACAAAGTTCAGGATACTCAGAGACTTTAAGTGTTCACAGAAGTTGCAAAGACAGAATGTCCTAAGTGTCTTCCTTCAGTTAGGTTTAATTTTATCACATTCTTTATCCCTGTCATTTGTGATTTGAGACTGTGACTGTTTCCTATTGTCATGAAAGAAGAGACTTTCATTTGTATTTGTCATTCTTATTGATATCAGTCTGTTTGAAAGCAAAAAGTAGGGCAGATCTATCATATTCAACTTGGAAGTTCTAGCAGTACCTCTGTTAACAATTATAAAGTTGCCAGTGAGTTGCTATTCCAGATTCTTAGGGTTATTTAGCTAAATTCACTTAGTGACCGCAATACATTTTTTAGCCTTCATAAATGGTTCTTTTATTTTTTGACATGGCAGAATCATTTCTGAATTTGACATAATGTAAAACAGTTTACATTTAGCCATCAAGTCTGTGATATGTGGCCCTCTGCTTTGTTGGTATTGTCCATTTACTCTTTATTTCATTAGCTTCAATGATGTGGTGGAAAGTTTGAGCAAAATGTAGGTCAAAATACCTGATTTTTGTCTCTTCACTGAGACTTCAACTTTCTTAATTATATATGCTTATTCATATATATATATAATTCTTAAATGCAAGAGATACTAAAAACCAATTTAATGTAAAACTTAATCTATGCCCTAGTAAGCTATAATATACCGGTAGTTATCATTTTGTTGTTAGATTGGCTATTTCTAATAAGATCTAAGCATCTGACAAATGTTCTACATATTTTTAAATGTGTTTGCTTATTTCAAATAATCAAATGGGAATATTAGGCTCTATGCAATGGTGGGTGCTATCCTAATTACACTTTTAATTGAGTGGTCAACATTAAATTAAATGTCTACAGCAAGTTAACACAGCAACAGCAGGAGACAACTCCAGTTGCCCTGGAGGCTCATTTAATTACTTAGTGGGGGCCAAGTAACTAACATAATTGTAATACTTCAGGAAAAGAGATCAGGAAATCACCAGAATAAGGGTAGTCAGAATAGACTAAAACAGGGATTGAAATGACAACACACATGATACAGAATCAGAAGTGAACACATAGAGACACATACACGTAAGGAATTGTAGGGAACCTGGAGGATGAAGTCAGGAGATCAAGCAACCATTAAGGAGACCAAGAAAGGAGTTGGCCTGATACCACTAGATGAAGAAAAGGAGGAATACTGGTGTGGGTGAGAAAAAATACAGCTGTTTAAGTACAAAGAGGAGAGGGATTGGACATATCATAAAAATGATGACCAAATCAATACTGTGTGGAGAGAAATTATTGTCTAGATAAATCAACTGTTTGTTTACTGATTTATTTAAACTATATCCTGCACTAAAAAGGCTTTAAAACAAGATTTCACAATCCACAGATAGCAAAATCACTAGGAAGGAATGAATGAATAAAGGAAAATAATGGGGGTGAGAAAAAGACAAACACAATGGGGTTACGGTAGTCAACAACGTGGCGGCCACACAGTCCTATTCGTGGTCCTAGAAGCCAAAGCAAACAGGCACATGTGACCTGTTAAAAGGTTTCCAGGGCCATGAGGAAAGCAACTGAGCTGCTCGCAAGTAGCACATGGGTTGAGACTTCAGTAAAATTTATCTTATGTGTTTTTAATCAAGAGAACAGACTGTGTGATGGAGTAGATGACACTTTCAATGTCATTTCTACAATAAATATGATATAAAATTCTGAGTGATGCTACCATAATTTCACTTCATTTAGTCCAAACCATAACTGCATAAATAGTTCAGAAAAAGCAATTATGCAAATGATCCAGATAAGACACTCCCAGATGGTCTGGCTTATCCAAGAGCAAAATTTAGAATATCCAGAGAACATCATATCCTTTAGATAATCCTCAATGAATAATCCTCAATGAATATTTTCACAACAAATAAATCACACATGAGAAAGTCTTTCATAATATAGGCATTATTTACCCAGAGATAAAGTGACAAATATTTTCTGTCTAGAACATGCGGCCAATTAATTACAAGTTTTCTAAACTACTCATGATTAAATACATCTACTTATCTTAATTTCTTCTGGTTCCCCCCCCTTTTTTTTCCTCTGGGGGAATCTATTACATTTTATAAAATGTGAAAGAGAATTATTCTTAGGTATAGCTCCCTAGGTTGCTGTTTAGATTTTGTTTATAGGGTAATTCTTAAAATGCTATAAACTTGGAAAGATGACAAGTATGCTTTATTCTCACTAAAATAAGTATCTGAATCCCAAATCCCAAAATTCCAGTCTCTGGGCAAGTTTTTTTCTCCATTGTAGGTGGAAACAGTTCTACAGACTTATAAAAAAAAAGTGTCATCTCACGGAGACTAACTCATGCTATGGATTTTTGACAGCAAAGTTTGAATTCACTCTAGTAGTACATTTCCTAAACATGAGCAAAATGGAATTAATGTGGGGAAACCCACAAAAGCTCAAATGCTTTAAAGTAGAAAATTATATGCTTGAGGGTAGCTCATTCTAGGTTATATGCATATGAATTTCAGGACTTAGTACAGCAGAGTCTTAAGTACTGTCTAGCCCATGGCCTTGAGAGAGAGACACATGCAGTTAACGGTTATAATATGTTACCTCAGATCGGCAGCCTTCCCCGTCTTGTTAGTACACGTAACCTCTCTGGTCTGATATCCAATCTGAATGTCCCAATATTTGTTCTCTTGTCGGTTCTGTCTGTTTCTGTTTCTTTTTTTCTTAATAAGTTCACGGGCTTCTGGATCCTTCACTCCTTTTCCTCGGTCCTTTTCCCGTTCTTTATTCTTCCCACGTCTCCTTGCCTGTCTTACTTGTCTTGAGTGAGGCATTGAGCATGAGCTCCAGGGCCCCACGTGCAAGCTGTACAAGCTCTCTTCATCTTCACACGGGCTGGACTGGCACACCTGAAACTCCGTCAAGTTCGGGCAGCCGGAACCTCCAAACTGGGGGGGTGCTACCACATGACGTGTCCGGTGCTGGAGCCCACTGCCACACGTCTTGGAGCATTCTGACCAGGCAGAAAACTCAGACACAATGCAATCTTGCTGGCAGGGGATGAGACAGGCCTGTTCCAGGAGAGGTTTGGGCTCGAAGTACTCACAAATGATGTCCTCGGCCAGAATGTCTTTCTCCTTCTGGATGCACGTTATCTCTCTCACCTGAATGCCTTCCTCCCCCTTAATGCACTCAAGGGGTTTCTCCAGGCTCTTGGAAATCACAGGCCGACACTGATTCCAGGGTCCCAGCCTCCAATCATACAACTCCTTGTGCCAGTCACACACTTTGAAACAGTTTTGCTGATTACTGGGTCTCTCAGCCTGTTTACAGTTTGTATGCAACGTTGTCCAGCCTTCCACATGAGCACACCACACAGCCCGGGTTTGAATGCCTCCTGGGCCACATTCATCTCCCATGCATCGGCCCCATGGACCTGAAAATTGATACAAGAGTTAACAGTGCCAGTAGAAGAAAACTGTAAGTTATTTCACTTTCCAGAAAGACATGTCAAGGTCTAGTACGTTAACTTTCCCTGAAGTGTTATAAAGTAGGTCTCTGTGCATGACTGCTGGAAAGTAGAGATCTGCACTCAGTGGTTTTGCAATGGGAGAAGTATGTCACAGAGTCTATATACGGTAACTGCTGGGACAAGTTCACTTCGGGTCCTTTTGGGATTATTAAAAGATTGCTTTTCTTCATTTCCTTAATTTTAGGTGGAGGACCCTTGCTCATAAAGGACATCAGAAATTAGTCACAATGCAAACATTACTCTTTGCCTTGTAACTATCAAATCCATGTCAGTAACAGGAAAGGAAAGTGGCCCCTTGTGAAGAACTTCATCTCCTAAAGGCTTCTCTTTTCCAGAGCAATTAAGGATTTTGTAGAACGTGTTCTCCTCTTTTTCATTTTCTAATTCTCCGCATACTGTAACTACAAGAGCCTCCAGGGTGTATATGTGTGTAGTGACAGAAGTGTTAACTTTCCGATAACCAAAGCTGGGAAGTGACAAATCTTCATTTAAGCACATTCTGCTTTTAGATTTACCCCCCTCCAAATTAATTTTCTCATCTCCCCAGTGAAGGATAAAGATGGGCAAGAGAATTAAAATTGAACTAAAGAACTTTTATGATTTTCTGCATGTTAAAGGGTTCTTGGGCGTTTTAGCAAAGTATTTATTTCTAAATAGAAACTATTGGGGATTATATAGCTGTCTTATGGAACACTTAAGTCAGTGGCTTTAGAATGAAGTGTGAGGTTTTTATCTTAGAATCCTTCTTAGGGTATCTCAATTTATGAAATTGAGAATTATATTACTTTGGAATTTTGAAGAAACAACATGATCATAAATACTGGCATGATTGTCAAAATATGGTCCATGGAATTTGAGGGATTATTTGATGTAACCTAGAGTCATTTTCAACAGGTTGTATCAGAGCTGAGGAGCAGTGTAAAGGATTGGGTTCTAGGGTCCTCAGCCGAAGTTGACTACCCTTCTCCATCACTGTTGTTCTATAAGAGAAGCTCTGTTATTATTATTTATTTACACCTATGCTGACATTATGCAGAAGATTTTGTCAGACAAGAGGCTTCTGAGGCTGGAAAGTGAAAACCATGAGACGAAGCCAACAGATTCATTCCATTGATGAGAAAATCAGTGACAAGAAGGGGAAGTGATTTTCCAAGTTCACATCTTACATAAATAAAAAAAAAATATGCTGGATTTCAGATTCTTGTCCTGACTTTTAGTTTTATGATTTAGCCTAGATCTCAGAGCTTGAGTCTTAGATATTCCTATGCAAAATGATTAATCTAGAAAGAAAGAAATAAGAAGAATGTGTTCATTATGTGCAACCATTTAATTTTGTTTAACTAGAAACATGTTTACAATTTGACGATGCCAACTTCATTACAAATGGAATAACGGAGTTGTAAATAGGACTATATTTTCAGTCACTATCTCTTCTAATCATTACTGCATGAAAATATGAATTGGATATTTGGCGTATCCACTTTACTACTTGATGAAGTTCACATGTAGAGTGATAAGGAACTTAAAATACATTTAGGGAAATAGTTTTCCCAGAGTGCTGATGTCAAAACTTTATGAGCTAAGGAAGTCAGTGTTTGTTACAACTGTCAACATACAATATCTGATATTTTAATCTTATTTTTAATTTGTCAAAGGAAATATATATATTCATGTGTCTGGACGCTTTTAGAAAGTTTCTAAATATACAGTGTGAGAATCAAGAACCTAGAAGTTTCTCAGTAAAGGAACACAGAGATATGTATAAAACTTTAGATTTAATTCCAAACAACTTTGGTATTTTTTTCCTCTTTCCTACTGTGCTTAAAATAGTAATCTATATTTCACACTCTAAACAAAGAATATAAAGTATATATTTATATATATTTAATTTATATATATTTATATATAATATATTGCATATGTTTTATATGTATAACTTACATATATTTATATATATTATTTTATACATATATAAATTTCAAAATGTGTCTTGAAATAACTCAGAGTCTAAACTTCAGATGCAATTGAGCAAAACTCCTTGATATTTTATGTTTTAATATCTTTGATATTAATTATGAGATTAGACTAATGAATCAGATTAAGATTATTAAGAAGCTAGTCTTTTTTTTAACATTTTAATTTAAATTCCAGTTAGTTACACAGTGTAATATTAGTTTTAGGTGTGCAATTTAGTGATTCAATACAACAGTCAGCTATCATCACAAGTGCTCTCTTTAATCCTCACTACCTATTTAATCCATCACCATACCCTCCCCTCAACGTCCCTTCTAGTAACTATTAATTAGTTCACTACAGTTAAGAGAGTGTTTCTTGGTTTGCCTTTATTTCTTTATTTCTTTTCTTTTCTCTATGTTTGTTGGTTTCTTAAATTCCACATGAGTGAAATTACATGGTATTTTTCTTTTTCTACTGACTTGTTGTGCTTAGTGTAATACTCTAGCTCCATCCATGTCATTGCAAAGGGCAAGATTTTATTCTTTTATATGGCTGAGTAATATTCCAGTGTGTGTGTGTGTGTGTGTGTGTGTGTGTGTGTATCACATCTTCTTTATTCACTTATCTTCCTTATTCATTCATTTGTTCATTCATTCATGAGAGGATATTTGGACTCCTATAATTTTATTATTGTAGATAATGCTGCAATAAACATAGAGGTATATGTATTCCTTTGAACTAGTATTTTTGTATTCTTTGCGTAAATACCTAGAAGTACAATTGCTGGATTATAGGGTAGTTCTATTTTTAACTTTTTGAGAAACTTTCATACTCTTTTCCAAAGTGGTTGCACAGTTTGCCCTCCCACAACAGGGCAAGAGGGTCCCCCTTTCTCCACATCCTTGAAGTATGGTTAGAGGAAACATACCTCAACATAATAAAGGCCATATATTAAATCCCCACAGTTAACGTCAATGAGGAAAAACTGAGGTTTTTTTCTATGCTCAGGAACAGGACAATGATGTCCAATGTTACCACTGTTACTTAATATAGTAATGGAAGTCTTAACCACAACAATCAGACATCAAAAATAAATAAAAGGTGGGGGGGCGCCTGGGTGGCTCAGTCAGTTAAGCATCCGATTTTGGCTCAGGTCATGGTCTCAATGCTCATGACTTCAAGCCCCGTGTTGGGCTCTGTGCTGACAGCTCAGAGCCTGGAGCCTGCTTCAGATTCTGTGTCTCCCTCTCTCTCTGCCCCTCTCCTGCTTGTGCTCTCTGTCTCTCTCTCTTTCTCTCTCTCTCAAAAACAAGTAAACATTAAAAAATTTTTTAAATAAATAAAAGGCATTCATATCATCAAGGACAAAGTGAAATTTTCTGTATTTGCAGATGACATGACAATCTACATAGAAAATCCAAAAGATTCCCACCAAAAAACTGCTAGAACTGATACACAACCTCAATAGTTGCAGGATACAAAATCAGCATACAGAAATCTGTTGCATTTCTATATTCCAATAATGAAGAAGTAGAAAGAGAAATTAAGGAAGCAATCCCATTTACAAGTGTACCAAAAACAATTAGATACCCAGGAATCAACCTAACCCAAGAGGTGAAAGACTTGTACTCTGAAATTTATAAAACACTGGTGAAAGGAACCGAAGATGATGCAAATGATGAACAGACATTTATTGCTCATGGACTGGAAGAACAAATAGTTAAAATGACTATACTACCCAAAAGAATCTACACATTTAATGCAATCCCTGTCAAAATACCATCAGCATTTTTCACATAGCTAGAACAAACTATCCTAAAATTTATATGGAACTACAAAAAGATACCAAATAGCCAAAGCAAGCTAGAAAAAGAAAAGCAAAGCTGGAGGCATCACAATTTCAGACTTCAAGTTGTATGAGAAAGCTGTAGTCATCAAAACAGCATGGTACTGGCACAAAAACAGACACATAGATTAATAAAAACAAAAGAGAAAACTGAGAAATGAACCCATGACTATGTGGTCAGTTGATCTTCAACAAAGCAAGAAAGAATAACAAATGCGGAAAAGATGTATCTTCAACAGTGTTGGGAGAACTGGACACAACATCACAAGAATGAAACTGGATCACATTCTTACACCACACACACAAATAAATTCAAAATGGATTAAAGACCTAAATGTGAGGCCAGAAACCATACAAATCCAGGAGGAGAATATAGGCAATTACTTCTTTTTGATCTACCATAGCAACTGCTTTCTAGATGTGTCTTCTGAGTCAAGGGAAACAAAAGCAAAAATAAACTACTGGGTCTATATCAAGATAAAAAGCTTCTGCAGAGTGAAGGAAACAACAAAACTAACATGCAACCTATGGAATGGGGGAAGATATTTGCAAATGCCATATCTGATAAAGAGTTAGTATTTAAAATCTATCAAGAACTTATCATACTCAATGTCCCTCAAAAATAATCCAACTAAAAATCGGCAGAAGACATGAACAGACATATTCCCAAAGAAGACATCCAGCTGGCCGAGAGACATGAGCAGATGCTCAACACCACTGATAATCAGGGAAATACAAATCACAACCACAATGCAGTAGTACTTCACATTTGTCAGAATAGCTAAAATCAACAATACAAGAGGTGAGCTTTTATCCTCCAAGTGCAAACCACAACAAAAGCTTTATAGCAAAGTTATAATTTTGGCACTTATTTGGACTTTTAGTATATGTATAGATACTATTATTAATGGATGCATTTTAATTGATGAAAATCAATATTTTGTTACAGAAATGTTAGTATAAAAGAGTGAAATTCTGCTAGTTATTTCGAAGTAAGTAAATGCACTTAACCAAAACCAAGGCCCCAATACTATAAAGCAGAACTATGTAACACTAGATAATTACTAAGTTTGAAAAATACCCTAGAAAAGAAAGGACAAAGATATTAACCTTATAAATGAAGTTTCAGCTACAACTCCAGGTTTATATCTAAATTTATTCAAAAATAAAAGTGTATGATGGTTATTTTGAAAATGATTCATGGTTTACTAATACAGTATTAGGGGGAGTTCCCTTTTGATGCATTCTCAGAATACGTGTTTCTCACATTATGTTTATCACGATTTCAATCAGTTAACTGAATAATTGTTTGCCTATTGCATTAGACTGACTCTATGGCTTCTACAGTAGAGAATTTTGCCTGTCTCCTGTAACATTTGGTTTGATTATGTCTTAATTTTCACGTCTGGATTTTGTATGAATTTCAACTGTTTTGCTTAGAAAATAGAGAATTAGGTTTGCAGACCTTAATATTCAATGCATTACATGATTGATGCCAATGCCAGGAGAGAGAAAGAAACTGAGGTCAAGAAAACTTCAGTACTATTTCACATGCAATAAAAATGAACAAGCATTTCTAAAGTTTAGGTAATTACTAAAGGCATACACTTTAAATACAAATACAGCTAAATTCCACACCAAAATCTATTACCATAGATTCCTATTAACCAACTATTCATAGATAACACTCTTGGATTTATTTTATTCCTAGTATATTTACATTGAGAACCAGGAAATAAGGTATCTCCAGAAAATTCCATGGAGATCTATCTACAAAAATACTCACTAGGTAAGGTGAAATAAAATGCATAAAGGCACCAGTGAAAGTAGTAGTGTCAATATGATCACAACTGAACCTAAGGAAAAGCTCATTCACTTTGCAGACTTTAACTGCTGTCTTATCTTTTAACTGCACCTTGGGTATTGCATGTTATGTCCAATTAACAGACCTCTTGAAAAAAAAAACAGATCTTTACCATTGTACACCCAATGAAGGACTATCTACTTCTTTCCTTCAGTCTTAAAATAATCACACACTGAACAGAAAGGAGACCACATATAAACCTGCTCTTGACAGCTAAGAACTAAGAACCCAATTAGGTACCATGTTTCAAAGAAAACAAATGTTTGAAAGTGCAATGGGAAAGCATACTATGCGAACTCTATTGAACAAAATATGAAGTCTTCTTCCAAGTACAATATGAGAATGTGACAATTACCTCCTATGTCTCTGCATAAATGTTAAATTATAGCCTTATATCTCATATTACTAGGAATGGGAAGTAGTGGTGTTGGAAAGGTGGTGTGTGTGTGTGTGTGTGTGTGTGTGTGTGTGTGTGTCTGTGTAGGGATGTTTGCTTTTGAACAAGAACAGAAAGAATTTCCCTTGTTTCAATTATTATTCTTGTTCATCATTACATAGGGGGAACTTGGAATCTAAATGCACAAAACAAAGGATAGCCAACTTGCTGCTTAAGGTCTTGGAATAATATCTCTTTATGAATGGAAATGTATTCCTACATACAGATTTGTAGGATTGTGCTCATTCAGTATAATGCAGTACTCTTCTAGGATGTAGGTCAATAAATACACACAGAATCCTTAGCTTGACAGATTTTATGTAAATTGAGAAATATCACTAAAAAGAACTGAAGCAACTATTTACAGAACCCAAATATTTATGTAATCAACAGACTCATAATACAAACATATTCACTTTTAATTGTTGCAGAATTACATTTTGCAAAAACAAATTTAAGGGAGTGCAACTTGCCTTAGTTTTTCATAGGGTAATACTTTAAATATAATTATTAATTAACTTTCCAAAACAGTTTATAATACAATGGGTCTATTTTTATTTCCTGCTAAACAAGATTTTATAACATGTTTATTCTCTTCATGTCATTCCAGTCTCTATTTTAGTCCACAAAAGATGGCCTTTAAAGTTTAAAGTTGGTATTTTCCCCACCATATTCAATATTGACTACTTCCAAGACTATTTATTACATGCCAAGGTCATGAGAACAATAAAAGGTTGAGTCTATAAAAGGAGACATTATTGACAGGTGGCCAGCAACTGTTCCAAAGAGACTTATAAAAGATAAACACCATAAAAGAAGCATGAGAAAATTATGCAAACTATTCTCTGCCCTTGTTTGTCATAAAACTCTCAACTGAGCTAGTTTCTTGTTTGACTAAATGTGTTTGCATCCTTCAAATGAGATAATGCGTTCTCCCTCCTGGATTTGGTTATGGAACAGCATGTCCTGGTTTATCAAGATCAAGAAGTGCACAAGCAGCTAGTAACATACCGAATTCCATGTCATGAATGCTGTGTAATATTCCATTTTCAAATTATGGAATTTACAGAATATTAAAAAATTCTACTTGTTTTTACTCAAGCAAATCAGCATAGGAAAAATTAGAAAGCACTGCTAACAGGAAGAAAAATTTTCATAAATCCCATGAGCTAAAGGCAACTAGTCATATATTTCCTGCCATTCTATTAGGCAATTAAACTATATTTAAATAAATTTGGGGTCCTGTGATAAGTTGTTTTATATCCTGTATTTTTACTTCACAGTATGCTATAAAAATAATTCCATTTCAATAGATGTGAGGAAGCTCTCAGATATACAATCCGCCCCCCCCCCCCCCCCCCCCACAGACTATACCTACTAGAGAGTTACTTAGTCTGGTTTGCTCTTCATATTAACACAATTAGATCTATACATGGTTGCACACTATGTTGCAGCAATTAGCCAAGATTTATCTGACATAGTCTATTTGTGGACATTTAGTCTTTTCTGGGCTTGTTTCAAACATTATAAAAAATGCTACAATGAACATCTGTTGTACACAGGACAGGTAGTTCAGTCGAAAGTTTTGCAAATGTTCAAGCTTTTGGTAGATCTAGTATTGCAGAAGTGCTCACCAAAATGTCCACGGTTTCCCCTCCACCAGCAATTATTGAGTTTATTTTCCCCCTGATATCCACAGGCTGCTATTTCTCCAGAGTTGGGACTTCTATTGGGGGTAATCTTATGTACCTATTTCCCTGGAGGTTCCATCCTTTGACTATTTTAACTATAAAGATAGTGTTTATTTCTTTAAATACAATCTTTTGAGTCGTGTGGCCTCCACAAAGACCTTAAGCTTTTGGAAAATTGATGTTATCCTTTCTCTTTCTTTCTCAGTACTGAAACATAATTTTACTTATAGTGAACTCATTTGGTCATTTCAAAGGATTCTGCTATGAGCAGAAGCAAGCACCTTGAAACTGTTTCATAGATCGGTAATACAAATGCCTGATACTCTGCGCCATTCGACATCATACCACTTGGTTTAATTATAAACGTTGTCTGTCTAGGAGACCACTTTGTACAGGTTTATGAGCACAAACGAATAAAATTTTGAAAAATTTACTGACCTAAAGTAGATGAAAATTTCTTTAAAAAGTAAAACAAAAGGAGAGCTCATAGCTTCTTTGACTTGAGTTTTAATTTAATTTCATTTTAATTTAAAATATAACTCTCAAATGACAAATCAGTTTGGTGGATGAGGAAGGACCACTGTGAAGTCAGGATGAACTTTCATCTTCAATAAGTAATTAAAATTTAATAAAAATGATATAAGAATATAAAATTAAATGTACAAAATTAGAACAAGCTCTTTAAATCTGATGAGACAATGAATGAGGAATCAGTGCTAGGAGAGACGATTTTATAGTTGCCAAATATAACTTATGTCCCTATCACATTTGTTCTCTCTTAAGAAAATTACATAGCCTCTCTAGATCCTGGTTTCCCCCATTTGTACAGTACCGTATGAACCGTATCATCAAGTTCCAACATCTTGTAATGCTATGAGAAACACAACTGAGTAATCAATATTATGAGAAATACTGGGGTGCCTGAGTGGCTCAGTCGGTTAAGCATTGGACTTCGGCTCAGGTCATGATCTCAGGGTCCGTGGGTTGGAGCCTTGCATGGGGCTCTAGGCTGAAAGCGTGAAGCCTGGAGCCTGCTTCGAATTGTGTCTCCCTCCCTCCCTTCCTCCTTCTCTCTCCCTCTCCCTCTCTCTGTCCCTCATTTTCTATCACTCTCTCAGAAATAAACAAACATGATTAATAAAACTGAAAATAAAAAATTATGAGAATATACATAATAAAGTTGTGAGATGCTTTTTTCCTCATGCAAAAAAGACTCATGTGACTTAGTATTTTAAAGTCTGTATGCATCACTGATGATTTCTTTAGGCTAGATTACAATCACGTGAATAACTAGGTCAAAGGGTATTGAGAATTTTAAAGTTTTTAAATACATGTTGCTCAACTGAATTTTCTGAGAAGCTTGTGGAAATATAATCATGACACCCTTATCAGCATTGTTATTATATATATTTTTGTTACTTTAATAAACACAAATCTATTATTTTTAAAACTTTTTAAAGTTTATTTTTGAAAGAGAGGGAGACAGACAGAGCTCAAGGGGTGAGAGGCAGAGAGGAAAGAGACACAGAATCCTAAGCAGGTTCCATGCTCTGAGCTGTCAACAGAGAGCCACATTCAGGGCTTGAACCTACAAACTGTTAGATCATGACCTGAGCTAAAGACGGACACTTAACTGACTGAGCCACCCAGGTGACCCCCAATCCATTACAGTTTTAATCAAATTCTTATTACATATGACCTTAAACATAATTATTTCCTCCTCTGTGATTTGTTCAATTAGTTTACTCTCTAGTGATATCATGGACTCTATCTTAATACATTTTGTTGGTGAATGTAGTATGTTCCCTTTCATACTTTTTTGGTTATAATGTTTTCTGTTTTCAATATGCAAGCCTTTCACTAACATAATCTTATGTTTCTTCCATTGCTTTTAGGCTGAAACATACCTTCAAGTACAAATATATAAATAGACATTCATAAAATTATACCAAACTTCCATTCTCTTTATAGATTCATGTAAAACATCTATACTGAACCCATAAGGATTTTTTTGGAGTATGTTTAAAGGCAAACTTCAGAACATTTTATTTTCTCCATAGTTAGGCAGTTTTACCAAGAATACACAAAATTATTATTTTAAGGTACTCAGTAGCATTGAAACATGTAAATAAGAACTGTGTAAATACTGCATTCATAGATTTTATTGCTGTATTTCATTTTATTGCCATAGTTTATGTTATTGCTATATTTCATTTATTTGTACACTACATGGTACACTTCCACATCTGTGATCTCATTTGGTTTTTAAATTGTGTAGATATGAATAGATTGTTATATAGTAGGTTCAATCTTTCAAGACTAGAGAAAAATATAAAGCCATAAATGGCCCAAATATTTCTATTGTTAATATTCTATTCTATGCAGTTAAACATCCATAAAAAGAGAAGTTATATTAACTCTATGTGACCAATCCAGATAGAGAATTCACATTGCCATAACGAAGGGACCCTAACTTCTGAATAATCCATTCAAGTATTGGGATGCCCAAACTAATTCTTAGGGAAAAGTATTCCTCAAGATAATATACTAAAAAGTGAGGGTTTCCTTTCTAAGCTTATAAAATTTTTTAGACCTTCAACTACAAAACAACAAAATGTCGCACTAACAGCATTAATGTATATCAACATTAAGACACCTACTTGAGCAATTGCACGCCATTCTACAAAACAATATTTAACTCCACTCTATTTCCCCCAAATCACAAAAAAACAAACTTGATATTTGTATGAGATTCCATTACACATGTGATTAGCAACAAAATATTTGTAAAATACAAATAAAAATTATTGATCATAACGTATATGTAAACTCCATAGCCTTGAAGATATGCCAACTTAATGCAGTCTTTCCTACCTTGCTCTAGGGGATGGGCTTAAGGTAGCAACATCAAATTTACTCAGAGTTTATGCTGTCATTGCTTGAAATAGGTTCTCTCTTGTCATTGATATCAAAGCATGGCAATGAGAGCTATAGAATGATTCCTTAAAAAATGTGAAATACATAAAAATTTCTAAGCATATTTTAGATCTTTGGTTACAATGGTCTCAAAATCAGCTACCTTTGAAAACTGTACATATTCAACAGTCTGAGCTAAATGGCTCTAAGGGAGTTAAGTCAGTAGGGTTTTTGGAGATACAGGATCCTATTATTTATAATTCTTACTTCATCCCAGAGAATTCCAAAATAAATAGTAAGTGAGGTCTTCATAGATCTAATCAAATTTAAAAGCTTTCTGTCTTGTCTTGGATTATCCCAAAAGCTAAACTTGAGACTAAAGCTTGTATGTACGTAGTTTATTTTAGAAGTGATTCCACAGAGAACTCCATATAAGAGAGGCAGATGCAAAGAAAGCCTAGGCAAAGTGTTTATATAATTTACTTGATATTCTGGATCCTTATGGGCCTAATCCTGATCTCCCAAATACTCCATTTCCATTGCACACTCAATTTTTACTATGTGTACTCAACCATTTTATTTGCTGAGTTTCATAATAGCCAGCTCAGCATAGACAAATTCAGTCAGAGTCAGCTGTGTTCCAACATATAGTATCTATTAGAACACAACATCGAGCCAGGATCTGGGTGTGAGTGTTACATATACATATATTTTTTTTCCCCTCCTAAAGGTAATTCTCCGTACAAAGCATAGTCTTGCTCCAAAACCATAGATGTCTATGCTGCAATTCTCCAATTAGGGCTAGCCAGAAATTCCAGTCATTTTATCTAGCAGAAATCTGCCTAATAACATCAGATTTTCTGGGCCATTATGACCTGGGTAGCTTAGCAGCCTGCACCATAGCCTGGACCTGCTGTCGAGAGGTTTCTACTGTAGGATTCATTCAAATCTGGCAGCCTTTCAGCCAATAAGTAAACAGGGGCAATATCTCCAAGTATGATATATGCTCCTTTCAGCACACAAAGAGGATGTGGTGTAGCCAGCCTCCAAGATAGCACCACTGATCCCTGCTTTTGGTATTCATGCTCTTCTATAGTTCAGTGTAACAATGAATAGAGTCTACTTGTAGAATCACTAAGCTATTATGGAAACACTAGTATGTGGTGTAAGAGTCAAGGTCAAAAAAGCTATTAGAGCTCCTGACTCACCTTCTTTGTGTTAATTGTGGAAGAGGCAGCTAGGGTAGCATGAGGATACTCAAGCAGCCTTTCATGAAAGGAACTGGGATCTCCTGCCAAGAACCATGGGACTGACCCATGAACTTCCTGCGGACAGATCCATCAGCACCAGGAAAGCCCTCAGATGACTGTAGGGCTGGCCAATGTCTTGACCACAGCCTCATGAGAGGCCTTAAGAAAGACCTACCCAGCTGAGCTACTTCCAAATTTCTGACACACAACAACTGTGAGATAATAAATATTGATTGGTTATAATCTGTTGAGTTTTCAGGCAATTTGCTATGTAGCAATGGTTACCTACTTAGGCTGTGGAACCTGGAATAGATATATTGCCACATCAAAAATCTAGAATATGGGAGTGGTGCACTAGAACTGTTCAGGGTAGAATCTAGAGGGACGAGGGGGAAAGTGTTGGTAAAAACCAAAGGTATACTGAAAAGGCTGAAAGAAGGTAGCTTATGGTGATTGTCAGCAAGGACTTAAAAAGAAGTGAGGAGAGTATAATCGGAAACTTATCATGGTAGGAAGATCACCAAACTATCTCCTAAGTAATGTATAAGGCAGAAAATATATCTAATGAGCTGGGTGACCTAAGATTTCCAGTCAGTGCATGGAGGGTGCCATCTGGTTTTTCTGATTAGGGAAGCCCTAATAGTTGGGGCACGTGATGAATGCAGTGGACCAGTGTGCTATTCTGAGGAATGTCAAGACATTCACAGTCCCTGCCAACTATGTTTAGACAAAAGGCAGAAGTGTTAATTTGGCCCAGGAATGAGGGAGTGAATGCATCTGCTGTACATTCTCAAGTAAAAACAAACAGCCTTTAGTTCTTTTCACTAATGGAATTTGAGGGGGGAAAAAAGCCTTTGCTAGATCAGTATCTCTGAACCAAATGCTAAAAACTGTGTGGATTTGTTCTAGTTTAGATACCACATCCCTCATGACAGCTGCAATAGGGCCTAACGCTTGGCTAAGTTGACAGCACCTTGCTGTCATCCTTCCAGACTTACCCAGTTTTGTTTTACTTTCTTTCAGGGGTCATACAGGCCATTTGGACAGGTACAAAATGCGAAACCATGTCTCCTGCAACTTTAAAATTTTTTAAATGCTTTATTTATTTTTGAGAGATAGAGACAGAGTACAAGCAAGGGAGGGGCGGAGAGAGAGAAGGAAGGAGACGCAGAATCTGAAGCAGGGCTCTAGGCTCCACACTGTCAGCACAGAGCCCGATGCAGGGCTTGAACTCCTTAACGGTGAGACCATGATCTGAGCCGAAGTCAGATGCTTAACCGACTGAGCCACGTAGGAGCCCTTATCCCGCATCTTTTGAATGCTGAAAATGATACTAATTTCTGAAATTACTCCAAGGACATTATGCGAGAGCGTAACAGAAAATGTGTCACTGACTATCCACATTTCACCTCATGCTATCATAAAGAGTCTTAGTAGTCAGTAGTAAGCTACTTTATGCCAACCTAGCAGATGAGAAAGCAAAAGATTTATTCACTTGTCCCTATTCCCCATCAGTCATGAATGACCCATGATCATTAACATTAACTTGCTCCCAACTACAAGTTGTGCATGAATGAGGGCCAAGTGGATTTCTGCCGGCATCTTGAGCTACAGTGTCAGAGCAGCTCTGGGAAAGTAGGCTGCTCAGCCAATAGTAAGTCTGCACCTGTGTGAATCTGGTCAAACCTGTGTAAAACTGGAAGTCACAGGAGGGACATGGAGGTGGTGCCAAGAAAATGTGAACTGGCACACAGCGGCATCCCATACATAGCAAATGGTGAAGGGTTTCATTTTGTTTTCCTTCTAAAAATGCCAAACCAAAGGAATCTGTTTTTCAATGAACAATATACCTTCAGGACTAAATTGCTAAAGGGTGACAATGTCTGAATTTTTATCACATTTATTCATTCAACAGATACTTAGTACGGGTGTACAATGGGATATATGATGAGATAGGAATGTATTACAATAAGAAAGCACTACAAAAGGTAGAAACAACTGAGATGCAGTAAATTCATATTACACCTCAGCCTTAAAAAAGAATAAAACACTGATACCTACTGCAACATGGATGAGCCCTGGAAACTTATGCTAAGTAAAATATGCCAGACACAAAAGGACAAATATCGTATGATCCACTTATATGAGGTACCTAGAATGGCCAGTTTACCAGAATGTTACAAGGGGCTGAGGGGGATTGGGAAGGAGGGATTACTGTTTGAAAGGTAGAGAGTTTCAGTTTGGGATGACAAAAAAGTTCTGGAGATGGGTAATGGGATGGTTGCACAATAATGTGAATATACTTCATGCTACATATACACTCATCTGAATGTGGTAAAATGGCAAATTTTATGTTGTGTGTATTTCACCACAATAAACAAGACATATGGGGCATCTGAGTGGCTCAGTTGGTTGATTGTCCGACTTTGGCTCAGGGCATGATCCCACAGTCCGTGAGTTCGAGCCCTGCGTTGGGCTCTATGCTGACAGCTCAGAGCCTGGAGCCTGCTTCAGATCCTGTGTCTTCCACTCTGTTTCTGCCCCTCGCCACTCACATTCTGTCTCTGTCTCTCTCTCTCAGAAATAAAAACACTAAAAAAAAGACATATAACATGACAACAAATTCTAGCCAACACTTCTTTATAGTCACAACTATAATCCTCTGAGACTTAGAAAATCTTTCTGGTGCTAAGTTTCTAAGAAGTTACTACTAAGTTCATAGCCTTGGGGAATTCTTAAATTCCTTAGACTTGGAAGCAATTTGAGATCTTCAGGCACAAATGGAAGGGTCAATTATAGATGTGATAGACTGTTCCTTATGTTATTAACAATTTTATTAAACACTGAAAAAATAAAGAGTAGCTCAGAAATGCCTGTCAATATCATCTTCGGTCTAGTACCTCCCATATTAAATAGGTAGTTATCATTAGAAGTAATATATTCCAAGCTTTTTTTCTGATGATGTTATGTTGTTAACTATATATCTCAATAACTGAAATATAGTTTTAGCCAATAATGTAACATTGCAGATATGGTCTACAAAAAATGGAAAATAAAAATGAAATGGAATTAGTAAACTTTTGGTGCCTGTGTTGTCTTCATTACATGTCTAGGACATTTTATTCTTTGATTCCTTAGGGCATTTTTCCCATATTCTGGTTAACAAATTACACACACACACACACACACACACACATATATATAGACATACATATAGATAGTTGGTTAACAAATATCTATATGTATCTGTCACTTTTTATTTTTTATAAAGCTTGTTTTTCAGGCTTTTAATTACCTTTTAATATCTCCTTGCATAAATCAAGCCATTCTTGATACTGGAGTGGAATGGTTCCATTACAAACAATTTTTAAGGACAACAAATTCTTTTTATCTTTACACTTTTTTTTAAATCTTCAGACTTAAAAAGACTACAGTTAGACTTAGGGAAACTGAGAAGTAGGACTTCTATACAGGACACTGTAAGCCTTCCTTCACGGTTACCTTAAATCAACAGCCACACGCAGTGCTGTATATTTTGATAGTCTCCATATTTCTATCCCACTAAGTGATGTAATTATACAGAGTCAGAAAAATAAGCTATTCAAATAAGTCAAATGTTAAATTTCCAACACACTAATTGGTGTGCATATGAATGTAAATGTAAAGTATATGTAAATATTCTTTTTAAATACAAATGGTTTTTGCTACCAAATTACTTCATCTGAAAATGGACACTTCACTGAAGCCAAGTTAAATCTTTCCAAACTTTGTGTGTCCAAAGATCTTTCGTGTACAGTTTAGGGTCGTCATTAGCAATGTTAGTGAGTTAGAAATGTGTATTAGACCTTAGAATGTTATTTCCATAATGGGTAAACATCAGCTGAATTTTGTAAAGTTAAACATAAACTCAAAATCATAAGATGCTAGGAAAAATAATCAGCAGTAATCAGTTAAAGATATGAATGTAAATTGCTTCAATTTCCCAAAAGGTGAATTGAGGAATATCTTAATTTTTCAGTAGGATCTTCTTTTTTTTTTTTAAGAATTTTTTTTAATTAATTAATTTATTTTTTATACAGAGAGAGACAGAGCATGAGAGGGGGAGGGGCAGAGAAAGGAGGAGACACAGAACCGGAAGCAGGCTCCAGGCTCTGAGCTGGCTGTCAGCACAGAGCCTGACGCGGGGCTCGAACCCATGAACGTGAGATCTGACCTGAGCCGAAGTCGGATGCTTAACCGACTGAGCCACCCAGGCGCCCCAGGATCTTCTTAACATTGATAATGCAACATAACCTATACACACACAAAATAAAACATAACCCATAAGCATGCATAACTTTCTTAAGAAACAGATTGTTTAGGGGCCCCTGGGTGGCTCAGTCGGTTAACAATCCGACTTTGGCTCAGGTCATGATCTTGTGGTTCATGGTTTCGGGCCCCATGTCAGCCTCTGTGCTGGAGCCTGTCTTCAGATTCTGTGTCTCCCTCTCTCTCTGCCCCTCCCCTGCTCACATGGTCTCTATCTCTCAAAAATAAATAAAAAACATAAAAAATATAAAAAAAGAAACAGATTGTCTAATCAGCATTTTTCATACAGTAATTTACTGTAGGAAATATGGCATATATAAGAAAGCCATAAGTTATAAAATACAAAGCCATAACTGTATTTGGTCAATCGGGAGAATTTCTAACTATTGAAAAGACTTGTCCTCTAGTAATAAAATCAGGCAATCACTTTTTTCTTCAAAGAAATGTCACCAATAAAGCAGTGTGGAAAATGCATATATTTTGTTAATTGTTTTTAAATAATTGGATACTACACCTTTAACTAGGAAAACTTTCTTTTAGTTTGTAACATTAAGGTCTTATTCAAAATTAGGATGTCAGAAATGAACATCTATTTTCTGGTTTTTTTTTTTTTTTTGTCTTTACACACTGTTCTGGGTTTGAGTATAAATTTCTCCTTGGATACTAATTTTCCATGGCTGACAAATTTCACAAGTATTAAACAGCCATAATTTAAAAATCATATTATATTAATACCAGTTTATGAGGCCAATCCATACCTCAAGACACATCATTAGTCTTTTTGAAGACACATGTAGATGTAATATTTCTTTTGCCTGATTAAAAATCACAGTGAGGATGCATTTTAAAAACATAATATACATCAAGTGAAATTAACTCAGGGCGTTAATGCACATGGTTTCACTGAGTAACTGGTTCCCAGAGTATGATAGAGAACCAACGAAGGCAGATGGTTAGAGGAGGAAGAGGGAAGCTATAATTGCATATTCACGGAACCTGTAAAATTTAAAACCAAAGGACAACAGAGTGATGAAGTGTGTAACATTTTATAACCAAGATCTTAAGTCCATTAAAAGTTAAATGCAGGCTATAAAATTACTAACGAAGCCAGCGTCAGAACCCAGGTGTTCTGACTTCCGGCTCGGTCCCCTCACACTACCTTAGGACACTGATTCAGAATAGCTCATAGTGTGGAACTGTATTTCTTAAACTCCAGTTAGTAAGTCATCAAAGTGATATTAGGCTTTATAAATAATTATTAAATCATAAACAGAAATTGCCATTATCTTGGCATCTGTGGTATGTGAGGATCCACAGGATTGTGTATGCAATCTTTCTTCACCTTATGTTTTTCAGCCTCAGATGAGACACTTCTGGTCAGAAGAGCTTATTGTTTAGCAAAGTTGCCTATTCTGGTGATGGACAGCTTTAGTTCAACTTTAGTCCCTATATCCTATAAAATCTCCCTCCTTAAGAATTCTAATCTAACTTCTTCCCATCAGCTTTTCAAATGCTTGAAAACTCCATACTATGTAATATCATTCTTTAAAATTCTTAAGAAGCCTTCTGTCTGATCACTACACGTGCTGCTTTTTTTTCTGTGGCATTGTCGCATGATACAATAACATCACAGGACAATCTGGGAACTCAAAGAAAACAAAAGGGTAGACAAATAACAAATGAAATAAATGCCTGACCACAAATCTGTTATTCTTACTGAGATTTAAAGGGACCTTATATCATTTCAACAGGATGAGATTCACACTAAGGCTCTTTAAATACCGTCAACTCTTCACACACACACATTCTGTTGGGTTCGGACTTTGCTGATTTACACTGTGCTATGTAGTAAATTTACTCACTATGACCATTCTTTTGGTAACTGCTTGACCAACTCAGCCCCATAACAACAAAGGCACATACTGAAAATTCTGTGCCTGAATACCCGTTTCTTTAATGAATCCTATCCAGAGGCTGACTGGAGGAACTGGATGTAGCTCTCACCTCAGAGCTCTTCCAGATTCCTTAATCAGGAACCTTCACTGACTCGGGTTTTTGAGGTGCTATGCATTCAGACATCACGCCCAAACCTTTTTCTCTCAGAAGGCTGTAGTTCTACTGCATTGTCCAGAATGGAGAGTTTTTAGTTTACATGTGAGGATAAATGTTCTCAATATATATTGTATGCTTTGATACGGTATGGATACAATGCTATGAAGGAATAACAATGAATGCACAGCAAACACTTTAAAAATCTATAAGCATCAATTTAGTATTCTCTTGGCAGAAAGAAATGAGAATTATTTAAATCAAAATTACTCTCAAAATTTTGAAGCAAGTCCAGTGCTAAAAATGTTCTGAGCATTTTATACTGAATGCTCATTACGTGCCAGAGTACAAAGATCAGAGCGGCTCACAGTTCACAGATGGTCTCCACGCTAAATAGGCCATACCAGAGGGAAAGAGGAAACTGGCATTTGGATTACCTAGACTATGTTTCCTACCAGAATTTAATTTTTAGTTTTAAAATTGTGTTTTATTGTGGGATATATCCCTTATATATAAGAATTGAGATATATATCTTAACAAATTTTAAGTCTATAATACATAATCTTTTACTATAGGTACAAAGCTGTACACAATGTCTAGAACTTATTCATGTTCCTTAATGGAAACTTGACGCCCAGTGACTCAAAGCTCCCTATTTTCCCCTTCCCCCAACTCAGCAACCACCATTCAACTCTCTGCTTCTGTGAGGTTGCCTGTTTTAGATATCTCCATTCTCTACCACATTTTCTTTATCCATTCTTTTGTGGATGGACACTCAGGTTTTTTCCACATCTTGCCTATTGTGCTGCCATTTCTCCAAAGATGACATAAAGATGGCCAACAGGTATATGAAAAAGTGTTCAGTGTCACTAATCATCAGGCAAATGCAAATGCAAATCACAATGAGGTATCACCTCATACCTGTGAGGAAGGCTACGGACAAAAAAAAAGATAATACATGCGGTGAGGATGCGGAAAAAAGAGAACTTCTAAACACTGGTGGCGGGAATGCAAAATGATCAGGTACTATAGAAAACAGTATAGAAGTTCATCAAAATTTTTAAAAGAAAATTACATGATCCAGCAATCCCACTTTTTAGTACTTATCCAAAAAATGTGAAATCAGGATCTCAAAGGCATATTAGCCGATGTCATTTTTAATGATAATCTTTCTGATTTATCAGCTCTGGCTTCAGGCATTAGTGTAGATCACCTGTTTTCTCAAAATGAGTGTGCCAATCTGTTTACTTATACCCATGACCCCATTCATATCAGTATCTGTTTAACTGAAGAATCCCATTAAATTTATCTTAATAAATGAGTGCTGACAATTTTAAGTACATAGATGTCTCTGCCAATCTAGAGAATCAGTTAGAATTATATCTCTCCTCATTTACCCACAAACTTCATAAGTTGAAAACTTGAAATTAAAAGTAGGTAGAATGTTCTCCTATATTACTGAAAAATCATAACTGGAGAATTCAAGAAGTATTTAATGTAGAAAAACAAAGGCTGAGCACTATGATCTTCTTCTTAAATTGACAGAAAAAAATATAAATCCCTACTAATTATTCACAACAAATTCTGAGGTACATCCTGTGTGACTCAATTTTGGAAGCTGCCATGTGGTAAATTTCATATAGCGTTCTGCCCGTGTGACTGAAGAGCAGGGTTGAGAAGACTTACACTTGAGCCTTACCAATATGCTTTAAATCACAGGGCCTGGCCGGATATCACAGGCTGATGTGTAAGAATTACAAAGAGCAGAGGGAGCTTTGTGAACTCCAGTCAGAGGAGGAACAATAGGTGAAATGAGAGCCTAGAGAAGGAAGACATTATAGTCTTAGTGGGGGACTCACAGCTTGATGGAAACATCGGAATTTGAGCTAGTTGGCTACAAATGGAAATGGAAAGGGACGTATGGTTGGACAGATAGGAGTGTGGGTGTAGAGAATTCAAGGGCTACAGAACAGCATGAACTAAAACAGGAATTGCAGACTGTATGAATAGGTACAAAGAATATATATATGAGAGAGAAAGTACTTGGAGATAGGTTAGGGAAGGCCATGGAAGCTTCAGGGGAATCCTAACTTAATATATGTTATAGTACCTTAGTACACACAAAACTTTTCAATAACCAGCTTTAATCGTGCTCAGTCATTCTCGTGTTATGCAGGCTTAAAAGGATTGCTTGCATCTATCCTGAGTATTTTGACATACTGTTAACCTGCATTCTACACAGTTCACTAAATATTTTGTGTACGCAAACCTATTTCTTGAATAAGATTTTAAACCATTCAGAGATAGGAGCTTTGTCATATTGTTTTTTGTAGTTCTCACTGCAGAGCCAGACTGCCAATAAAAGTAATTATGAAAGTCCATTCCAGAGTACATTTGAGATATAATTGGTGTCGCTCCTTAATAAAATACTTGGTGAGCTGCAAGAGATAGCAAAAGACGGCTGTTTCCCGAAACCTTCAAAGGAAAGGGTTGTGAATTTACAATAAAATAGTTCAACATACTGTATGAATTATCAAAAGACTAGAAAATAGAGTCCCTAGCAATGGAGGTCAAGGTTATATTATATTCAGAAAGTGACAGTAATGAAAGTCAAGCACTAGATAGCAGGGCCACCCTGTCAGTATCAACAAGGGACCCACGGTCAGGGAGTCCAACTTCAAAAATGCATCAGTTGCAGGGCTAATTGGTGAGAAAGATGAACTTGTAGTTTAAAGAAATTTGTACCCAAAAACGACTCCATGATTCAATCAGCTGCTAAAGGACATTGGACAATTAAAATGTAAAGTATGACTCTTTCTTTTTAAGATCAAGCTACTTAGGATTATTAGAGAGAAGATTTAACTTCATAAACTGTAGTATTATAATCCTTCTGGTTTACTTTCTTTGTTTCCAGATGTTGTCATCGGAAGGAAGCATGTTTATCACATGTATTTTATTTTAGACCGTTTTTGTCACTTGCTAATATGTTTAAGATGACTGCAAGAAGTGATGGAATTCAAATTAGTTTCCCCACACAGGCCTCCTTTCACTCTGAGGGTGCTAATGGTTGACTCATTATTTCAATGGCATTTTCTTCCATGTCAAGATGTCTGTCTGAGGGTGTGTTTCATTTTTATAATTGCTATCATCCTGAAGCATCCTGGATTCTCCAGTGACAAGCACTGCCCCTAAGATTTGAGATTCACAGCTCTCCGAGGGAACCTCAAACTCTTAGAGGGTTTTTTTTTTATCCATATTGCCAAAGGCTGAATTTTTTATCTGTAGATGAGCAGTTTTCAGAATTTTTTGCTACAAAAACATTCTAGTCCTAAGTTCTTTGATAGCTTATAGTTTTCCTGACATAGGGAATTATAAAGCAGTGGCTACTGGTGGCTGAATTCCTTTATCTCTGACTTCTCTGTTGCTCCTGGAAAACATGGAGCCGCTCTTGAAAAGAAAACAAGTGCATATAAGATGAGTTGCATGGCATTTTAAAATTCTTAGCATAATTCAGGGCTCTTGGGTGTCTCAGTCACTTAGGCATCCAATTTCCACTCAGATCATAATCTCAAGGTTTATGAGTTCAATCACCTTGTCAGGCTCCTGTGTTGAAGCTCAGTGTATGGAGCCTGCTTTGGATTCCGTGTGTGTCTCTCTCTCTCTGCTCCTTCCCTGCTCACACTCTGTCTCTCTCTCTCTCAAAAATAAACAAATATTAAAAAACTTTAAAAAAATTCTTCACATAACTCATAGAATGCTATATGCCTAAAATGATGTGTGAAAAAAAGAAAAGTTATCAAGTATGAATATATTTCTTGGCACTTAAACTGTACATTTTGGAGTATTTCCAAAAAATTATACACACACACACACACACACACACACACACACAAATATTGTATTTTGGGTTTTCAACTCCTTCAGATTAAAAGCAAAACTTATCTTTATAATCTCCAGCTCTTCTAGTTATTACCCATTTGTCACTGAGTTCCTAAGTATGTAAATGCTTAATCATGAGTAATGTGGGTCCCATGTGATTATGGTAGGTAGCTGTTTGATTACAATAACTTATTAATGTACTAAAAGGTAATGGAG
This sequence comes from Suricata suricatta, assembly GCF_006229205.1. Taxonomy (NCBI): domain Eukaryota; kingdom Metazoa; phylum Chordata; class Mammalia; order Carnivora; family Herpestidae; genus Suricata; species Suricata suricatta. The sequence continues at coordinate 87,149,178 of NC_043701.1, forward strand.
CAATTGATATTCACACCTAGAATTCTAAAACTGCAGGCCATTCATCTATTTTTGCCCCCCTCAATCTGTTCTCTTCACTGAGCAGCCAGGGGGGGGCGGTTCAACCAAGTCTGTTTATGACACAATCTTGCTTAGAACTATTCGATACCTTCCTATTGCACTTAGGTTAGAGCAAAGCTTGTTAGCATGATCTATAAATTCCACAGGAATTTGACCTGTACCTCCCTCTCCAAGACTGTCTGGTATCTTGCTTCCTCTTGATACTATGCTCTAGCCACATACATGTCCACTCCATTTTTCCTCAAATAGATCCCTACTATAGCACTTATGGGTATGGGTTGTCTTTCTTTCTTAGAGATTATTAGTACCTTGTAGGCAGATACTCCCTTGTTATTTTCCTATCCTCAATGTTTAGAATAATGCATATTACATTTTAATGGCTACTATACAATACTTGTCTCATGAATACATTTAAATGAGTAAAAATTCCAGCTGCCTAATTAGAAAAAAAATTATCAGTGTTAATATATTAGTGATGAGAAGCACAAAGCCTTAGTTGAGTTAAAACATAAATTTTCACAGAACTCCTACGTCATGATGTGTACCCCTTCTGTCTAGAGGGCTACACAGGCACCAGCAACATTAACAATGCTTGGGAGCATATTAAAAATGTAGAACCGCAGGCCTGACCCCAAAACTAGTGATTCAGAATCTACCTTTTACAAGATTCTTAGACAATGTGTGTATTAAAGTTTGAGAGGCACAGACACTAAATGACGCTGATTTAAAATAGAGCTTTATATAAGAATAGATACAGAGGCATATGCTCATATATGTGAAGAATTAATATGGAGAGAAAGCCAATTTCTCCTGGGAGAATTTACAAATTAACTTAAGCTTTCAACAAACAGAATGTGTAGCAACTGTTTACCAAGGACAATGTGAGGCACTGGACAAATTACAACAGTTAAAAATAATGCAGTGATTGCCCTCATGCAGTGTTCTACTGTTCAGAAGATTAGCAATAAAAAAGCAAATAAAACCTATTATACTCATAATCAAAGCCAAATATAACAGAAAATTCAGGTCAATATAAATAAAATCAAAATTCAAGTAAAATAATTTTAGAAGAGATATGATTCCAAATTTCATCTCTTGTTAATATCAACTACATTTAACATAAAATTATTAATAAAAGCAGAGTGATACTGGGCCTTGCTCTAGCTTTACATTAAGCCATATTTTGATGTCATAAGAAATATGATGGTCAAAGTAGAAAAATACTTCAACAGAATATAGTAACATATTTGAAAACATGTAAGTAAAATATGATAAAAGTAGCTATTCACATTAATAATAAAATGAATCCAAATATAAAGTAAATAACAAATAACACTGAATTATTAACTGTTGGACATATTAACAAAATATGTCAAATCCCTACCTGGTAAGATACCCCAAAATATATGACATGTATATAAAAGATATAATAAAAACCAAAACTGTTATAACCAGAATTAAGAAAAAAAACTGTGTGAAAGTATTTTCGAAACAAAAAAAGAAGTCTGTTTCTGACCTTGACAGAATAGCTTGCATCAGACCAATCCTTTCAATGAGAACAAGTTGAAAAGCTGGCTAAAGTTTTAAAGAATGTTTGGAGACATCAAAGACATAATCACACAGCAAGAACTTGAAGAATCAAGATCTGACACAAAAAGGAAGTGTGGCTTAAGTAGTCAGATATTTGTCTGAGCTTGTACCCTTAAGCTATTTTCCACTTCTTAAACTATGGCCAAGAGGTGAAGAATATGAGCAGAACTTTAAGCAGTTTTATGTATCCAGGAAGAAAATACGATGTCCAGGGTTGACCAGGAAGAAGGATAACAAACATGGGTTAGTTATGATTTCCAAAAGGCTCTGCATATGGAAAAAGGAAAAAGGAAAAAAATATATACAAATTTTAAAGAAGGCTGCAACTCAGCTTCCAATCAGCTAAATTCCAGGTTAGGTGAATGTGATCTTTTTGTAGCCTAAATAAATACAGATACACATGAAATAATCCTATTTGGAAGAAAATGTCAGTTACACAGGGCTCACCCCCCTACACCCGCCATTTCTTAAAATCACAAAGAATATAGAGCACGGCCTCAACTTCTTAAAATCACAATTGCTGGTATTCAGCCAAAAATTGTTTAAAATCCCACTATAGGAGATCCAAATATCAGAGTCACTAGACCTTACATTAAAGTAACTCTGACCACAATTTTTTGGAAAATGAAAAACATAACAAAGAATTGCGGCTGAGATCAGAAATCTATTTTTAAATAGTCAAAGGCAAAATCTAGAACTGGAAAATACAGCAAATGAATTTGGAACTTAATTGATTTATCAGCAAGAAGACTAGAGAGTAGAGAACTCAATTAATGATACACAGAATGATGCAAAGATTGATAAAAAGAACATATGGAACATGAAAGAAATCTTTAAAATTTAGTTCAGTTAATAGGAGAATGGAGGAAAAAATATCCAAAAAGAAAACATTCAGAAATTTTAAAAAGGCTGAAAATATAAATCCAAGTGAATATTGAATGTATAAAGCAGTGTAAGCCAAGTAAATTTATTCAAAATGCATACATCTGAATTAAATGCAAATTAACAAACTATAGAAATGATTTCTAAAAGTACAGTCTTAATCCAATGTAAATTCAATAAATAACTCATGGTAAAAGCCAAACGTGGTCACATGGGATAAAAACCAAAACCCAACTCTTGCTGTTTACAAGAATAACACCTTAAATACAAGGAAATTGAGTTATATCCAAAAGATGAATGCACAATTATATGGTCAGTTAATCTTTGATAAAGGAGGCAAGAATAAGTGGTTGGAAAATGTGTCTTCAACAAATGGTATGGAAACCTAGACAACAACATGCAGAAGAATGAACTGGACCACATTCTTACACCACACACAAAAATAAACTCAAAATGGATTAAGAACTATATGTGAGACCTTAAACCATACAAATTCCAGAAGACAGCAAGCACAGGCAGTAATTTCTCTGACACCAGCCATAGCAACCTTTTTCTAGATACGTCTCCTGAGGCAAGGGAAACAAAAGCAAATATAAACTATTGGATCTGTATCAAAATAAAAATCTTCTGCACAACAAAGGAAAGAACCAACAACACTAAAAGATAACCTATTGAATGGTAGAGGATATTTGCAAGTGACATCTCAGATAAAGGGTTAGTATCCAAAATACATAAAGAATATATGTACAGCTAAACACACAAAAAACTAAATAATCCATCAAAAACTGAGAAGACATGAACAGATATTTCTCCAAAAAAGACATCCAGATAGCCAACAAACACATGAAAAGATGTACAACATCACACATCATCAGGGAAATGCAAATCAAATGACGAGACATCACTTACACCTGTCAGAAAGGCAAAAATAAAAAACACAAGAAACAACAAAGGACGTAGAGAAAAAAAAAACCCTTGTATACTGTTGGTGGGAATACATATTGGTGCAGCCACTATGGTAAAGAATTTAGAGGTTCCTCAAACAATTAAAAATAGAATTACCATATGATCTCAAAGAATATGAAAGTACAAATTGGAAAATATATATGTACCTCTATGCTTATTGCAGTATTCTTTACAATAACCTAACTATGGGAGTAACCCATGTCCATCAGTAAATGAATAAAGAATATAAAAGCATAGACATACACACACACACACACACACACACACACACACACACACAGTGGGATATTACCCATAAAAAGGAATGAAATCTTGCCATTTGTAATAACATGGATGTAAAGTGTATAATTCTAAGTAAAATAAGGCAGAGAAAGAAATACAAAATGACTTCATTCATCTGTGAAATTTAATAAACAAAGAAAAAAGAGATAAAAAACCAGAGTCTTAACTATCACTTATTGTGATGAGCACTGAGTAATGTACAGAATTACTAAATCTCTGTACTGTGCATCTGAAATTATTATAACATTGCATGTTAACTACACCAGAATTAAAATTTTTTAACAAGATGCACTAAGTTCTGGCACGCAAACAGTAATCAAAAGAACCCTGGTACAGATACATTAACAACAGACACAGTGTATTTTGAGAACAGAAGCATAAAAGACATTTAATAATAATAAAAGTATGAATCGACCAAAATGATAAAGCAGTTTAAACTTTGTGTGTATATAAAAATCTCAGATCTCAAAATATATAACGTGAAAATGGATGAAAGTAGGAGAAATACACCAATATAATCATAATAAAAGACTTTAAGACACATCTTTTATTTAGTAATAGAAGAATTAAAGAAATGATGGCTAGAAATTAGAAGATTAAACAATATGATTAACAAAATCAACATAACTGACATCACATACCATTATACCCAGAGTTGCACAATACTTTTTTTTGAATGCACATAAAACACAGACCAAGACTGATCCTCTTCTACTTTAAAAGCTAGTCTTGGCAAATCTCAAAGAATTGAGACCAGAGAGAGTATATCTTCTGACCATTATGGAATTAAGCTACAAATCAATTAAAAAAAAAAAACAAATACAAATTCCTGGAATATTTGAGAATTCAGGATACACACTAAATAACATGAGTCAGTGAAGGAACCACAATGGCTATTTAAAAATTTTTTTTTGGTTTATTTATTTCTGAGACAGAGAGAGACAGAGCACTAGTGGGGGAGGGGCAGAGAGAGGGAGAGGGAGACACAGAAACTGAAGCAGGCTCCAGGCTCTGAGCTGCCAGCACAGAACCCGATGCAGGGCTCGATCTCACGGACCATGAGATCATGACCTGAGCTAAAGTTGGACACAGCCAACTGAGCCTCCCAGGCACTCCCACATGGATATTTTAAACAGTATTTTGTGTAAATGAAAATAAAAATGTGACATATCAAAACTTGTGAGATAAAACTAAAATAATTCTTAGAGAAAAAATTTATACCTTTAAGTGCTTAAGTTATAAGTATTTAAGGAGAAAGGGTTGTAAAAAGTAAGATTTAAGTATTCATCTGAAGAAATTAGAAAAAGCAATAAGTAAACTCAAAGACAGTGGAAAGGAGGAGATAAGAAGCTAAGAGCAGACATTAATGAAATGGAAATCCCATGTTCCAAAGAGAAAAGCCATTTTTTAAAGGCTGATCATAATGGTAATTCTCAACCAAGACATATATATTCAATGACAGCATTTGCAAATGAATATTAGAAATAAAATAAGATATGGGGTGCCTGGTGGCTCAGGTGGTTAAATGTCCAGCTCTTGGTTTTGGCTCAGATCAGGATCTCATGGTTCGTGGGTTCAAGCCCCATGTCAGACTCTGCTCTGACAGCACAAAACCTGCTTGGGATTCTCTCTCTTCCTCTCTTCCTCTCTCTACCCCCCCCCCTCCATTCCCCATGTCTCACCCACCACCCACCTCTCAAAAATAAGTAAACTTTTAAAAAAAGAAATAAAGGTGCACCTGGGTGGCTCAGTCGGTTGGGCGTCCGGCTTCGGCTCAGGTCATGATCTCACATTTGTGGGTTCGAGCCCCGCATCGGGCTCTGTGCTGACAGCTCAGAGCCTGGAGCCTGCTTCAGATTCTGTGCCTCCCTCTCTCTCTGACCCTCCCCTGTTCCCACTGTCTCTCTCTGTCTCTCAAAAATAAAGAACATAAAAACATTTTTTAAAAAATTTAAAAAAAATAAAAAAAGAAATAAAAAAGGAGATATCTTAGAGATCCTCAAACATTTCAAAGAAATAGAATACTATGAGAATTAAATGAAATAAATTCCTAGACAAACACAAAACTTACAAAACTGAAATTAAAAGATCCAGGTAACATAAATATTACTCTACTCAATCCACAGTGGGAGACTTTACAGACACAAAAAATTGTGGCCCTAATGACTTCACTGGTCAACTTGAACATCGAAGAAAAAAACCAAAGCAAACAAAGAGATTTGACCCCTAAAATATTCCAGTATATAGAGAAAAAGGTAATTATTATCAGCTCAATTTGTAGAATCAGAATAACCTTGATCTCAACACCTGATAAGGACATTAGAGGAAAGGAAAATTATAGGCCAGTATTTCTGATGAACATACATGTAAAAAACTAAAAAAAAAAAAATTCAAAAAGGTATTCCAATATTGTATCAAAAGGATAACACATCATTACCAACTGGATATGCTTCCAAAAGCACAGATTGTTTTTAAGGTTTGAAAATCAGTGAGTGTAATGAAATGACAATTTCTCTCCATATATTATTAGGGAAAAGTAGAGTATGTTAGACTAAATATATAAGAATATCAATTTTGTTAGACAAAAGCATTAACTGGAATGACACTTGCAAAATGCTAACGGTGAAATTTTTTTGCCTTCTAAGATAATGGTTTTCTATTTTATTTTCCATTTGAATGTTTTCCCTTGATTTTAAACAATTCTAATAAATTTCCTTTAAGATTAAATATCACATGTTACAACAAAAATTGAAGTCATCCTCCTTTCTGGGCTCTTATTTCGAGACACCATTAGGACTAAAAATTGCTTTTTATCCATGCCTTTTATTATACTGGTGCTCTCTGGCTTCACCTCTAGTATAAAATCTAATTATTCATCTTTTATTGCTTTTGGTCTCCAACTCTTTCATGAAAGATTCAATAAACTTTTGTAATATTACATATTTCAAGAAGATCAAAAAGTTGAAGATCAGATCAATACAGAGGGGTTTTGAAGTACCTCGAAGCATATATATTTTGTGCTTATTTATAACAAAACACAATCTATGACAGCTCAAAGAATAGCTGTTCTCAGAGTATACTTAGTATCAGATAAATTTGAGTTTGTAGAGATGCTGTTTTATTTATCATATACTTCTTTGGATCATTTAACATGTGAAAACATTTTTACATCTACTTCCTAATTTTTATATAGAGAATAATAATAGGACACCTCTTATAGACATGTTGTATTACATAGATCACACACTTAGTAATATTATTGAAAGGGAAAAACTTACAGATCAAAAATCACACTTGCCTAATGTTCAGGAATGTATGTTGACATTTTAGTTGCTCAGTAATGAGTGGCAAATAGCCACTGAAACTGATACGAGGCAGTCTATGGCTATCAGTCCTAACACTGTCAACTGCATTGCAGGTAGAAACATAAACAGTAAGAGAGATGTGCTTTACCAAATATTTAAATTACTACCAAGGACAGAGTTGCAGAACAGATGTTGAAGTACGTGACTGTAACCTTAAAGTGTTTTTTCTAGCTGCTGAATGTTGTAACCTTAATAGCATTTACTGAGACTCCAGTTTTCCTTGGAAACAATCTTTCTCTTTAGACTCTATCCATGGATCACCTTGAGGGCCTCTTATCTCTGTCACATTTTCGTTTTCCTTATCTTCTCTTTCAAGCATTGAATGGAATCAATAAGAGAGTGTCACTTTCACATAAGATGGATGCAAATCAAAAAATAGGGAAAGGGTGACTTAAGTATTAAATTGACTGGTCTGTCAACTTGTAGCAGAATGTCACAATTCAGGAGCCATCAATACCAATTCACAGGTAAAGCAGCATCTAAGGCTTTGTCTGTGATGTCAAGCAGGGCGTACGTGGCTGCTTCTTGATGGCATGAGTATGTTCAGACCCAAATAAAGGAAGGAAAAATCCCCTGCTCTCTCTGCATTTATAAGGTCCTGTGGCAAAGCTTATATCTTAGGAGGAAATGTGAATGTTGGAAGAGCCAAACCCGCTGAACAAGTTATTATGCAACGACACCAAAGGTTTTTCTAATTTCCACTGAAATTGTCTCTGCCCATTAATGTTAATTACCAATAGTTTTCAGACTCTGCCAGCTAGAACGGATTTGTAGGCATATAAATTCAGTAAATATAACTAGTAAGTGGTAAGGTGGAGACCTACAACCCCAGAGAAAAACAAATGCGAAATGGGTTTGTGTCCTTAATTGAACCCTTTTTGATCTGTTGGTCATATGCATTCCACGTTCAAAAGCTGTTCCTATCCATTCTCAAGAAACTTCTCTACACTGTGACAATAACAAACCTTTCACAATATTGGGATATAAGGGTTTTGGAGAACTCACCTCCTTTTGTAATCTCTAGATGTTCACACATAAAATTTTCTTTACTAGAATAAGAACTCTCTAAGATTGCAAGAGGCACAGTGGGAAAAAACAAAAACAAACAAACAAACAAAAACCACCATCTTGAGAGTCTTAAAGAATGGAATCACCCAGGTCAGACACTTTTTAGCTTCAGGGCAAATTCAGGTTTGTGGCATCAGAAGCCTGCACAATTTTTGGGCCCTCTCTTAAAAAAAAAAAAGAATATAAAGTTACAGACAAAATTTTTAAATAGAATTAGAAAAAGTCACAAATTACAAATTAAAAAAAAAAACAAGAGATATAGAAATAAGTGACCATATGAAAATGTCACCAGAGCCCCTTCCCTGCCTTAGGAGTTTAAAAGGTATCCATGCAAATGAAGGGGTTTATTCCCTTCAAGGGAAGCTCCCCTCTAGCCAGATAGAGATGACCAGGTTATTTACTTCATTAGGTTTCAACTAATTATTTAGACCTCAAAAGGTTGTAAGAAAACATTTTTTAAACTATACATTTATAAATTGTCCGGGGAAGTTCCTGTTAAGTATTCAATAAATGGCAAATAGTAATTAATATAATTAGAATTTACATTTTATTGCTTATTACAGTGACTTGTATATATTGGAGACCACCTAACACTTTACATTACTTTCTTCTATAACTTTATTATTTTAAAAAATTTTATGTTTATTATTGAGACAGAGAGAAACAGAACATGAATGGGGGAGGGTCACAGAGAGAGGGAGACACAGACTCCGAAGCAGGCTCCAGGCTCTGAGCTGTCAGCACAGAGTCCGACGCGGGGCTCAAACCCAGGAACCATGAGATCGTCATCTGAGCCAAAGTCGAGTGCTTAATTGATTGAGCCACCCAGGGGTCCCTATAACTTTATTATTGAGGCACCCATAGTATATTTGGCTGTCTAGTGGTGATGAAACAGGTTTTTTTGTGTTCCTTTAAATGTTATGCTAATCTATAGAGCAACGTTTTTTAGAAAATATGGATATGATTACATAAGTAATATAAAATACTTATTTTTAGAAATATGAAGGCTGATATTCCATTTTATAGCAGCAACCAGCTAACAATTTAAGAAAAGGAGGATTAAAACATGTGAAAGTTCATTCCTGAACACTGCTTTAATTTTTTATTAAAATAAGTCAGAAAAACTAAAATGTCTGCTCACATCCTGTGGAATCTAGATAGTACCATCATGTTTTTGTTTTTGTTTTTTAATTTTTAAATAGGTTTTATACTAATTGTTAACTGTATGATAGGGTTAGGTCTACTCATTGAACATTACTAGGAAGGATTTTTAGCGTTTCAACAACTTTTTCAATACTGCTTCAACCTACATCACAAACATTTGTATTCTTTCTTATCCTCCTGATTTCTTCTAAATATTATTATGTACTCTTATCTATCAAAAACTTAGCCTCCAAATAGGAACAATTATAGTAAATATTAAATTCATATTAAAAAGTAAGTATTTTTGCTCTGTGGAACTACATGGGTTGTACATTAGAGACAGCCACATTGCAACAAACATACTCCTGAAAAAAAGATGTTCCTTTTGGGCCCACAGTTTATTTTTTCTTAAGTTTATTTATTTATTTTGAGAGAAAGGTGGGGGGAGGGCAGAGAGAGAGACAGAGAGAGAGAGAGAGAGAGAGAGAATATCCCAACGAGGCTCTGCACTATCAGCACAGCGCCTGATGCAGGGCTTGAACTCACACGAACTGAGAGATCATGACCTGAGCCAAAACCAAGAGTCAGATGCTTAACCAACTGAGCCACCCAGGTGCCCAATGGGCCCATACTTTAAATGCCAATAATTGTTAATGGCTAAACTAATATTTTGGTATCCTCTACATAGGTATATAGATATGTTACCATCAATATATCAATTTATGAAATTGAGAGTAATCTATGATTGCCATTTTTGATAATTCCCTAGGACTTAATAACATTAACAGTATGACCTCTTCAGAACATGTGCTCTTTATATGAAGTATGGTAAACTGCATTGCCATGTGTAGTCTTCTTCGTGGTAACACACATGAGCTCAAGGCAATCACAAGAGAAACAACAAAATTCCTGACAAGTACTCTTGAAAACTGTCAAGGTCATCAATAAAGAACGTTTCAGAAACTGTAACAAATAAAAGCATCCTACCAAGATATGATTGCTAAATGTAATTAGGTATTCTGAGTGGGATCTTATAATAGAAAAGGTAAAAGAAAATGTGGAAAAAGAATGGACTGTAATTAATAACAATGGAACATCAGGGAACCATTAATTGTAACAATGTAGTATAATGGTACGAGATCATGAGGTAAGAATTTGATCTGATCCATTTGTGAACTTCACTATCTTTGCAAATTTTCTATAAATGTGACAGTATCTTTAAGTAACAATTACTGAACAACAGGAACAAAAATTTATATAAAGCAACCTTGAAAACATCTGTAAGGAACTGCTTACCGCTTTCTTGAAAAAACTCCCCAGCCATACATTAAAAGTATGAGTTAGCAAAAAACATGCATAATTTCAATAATAATTAAACCAGAGCATACTCCTAGTTAGTATAGTTAGAATAGAATTCAGAGACCAGTTAGCTCAAATACTCCATTCTGTGTACGTTGAAATCAGAGTGTTGATGTGCTATTTCCAAGGTCAAGGAGGGTGCCATGATGACAGGCTGGGCCAAGATCCATAGGTCCCTGAAGTTGGTGTAGTGTTCTGACTTTCCTCATTAGAAATGGAAGTATTATGGTTTTCAACCTCACAATACTTCAGCATAATTAAACAAGAATAAATGAATCACACAAATGCTGAATGCTTGGGGTCACAACCAGAAGTTAAAGTGCCTGCCCTAGCAAGACTCAGAATTTTACAGAGGCAGTGAATTTCAGTCCTAAAATAGAGGTAAGGCTGGAGAAAACTGGAAATGTAGAGTAGAACATAGGTAATCTAGCCTTCTACTTTGAAAGGTGTGAAATTATTTCATTGAGATAAGGCAATTTGAGATCACATAATGAGTCTGGGCATTGCTGATTATTACATACACAGTACAGGTATACAGATTTTCCCCGATGAACTAGATTCTCCAACTAATCAAACTCAAGCTTCACCACAGTGGCTGGGATAGTATTTTTAGATGAGTGGCTGTTAGCTATGTCTACAGCATAGCTCTCAGCATTTTGTCTAGAGTCAGGGTTTGACATTTTCCCCCGTTCAAGCCATTTAGCACTTAACCTGTCTATTTTCCTGACCCACACACCATTATGTAAATAGAGAATGTCTGCTATAGCAATGTTTCGCACAGAATGTGAAAGGGCAGAATAACATATAAATTCATTTGTAACTTAAATAATTCATTAAACAGTTTAACATGCACAGAAAACCTACTTTACCAAAGGAAAGAAAAAATCCACTGGTCACCTCCAAACGGGAAATATTTATTACACCAGAAACATTACACTTAAAGAGACAGTTTTCAAATATCAGTATTTTAAGTCATTCATGCAAGCTTTTCTTTCGTTCAGTTACTGTACCGTGTGCAGAGATACAAAGAGTAAGCTACTTGGCCTCCCCTTAGGTCACTCAGCAAACAGTACAGGACTCTTTGAAACCCTCAGCAAGCTGAAGAAATGCTGTAACGTAAGAAATACACACAGTGTCAAGTGACCCCAAATAAGTGAATGACCAACATTGTTCAGGAAATTAGATAAAGATCAGGAACCACCTGCTTTCATGGTTGTAGTTCCCTTAAATGTAGATCAATTTTTGGTTCTTAAAAAAGGAAAACTTCGGTTTTTAAGAAGTCTTATGCCTGGAGATTTTATGAATCTAGATTAAAATTCATTAGTTAATAATGAATATAAATAAGTGGGTCATAACCAAAATCTAATATCAGGCTTCAAAGACACAATACCTTTAAATTTACTTAATCTCATTATAACTCCACAGAAATTAGGAAACAGACATGGTCTCGTGCCATGAATAGAATCTTCCATCTACTGGTCCATTACCCCTGAGGACTCCTTAGACTCTCAAACCTTTGTTATCTTATTGGAAACATATGAGCCATTTTCATTCCTGGTGACAACTCTTTCCATGTTTTATATCTAGGTACTGGTGTATGTGACAGTCAACGGCCATGCCCAAAAAGGGGGAAGGGGGAAGCGAAGAAATTACCCTAAGCAGAGCAAACAGTCTGAAAAAGAGTCAAACGGCAGAAAATCTTTGGATTAACATGTTGCCCAAGAAGCCAGTTTAGCTACCCTGTAGGATATAGGAAGTGGGCTGTAGGTTGGAAACGTAGTTTTCATCAGATTCCAATGAGACTTGAAGGGTCTAGAGTTTATACTTGAAGCTTTAGCCTCTGTGAGGCAGATAACAGAGAGAGAAGACAGATGAGCCAGGCATTCGGCAGGCCCAATAGGAGTTCTAAACTCTTAATTTTCATATATCTAAAAATGGCAATTATTTGCATTTGAGAATTTGCCTTAGGGTCCCACTAGACAGCTAAATAAACTGACAAACAAATGCAACCCAGTGTCAATAGATGATAATAAGCTGACCTTTTACTCTGACACTTTATTAACAGGTAGCCGGAAAAAAAATGGACCTTTACTGAAGAGATGATGGCTAAAATGCACATTTCCCGAATTCTGAGAGTTTAATAAAGTGATCCATTATGGTGGGGGCACCTCATATCAAAGCACTGGAGGCAGTTTTAACTTATTTGGCCAAACAAATAGCATGAGACTTTATATATTTCAAAGTCCTAGGTATAAATCTATTACCATGATTTGATCCCATCATTTGAAGAGGCTCTCAGAGCATCCCAAGATAATTGGGTCCTGATATTCAAACCAGCTCGAAATATTTCTAGGTCTTTAGTGCTAAGATGGTTAACAAACAGCTTTTGCTGAATGCTCACACTTCTTAATAGACTGGAAGCAGCCAGTACAGCGTCGGGTTTTCGATGGTGAGCCTCCCTGACTTCTGTAAAATAATGCTATTCTCTGTAAGATTTAACAAGTTCGCTGATGTTTCAAGTTTGATGAGAAGTTTTCATGTGTGCCTACCTAGAGACTAATACGAGATAATGCAGAGCCCTCCTGTCATGCCTGTGGAATATGTGAAGGCTACAAAGGACCATTAACAGACCTTCAATGGTAAATAGTGGGAATGGAAAGTAGCAAATGCTTTTAGTTGCTTTTCTGATGCTCCTAGCATTAGTGAAATCAATCTTCAAAACGAGAGGGAAACTTAATGGCCAGCCCCTTTGAGAGCCTCTGGTTGTGCCCCTGGCTCTGCATGGTTTTAGTTATAAGACATTACAAAAAAAATCCTAGAATAAGACAGTTTACTTTTTAGTTCCAGCCATGACTCAGAGCTGTAATCTGTTTATTAGTAATAATCAAATACCTCATTATTTAAATTGTAGGAACAACAGTAAAACGATTTTATAGGCTTGGAGTCTAGAAGACATTCCTCTTAGTGAGAAACATCCTATGGAACTGGCCGTGTGTTCATTCATTATTCATCGTAATTTGCAGTTTGCTGAATTGCTGGGAAGGCCATTTACAGTTTTACACACCCTTTTAAAAGATGGTCACATAAAATTCTTGTTGTTTTTACTTCCTCAATGGTGATGCTTAGCTTTATTTGATGACAACGGATATAATGTATTGCACAGAGATCTACAGAAGGTTCAATTAAGAACACACGTTGCATTATCATGAAATCGTACTAGGACAATAAGACACAGCCTACACATTTCATCTGTAATACATGTAGTCCAAAGAAGGATGATTAAAAATTTTTAAAGTAACTTCAATTTTCTCATTCCGTGGTTGTCTATAGAATACATTCCTAAAGGAGAAGCAGATTGATAATCAGTAGTATACGGAGAGTCTGAGGATTTTAAGAAAACAGTATTTACTGTTCTTTCTCTTTGTTCCCTTAGCTTCCTTATTTTTTTTTTTTTGCTGCTCACTTTTTAAAATGAAATAATCATTATGAAGAATGGAATTCAGTACACTCTGAGACATTTTAAATTCTAACTTGTACAAACTTATTGTTAGTGCTTATAAAAAGTTCCAGAACTTCTGGCATACTTGATAGAACAACTGTGAAGTTTTGCTCATTTCCTGGCTGTATTTCTAATTAAGGAATCATTACACTTCCCCCTCCCCCCAGCTCCCCCAGATATTCCCATAGCGGAAACATTAAAAGCCTTAAAGGGATCTTTTTTTGCAAACTCAAGGTAGAAATTCTGATTTTTCTTTTTGCTTAAAATATTACTTTCATTCTTACTGTTTGGCATAGGAAGATAATTAGTACAATTACTTCTTTTTAAAATTTACTGCATTGAAAATGTTTTTGGTCAATCTGACATTTATCCATTAAGTTCACTTTTCAGTTGATTATTAAGTTCTCTAATTGGATTATGTTCTATTAGAATAATATTAAGGTTTTAATCTTAAAGTTGTGGATCATTCTACTATTCTTCCATCTGAACACATTTTGCATATTTACATTTGTACTACCTGACATGTCTGAACACAAAGGTTAAATATTATCAATATACAACAACCACCTTGGGGCTCCTGGGTGGCTCAGTCGGTTAAACGTCTGACTTTGGCTCAGGTCATGTTTGTAGGTTCAAGTCCCATGTCGGGCTCTGTGCTGACAGCTCAGAGCCTGGAGCCTGTCTTTGGATTCTGTCTCCCTCTCTCTGACGCTCCCCTGCTCATGCTGTCTCTCTCTCTCTCAAAAATAAATAAAACATTAAAAAAATATATACAACCACCACCTCCATCTCAATTTTACCTTCACTAACAATTTTAATTTGATATAATAGTGGCCGCATGTTAACTTCTGGCTGGGGCAGGTGAGGGAGTTAGGCCCGAGGCATACGGAAATACACAAACTGGCTTTCATGGAAGCAAACTCATCATTTTTCTCAAAATCTACTTTGCTCATCACATTTTGAATTGAGAAAACTGCCACATTTGACAATTTCTCTTTGCTAAGTAAGAGACCATCTAAAATAATTTTAATTAGCTTCATCAGATTAAAAATATAAATGGGGCCGCTCGGTGGCTCAGTCAGTTAAGTGTTTGACTTCCACCCAGGTCATGGAATCAGGTTTCATGAGTTCGAGCCCCATGTCGGGCTCTGTGCTGACAACTCAGAGCCTGAAGCCTGCTTCAGATTCTGAATCTTCCTCCCTCTTTGCCCTTCCCCTGCTGTCTCTCTTGCTTTGTCTCAAAAATAAATAAACATTAAAAAAATGTTTAAATATATAATTGTTTTGTGCCAAATATTTAGCATAAAATATCACTTAAGCATTTGTCAATTATAATATTCAGAAAAATAATTACCTGTTAAAATACATAAAAACCTGTATCTAGGACTATACATTCTTTTTCTTGCCTCAGGGTCTGATACGGTTCAGCATGGCAGTATTCTTTATTTAAACATTTTAATATTTTGTTCATGATGAATCTTTTTGCATTAATTTTGATTACTTACAATGTCATTATTTTGATTACTGAGGTTCTCTGACACCTTCCTTCATCGGCACCGAGACAAATGCCTTGCTTGCCTCAACCTAGTTCTAGCCTGACACATAAAAAAATTACCAGGTGTGGAAAAATGGGCACTGAAATACAGATAAACTACTAAAAAAATGTATTCTGTCTATAAGCAGAGAAGAAGGATTTTGTATATTTAATTTCAAAACTATTTTGATTGCAGGAAGCAGAAATGACTGTCCTATGGGGGGAATACTGGTTTATGGCTTGAGTGATCTGTGGGTATATCTTCATGGGTGAAAATACAAAACTACAGCTTATAATCACAAATTTGAGGCAGACATTCTTAACACTTTCTTGCCAAGAAAAAACAAACAAACAAAAACAAAGGAGCATATCTTCTTTTCATCACTGAAACAGGAAAAGAGGACTGTTTTTATTTTGAAGTTCCAAAAGGTTACTTCTATTTGCAACTATCTTTTTCATTTCAACTTTTAGAGTACTGCTGCTTGACAATACTTCTATCATCTCCAATGACTATTTTGGCAAACAAAGAAAACACTGAATGCCAGTGGTAAGCCAGACAGTATTTCAAACATTCATGATCCATAAAAGGTGCTAATGGGTGTCAATCCTGCCAAGCCCTGCGTTACTGGCCAATGAAGCCGTCCAGGGTCTTCCTGGGACTCAAGGCAGACCTTCCCAGCTCTGCTGGGAATTGGAATCACCTGAGGGACTTGTACACACTATTGATATCTGGGCCTTCACCAAAGCCAAACACTAGAAATCTCTTGGAGCCCAAGCATCAGTACTGTGTACAAGCTTCCCGGGAATTCTAACATCTAGCCTGGATTGAAACTCACTGACTTACAGTGTCATGAAGAGATGACCAGCACTGCATACGATTGTTCACTCCTACCTTCAGAGCGTGATGGTGCCACAGGAGAACAGAAGGACATTGTTTTAGAAAAGAAGAGAAACTGCAGACACAGGATGTACAGACAGACCTTCCTGGAGGTAAAAATTGACCAGGGATTGAAATGATGATGGAGCAACCATAGAACGAGCAAAAGTAGGACATTTGAGGCAGAGAGGGAAAATATGAGCAAATGTGTGAATAGGGAAGGAGGGGGTGAGACGCAGGACTGCAGAGCAACAAAGGTGAGCGGGGGAGTAAAGTGATCAGGAAATAACAGTTTGGGTACCTGCGCCTCATCAAGTCCACTACTCTGCGCTCACTGTGATTATCCCTGCTAATTCACACAGCAACAACCTTGTGAGGTTTGAAAAAAGGGAAATAAAATGTAATAGTTCAAACTATAATGAAGATAGGCCTCATGGAATTCATATGGATAGAATGTAAAGGTAATTTTTATTTAAGTAAGATCCCTTCTCTTTCTCCTCCATTTGTTTTCTCAAATGAGAATAAACTTTTGTAGGGTTTCCTTCCTTTTAGGGTTATAAAGTACATCAGAATTATTGAACCTTAAACAACATACAGAAAACATTTAAGATAAGACAGTGTATGTGTGGGGCCATGATAGGGCCATGTCATGAGAGATTAAGTGACAGAGTCTGAGCTAAGGAATCCTTTATTTGACAAACTATCTGCTTGGCAATTATGATCAAATTGGTCAAAGCTGCTAAAATGACAACTATCATGTCAGGTCAAAGCACTTGCTGGTTCAATGACTGCCTTGATATCATAGTGTGCAATAAAATGCTTTTCTCTAAACTGTCATTTCCCATAATGATTGAAATAAAGAAGTAACTTTTACTGAAACAGGGATCTGAATGAACGACTGACAGTATGGAGAGCAGACGTGATTTTGTGACCTTGGCCTTGTCATATGCTACTGAGAGAGGGTTTTGAAAAGTTTTTTGAAAGAGTCCATACTCCTTTTTGGTCAACTGAAAACAAAATCATTTTGTTCTTGTGGGTTGTTTTTTTTTCCCCCGTTATCAAACCAAGTAAATGAGGTTATCCTCTTAGGAGCCATAGGTTAATGTCATGGGCCATTTTTAGTCCTGCCTCTATGGTCACATTACTTTAGAAAATGGAAATGTCATTCCCAGGTGCCATTCTCCTTCAGGCAAAAAGGTTAACCCACAATTTTGAAAAATATAAGAGGTCAAACCTTTAGAAATCAATAGTAAATGGAGTGAAGATACCATTTTATATATGAAGCCTACTCCAATTAAGAGAGCTCTCACCCATTTGGAATGAATAAAGGAAAAAAGGTTAGCTTTGGACAAAGACCACCAAGCTTCCCGCTATGCTAGGCTCCAGAGATCTGTATCAGCCTGCGTTAAATGCAAAGCTTTGGCTGTTACTAAGATGTTGCCAAATTATAGAATTGATTTTATTTCAAGAAGAATACTGTGAGGCTTGTTTGGCTTATATTAAATAAAGAATTCACATTAAATATCAAATATGAACTTAAATAGTCAGTATTACTATATATTCTTAGAATGGAGAAAACAAACGCTCCACACTCCTGTGAAACTCTTAGAGATCTAAGTGTTTCTTGAGCTGTTGTTTCAAAGGATAAATCGCTTTTCTGTGATAACTGACTACTATTTATTTTTCCGCCTGACTTCTCAGGGTCCAAAAAGTAACAAAACTTGGTGAATAGACAAGAAGCAGCACATGTATTCACTTCGGTTCAGAGTACAGGGAGTAGCCATCAATTTTGAAAGTATTTGCTTTTTCGCAAAATAAAATTTGTATGACAGACTGATATTATATAAAGGTAAAAATATACTGCGATGAAGACATGAGGTAACTCCTAAATATGAGAAAGACAGCTCAGTTATCTCTCTTTTTTCAGTTATCTCCCTGAAACTTAGGTCTGACTGGGGGCCACAATTTATTACCCTGGCTCTCTGGTATGTGATTTCCTATCATGACATCTGTACTAAGCCCAGTGTTTGTGCCTTCTCTTTGGCTCTATTATTTAAGCCAGCTGCCCCAGTATTTCAGAAGGTGCAAGTTTTTAAGACAAATTTGTTTCCTTGAGGACTCTTGCTTCACGCTAGGTACGCTGACCCACACTAAGAGGCCTTTTGGATATTAGTACCCTGAAGGCTAATTTATGCCCACTTGCAAAATAACTTATGCTTTTTCAAATCTTTCTCCTTGGGGAAAACAAGCCAACAATTTCCTTAGGAGGATCTTTTTTGTTTGTTTGTTTAATGTTTATTTACTTGAGAGAGAGAAAGACAACATGAGCAGGAGAGGGTCAGAGAGAGAGGGAGATACAGAATCTGAAGCAGGCTCTTGGTTTTGAGCTGTCAGCACAGAGCCCGATGTAGGGCTCGAACCCACAAACTGCGAGATCATGACCTGAGTCAAAGCCAGATGCTCAACCAACTGAGCCACCCAGGCGCCCCACAAGGATCTTTTTCTTAAAAAAATAAATACCTATGAACTAAAACTAAATGTAGGTATCTGTGGATACTTCTAAACTCTCTATTTTGGGGAAATATGCCCTTTTAAAATGTTAGCTGACTTGTATATGATTGTGTTCATATAGTGGGATACTTTAATGTTTTTTAAAATCAATCTTTACTTTTCTTTGAAATTCTTAGTGGTATTTTCTAAATAACAAAGTGTCACCTAGAGTAGATAGGTATCAGTGATAGACTTATGTGGAAGCTCACACCCTCATGCAAGTGGTGGAAGGGCAGAGACAGGGAGTCAGAGGAGCCAAAGACGGCTTCCCGCTGACAGCACAGAGCCCAATGCAGGGCTTGAACACACAGAACCATGAGATCATGACCTGAGCTAAAGTTGGATGCTCAATCCACCGAGTCAGCCAGGGGCCCTGGGTTTTCATATCCTTTAAGGTTTGGGGTGAATGTAATTCCAAACAAATGAAGTAATTCACACGTATGCATTTATTTAAACTTACTAACCAGTAGGTCAAGCACTAGGGTACAAACTGAGGATACAGTGATCAAAAAAAGAATGATTGTCTTGGCCCTCAAGGAACTCTCAGAAAGAGAGAGAGAGAGAGAGAGAGAGAGAGAGAGAGAGAGAGCGAGAGAGAGCGAGAGCGAGTGACAGTAATCAAATGTTCCTAGTACAATGTAAGGAAAACTGTAATTGTAACAAATACTATCAAAAAGAGGTACATGGTACTATAAATGAATGCAAAAGAGGTATTTCATCTGGTCCAGGGGGTGAGTGATGGGGGCAGTCAGTGGAAGTTTCCTCACAGAAACACAAGGTGAGTTTCTTTAAAGGTTGAAGGGAGACAAACTTGGCAAAAACCTTTCCATCAATTACAGTTGCCTTTGAAAATGTTCCAAAGTTGCTTTTCTTTTTTTAAATTTTTACATTTATTTACTTTTGAGAGACAGAGAGAGACAGAGTGTGAGCAGGGGAGAGACAGAGAGAGAGGGAGACACAGAATCAGAAGCAGGCTCCAGGCTCTGAGTTGTCAGCACAGAGCCCGACGAGGGGCTTGAACCCACGAACCATGAGATCATGACCTGAGCCGAAGTCATACGCTCAACTGACTGAGCCACCCAGATGCCCCCAAAGTTGCTTTTCTACAAATCCTTTTGCAAGAGTGATTTTAATGCCCTATGCATAACATTACACATGAAAACCAGCAATAGCAAAATACTTGGATAAGTAAATATGTTTAATTTCTCATATTATTTACACTGGATGATTTAGATAATTTTGGTGACTTTTAAATTCTGGATATGATAAATACTTTGGCATAAAAATGATATTAAGAGAGAAAACATAAACATTTCTCTGAAGCTTAGCGAAATACTATACAACAGGAAATACTATCCTCATGAAATGAAATGTATCATTCACATATTAAATTTAAAAAAATAAATAGCTGCGCATCTGAAAATCACACATGGCTATGTAATATTCTATCAACGAACAGGCAGAAAATCCAAAACTTTCTGTTAACAAAACCCAATCCAAAAAAAGTCTTGTGAGTAATTAAGTCTCAAGTGTCAGGCAGAGAAACATGTGAGGCTCTGAGGCTGACTGGGTAGGACAAACTGAATCCAAAGGTTCTAGCTCAATCGTGATGGGATCAAGAATAACAACTAAAATCTGGGGGCAAAGAAGGTGGTAGTAGAAATGATGGCTAGCAAAATTTGCAATCTGAAAACAATGGAATGCTTAGATTGGGCATAATTACAGACAAAGTATAATGGCTTCATACATTTCTACCTGAAGCATGCGCTTATAGTGGTTTTGATAATACCTAAATAAGAAGTTAATCATTTATGTAAATGGAATGGATAAGGTGATGACTCTCCATGGTTAAACGAAGGTGGTGTTATTTTTAAAGCAATTCTGTGTTATCTACCATGGGAAAATTGGACAACTTTATTCTAGGCCATTGGTTTTAAACTGCTATTTGATTTTAGCACATGAATATTTCTTTTAAAGGCTAAAATATTAAGCAGGTGCTCAATGTACGTAACAAATGAAAAATAAGGCTGGACTGGTGTGAAGAGGATTAGGACATGGACATCAGCTAGCTCCATCCCACTCAGCTCCTTCCATCCTCCCTGCTCCCAACTACCTCAAGTAGTCTTATGAAAACAGTTTAAAAACCACTGCTTTCAGAGGCTCCTGGGTTGCTGAGGTACTTAAGCATCTGACTTTGGCTCAGGTCATGATCTCACAGCTGGTGAGTCTGAGCGCCTTTCTGGGCTCTGTGCTGACAGCATGGAGCCTGGAGATTAGAGCTTGTCTTGGATTCTGTGTCTTCCTGCCTGTCTGCCCCTCCCCTGCTCACTCGCGCGCTCTCTCTCTCTCAAAACTAAACAAACATTAAAAAAATTTTTTTAATCACTGCTTTAAATTAAATTAAGACAACTCTCATCAAAATAATGAGTATTTTACAGAATGTTTTTGATGCAAACATTTAAACTTTTGTAAAAGGCGAAAGATTTATACCATCTGAAGAGACACCAGGGTATTACATTTAAACTTTTGAAATGTGAAATCTGGAATTAATTTTTCAGTATGAATTCCCAGACATAAATATTCAGCTATGCAATGAAAGGATCCTGTGAGACACCTATCATCTAACTCAAGATAATATTATGCTTTGAACAATAATTTAAGCCCTGTTATTGAAATCCTTCAGAAGTTTCTATGATCATGTCTATGGTCTCCCAGACAGCCTTACACCTCTGTGTGTGTCACTTCCTCAGTATTAACGTCTACCTTGCAACTGAAGGAAATATTAAAATATTTTATGTTTTCTAAGAAAATATGCTATTGAAATATTAAATGTTTTTCTGCATAATTCTTGGCCTCAGTGATTAAGACTAAACCAGGATTTTTCAAGACTATAAAGTTTTAAAAAATCTGTAGGAAACACTTTAAAGAGGATTTAAAGTAGGGAAAAAAGAATTGTACTTTATGTAGATATATATTTAAAGTTTCCAAACAAGCAATATTTCTAATAAAGGAAATAAATAGTCCTGTTATTTGCTGTTATCTTTAAGATATGTGACTATCATAATTTAATAAATGTGTTAATCTAGAGTGCTATCAAAAACAACTATGCCATTTGATGGTTTATAGAATATAGATGCATCCAAACTAAATGGATCATCGTAATTTAGTAAAGCTAGTAGTAACATATATTCTTCACATATAATTTTAAAATTAACTCAGAAAGTTTAAAGTGACATAGTCAGAGTTACTCAGCTAGAAATGGTCAAGGTGAGATTAACATTTAGTCATAAAATCAAAATTAGTGCTGTTGAGTTACTCAGAATAATAAAATTAAGATGGACTGTAATTAGATGCCACCTTGTTTCCATAAAAAAAGAGTAGTAGCTTTTGCTACCAACTACCTTTTTCTTCTTAGGTTTCTATTCATCTAGAAAACAAAGATAGAATTATGTAAAAGGATTGCTGTTGGAGAAAATTAGAAAATACATATGCACAGAACCTGGCATGTGTCAGGTTCATGTACCATGATATATGGTAGTTGTATTGTTTAAATTATTATTACATGGATTTTTTTAAAATCTGCAATATATAAGACTTGTAAGTAATTAAGGTATCTGTATTTTACTTCTGTCATTAACGTTTAAAAAATATTTTCTGGAGTAGACTTAAGTAATAATTGCACTTTTTATTTTTTCCAACATGTAAGTAATTCAGGTAATTTGGGTACTCAATTTTTTCATTTGAGATTTTTTAAACATGCAAGCATATAAAATTGTAAATGAATATACCTGAGCAGTTTTACCACTCTTAACTACTTCATCATTTACTCTTGCCATGGTATCATTTCACTGCATCTCTTGGCAATCTCTTAAGCCTAACTCCAATTGATAAGTGACTTCATTTTGGACTTCTACAGTGTCACTCTTGGTTCATCATTTCCAATAATCACTGTGTGCTTCCACACATTTCAAGGAAGGGCAAATAGAAGACCAGTTGTATGTTCTTCCCAGGCAGTGAGAGACCACAGTTGGACCAATATCTAGCGAAGAACAGTATTCAAAACAGTATCCTATATTTTTATGCCTATTACTTGTCACCCACTAAAACTCAAGCTCAATTCTATTTCCACTGTAGTTTTCCAATTAAACTGAGAGTATTCAGACACAGGGTAAAATACCAGTGAAAGGGCTTAAATGGCAGATGTTGCCTTGCAGTGAGTAGCTGACTATGGTCTCACCAACTAAATAGAAGCTAGTGAAGTTTCCATAATTTCGAGTGACTGTTGATCACATTGCTCTAGAAGTTTGTTAAGTAGCAATAAAAAAGAGACAAATGGGTTTCTACTTGAGAAATGTTTCTCTGAACAGAGACACAATATTTCAGTTGAAGTATGTATTTCCCATTCTAATTTTTTCACCCAAATGTATTAACTTGTTATACTCAATTTCTTTTATTTTTTTGGAAGTTTATTTATTTTAAGAGACAGAGAAAGAGCATGAGAGGGGTAGAGGGAGGGAGATAGAGAGAGAATTCCAAGCAGGCTTTTGACTCAAAGCAAGGAGACGGACATGGTGCTTGAAGCGACACAACAGTGAGATCATGACCTGAATTGAAATCAAGAGTCAGATGCTTAACCTACTGAGCCACCCAGGTAGCCCTATACTCAGTTTTTTTAGAAATAAAATTTGATTTACATATCAAAAGAGTGGGAATTTGGTCTAATTCTGGAGGACTATTCCAAAAAAAAGTTTAGCGTAACAGTTATATATTGGAATAATGTGATGAGTTCTAGAATATACACCTAATGTAAAAAACTGAATATTAACTTGTTGCATGCTAGAATCCTTACCTAGACTGTATCATTTGGTTGTAGTAATAACCCTATGGTCAGAAACTGTAATTCATATTTTATGTGATGAGGAAACCAAGACTTAGTAAGGTGAATAAATTTTCATGATCACATAGGTAGCATCTGGATGAAATTAGATATTAAACTGGGTATATCTGATTTTAAAGTTCCCAGATCTTTCATCACAGAATTATATCTTCCTGTTAATCTCTCACTAACCAAAATATACCTCAATTAAAGGAATGTATTGGCAAAACAGAGAATATACCAAGAACAGTAAGAAAATGAACAGTCTTAGCATGAAATCTTGTGATATTTAATCTAGAATAACTTAGTTATTAATTCACTTATTCAATTAACACTTAATGAGTGCCAAATGTGAGTCAGTCTCTGAACTATTTTCCAGGGGTCTAGAAAATCATAAAGTATAATCTGTATCCTTAAATAGCTACTTAGTATTAAAGGGAGAGAAAGAGGAGAGATCACAACCAGAACTACAGAAATACAATTATCAGAGAATACTATAAAAATTATATACCAACAAACTGGAAAATCTTGAAGAAATGGACAAGTTCCTAGATACCCACACTCTACCAAAACTCAAATGGGAAAAAAGAAAAAATGTGAACCCATTCATAACCAGCAAAGGTATTGAATCAGTTATCAAAAATCTCCCAGCAAATAAAAGTCCTGGGCCAGATGGCTCCCCAGGGGAATTCTACCAGGCATTTAAAGCTGAGTTAATACCTATCCTTCTCAAGCTGTTTAAAAAAATAGAAATGGAAGGAAAGCTTCCAGACTCATTCTACGAAGACAGCATTACCTTGACTCCCAAACCAGACAGAGACTCCACTAAAAAGGAAAATTACAGGCCAATATCACTGATGAACATGGGTATAAAAATTTTCAACAAGATACTACCAAACTGAATTGAACATCATATAAAAAGAAGTATTCACCATGATCAAGTGGGATCTTTTCCTGTACTGCAGGGCTGGTTCAATACTTCCAAATCAATCAATGTGCTACACCTAATTAACAGAAGAAAGGATAAGAACCATATGGTCCTGTTGATAGATGCAGAAAAAGCATTTGACAAAACACAGCATCCTTTCTTAATAAAAACTCCCAAGAAAGTCAGGACAGAAGGAACATACCTTAGCATCATAAAAGCCATATATAAAAAGCCCACAGCTAATATCCTCAATGGGGAAAAACTGAGAGCTTTCCCCCTGAGATCAGGAACACAACAGGGGTGTCCACTCTCACCACTGCTGTTTAACATAGTGCTGGAAGTCCTAGCATCAGCAGCCAGACAACAAAAGGAAGTAAAGGGCAACCAAATTGGCAATGAAGACACACTTTCACTTTTAACAGATGACATGATACTCACCATGAAAACTTGAAAGATGCTAACAAAAAACTACTGGAACTGATAAATAAATTCAGCAAAGTCACAGGATACAATCTCAAAGTATAGAAATAAGTTGCATTTCTCTACATCAATAATGGAAAGAGCCCAAATGTCCATCAACTGATGAATGGATCAAGAAGATGTGGTTTATAGATACAATGGAATACTACTTGGCAAAGATAAAGAATGGAGTCCTGCCATTTGCAACAATGTGGATGGAACTGGAGGGTATTATGCTGAGTGAAGTAAGTCAGAGAATGACATATATCATGTTTTCACTCATATGTGAACCTTGAGAAACTTAACAGAAGACCACAGGGAAAGGGAAAGGGAAAAATAGTTTCTAATAGAGAAGGAGACAAACCCAAAAAAGGCTCTGAAATACATAGAACAAACTGAGGGTTGATGTGGGCAGGAGGTGGGGGAGAGGGGAAAACTGGTGATGGGCAAAGATGAGAGCACTTGTTGGTATGAACACTGGGTGTTGTAAGTAAGCGATGAATCATGGAAATCTATCCGAAACTAAGAGCACATTGTATACAATGTATGTTTGCTAACTTAACAATAAATTATATTAATTTTTTAAATAAATGGAGTGAAAAAAATACTGATTTTTATCAGTGCTAGTTATATGCATAAGGTGGTATGAAAAGACAAAATTGAGTACCTAATCCATCTCAAATGGGATGGAGCAGAATGGCATGATCAGAGAGGCACTAACTGAACTCTTATTGGAGGACCCTAGAGAGTTAGCTGGTCTGGTGAGGTGGAAAAGGATGTTGGAAGAGCAGTTAATTGATAGATGATACGGAAAACCAAATGCCGGTGTGACAGTATGTTAGGATATAGTAGTAAATGATACTGAAAAGTATATGGAAACAGATTCTGAAGGACAAACTAAATAGTTTTGACTTCATCTTGAATATGGTGGTAAATCTATGACATTTTAAAATTTTGGGGAATAACCATAAAAATCCAGATTTTAGAGAAACCTTACGGTAGAAGTGGGGAAAACAGAATGAAGGTGAGCATGACTTAAGACAAAGGAATTAGGAGGCTATGGCAGTGGTCCACAGTAAACTAACAATCATGGAAAAATGAAAAAAAATTAGTGCCCTTATGGTACTTGTTCAACAGATATAGGGTTATGAAGTAATGCAAGGAGTTTAGGAAGACTTGTTTTCAGGACTGAGCCATTTAATGAATATTGAGACCAGTTACTAAATGAGGGAATATACAGGTAGAACATGGTTTGGTGAGGAAGATGAAGAGTTCAGCCTCAATTAGACATGTTATGTTTTAATTTCTGTGTTAAGACTAAGATCTAGCCAGACATGTTCAGTAGGCAGTTTGAAACAATAAGTTGGTAACAGGATAGTAATTAAATGCATAAAAAGGGTCAAATTGTCAAGAAATAATATTTTAATTTTGCCAAAGGTAAAAAGATTAGACTTCTTATGTTACTCTTTAAACATATTTAAGACAAATAGTTGGGATACTTTTTCAAAAAGTCATTTTAAATCCTTTTTTAAAACATCTATTTATTTTTATTTTGTGTGAGAGAGAAAGCATGAGCAGGGGAGGGCCGCAGAGAGAGGGAGAGAGAAAGAATCCCCAGCAAGCCCCACATTCAGCATGTAGTGGGGCTCCATCTCTTGACTGTGAGATCGTGACTGGAGTTGAAATCAAAATTCTGGCACTTAAGTGGCTGAGCCACCCAGGTGCCCCAAGAAAGCAAATTTTAATTCATTATTAGGAAGAACTTTGAAAACATGTTCTGAAACATGAAAAAACTGTCATAGAAACAAAATCTGAGTAGTGTTCAAAGAGAGGGGGAAAAACACCTATTATGAATGTCAAACAGAGAATTCTTGAATCTTGCAGAGAAGGGTGTGCAAACTCATATAACTAGAGGCTGCAGGCAACTGAAGAGAGTCAACAACAGCATAACATGGAGAGAGAGCCAGTGTCCCAGATATAACGGAACATGAGTTCTGTTCTGATTTTAGCCACAAGAGAAAATGGACTTACCACTAGCAGTTTGGCTTAGAATGTCAAGAAAACTAGAAATGAGAATCTTGTGTGAAATATCAAACTTTTAAACACTGGTAACAAATTCAGTATCTTTGAATGTGGTGAGGCCAAACTGTCTTCTCTGTGGATAAAATAGTGGATCTGGACATTTCCTGCTGTGAAACGTAGAGTACTTTCAACTTATGATCTCCAAATAATGTACATTTCAGTTTTAATATATAATACTTTAATGTTTTCCTATTTTTATCTAATTGTATCATTCGCTATTATCTTTTGTATTGAATCTTCCAAAACCTTACTGCACTACATTCCCTTTCCCCGGAACAACTTCCCCCTTCTGCCTTGACCGCTGGTTGTCCATTACCTCTTTGAGGCCTCCTCATGCCCACAAGTTTTCACAGAGAACTTCAGAAAGAACAGAATTTTCATTTTCCTTAAGTCAGCTAACAGTTTTTTTTTTTTATGCTTGCTAATGCGGCCATATTTCTGTTGGGCTACAAACTCCTTGAGGATATTGATGACATACATAATTTTCTATCTTACGCATAAATTTAATGGGTAGTAAATATTTCTTTCAGAACATCAAGGCAAATCTTGAGAGATTATCTAACAAGGCAAACACTTGGGGCCAAGTAAGGGGGATGTACAATTCCTATTCTTCAGTTGTCTAATAAACCCCCAAAGGTAACAGTAATCATTGTTATTGATCCTTCATGGTTTATAAATTTCTTTCAAATATCTTCTCATTAACCTTCTTCACAAGAACTCTTTGAGATGAAAGCAGAAGTTATTGTGATTAACCTCCCACCTAGTTAAAATCTTTGGGTAGAAAACACAGACACCTGTACAGTTTGACCAAACTGAAGGTCACCCAGTTTCTATACTTAGGTGCCTTCCTAGGAATTGAAATAATGAAGTCCCGCCACTTAAAATAACACCAATTACATGCATATAGGCACTGCACACTGACATCTTTTAGCAAACTACTGAGTCAGTGATACCTGGTGTTTCAGCTACACATTAATTGTACAACTGCCCCAGTTGATCTGCGAGCTGTTGACTGTTTTTACTACATAATCCTAATCATTAGCCTTTGTTGAACTGTGACAATATTTAGGTCCACTGGCATGTCTGACACATCCACTTTTTTTCAAAAATGAAAACTTGTTAAACATATGTAACTAAATATGAAACAATGATTACTTCATACTTTATTATGAAAAGAAAACATTTTCATAAAAGTTTATAAATCAGAAAGAAAACAATCAGCATAGATAACATTGGTCTGATTCTTGGATGAGAAAATATCATCATGATAGACAGGAGCCCCTGGCTGTAGAGAATTTAAACAGCAAATCTAAGAAGTGATTTTTTTTTCATTATTTCAAATTGTGTGAGTCGGCAAATCAACAATACTATATTTCATTTCAGTTTTCACATAATTTATTCACTACTGCTAGGAGACAAGACCCTCTAGGGAACATCCCAAATCTATGTAATGTTACCTCTTACTATATTTTCCATTTAGCTACAGCTGACAGATGTGACAAAATGACAAGGAGCCGGGCAACGTCCCTAACTGGGCCCACAGAAGCAATTCCCACAGCTGCACAGAAGAAAAACTGCAAATTATTCCACACTCAGGTTAAATTATTTCAAGTTAATTTGCACTTGAAGTTCTCTCTCCAAAGACACCTTTATTTCTCAATGTATCACAGAGCTGTTCTGAGCTGATTCTATTTAGGTTCAAAACAACACTTCACACTGGAAATCATCCAACATTGAAAGGAAGTACAAAGATTAAGGTATTTGCTGATTGCAGAAATGGTAATGTGAAAAGAAAGCAATGTTAATTATGGAAACTAACAGTTCCAAACATTTAAATAGGCACCTAAAATTGGAAAATTAGATAAGCTTTGGACCTAGCTACATACCCCAAGTTTATTTTTTATTTTATATAAAAGAGTGACTTTAAAAAGAAGTGTATCAGTATGCAGGTCCTTGAAATGCTCTGATCATTTTGCTTTTGCATGTACAATGCCAAGATACCTTAACATTGCTAAGAGGCAGATACCTAATTAAGAGTCAGAAAAGCCCAATACAGCAAATGTGCGGCAAGAAAATAAATGAACCTCTGTCATACTAATAAGATAGCATGACTTCTGCATTCAGGTTAGTTAGATCCTGACCTTGAGGCATGGAGTCTCAAGTTGTAAGTACTACAGCCTCACTCTTTAAAAGGCATTAGCTTGCTTTCTTTCTTTGTTCTTTTCTTTAAATCATTTACCATGGCCACAGAGAAGAGAAAATGAAGGACATGAATATAGTGTAAAGTACAATTAAACCCATGTTGTGATAGTATCACTCTATTTATATTATGGGTTTTATTCTTTCCTGAGGAAAAAAAAAAACAGGAAAAAAACCCACTAGAAAAGGTCCAGTAAAAAGTAGTAATTTAAGCTTTGTATCTTTCAGATGAAATCGGGTGCGTTCAGGGTGGTATGGCTGTAGACTAGCTTTGTATCTTTCAGAATGTCCAGATATTGATCCTTAATGTTATCAGTTTCCGTTTTCTGAACTTACGACTCTAAATCCTTAGTTTGATACACCTAAAGTAAAATTTAAAAGTAAAAGTGAATCTTACGTGATACAGAAAGAATAAAATTGAGCACGAGTCACCCAGAAGGTAAATTGTGTTGATAAAAGGCGTTTTAAACAAGTAATGCTGTATGTAGCATTTTTTTTAAATTCCCCTTCAAAGTCCCATGTAATTGTAGAATTCACTAGTTTTGCTTTTTGGTGGCAGTACTTCTCCTCGGCAAAAGCTTCAGCTTTCTATCTATGTAACTAAGGTGTGACAACCATCACACTCCTGACTTCTCAGATCTCACATAAATAGAATGTGTTATAAAGTGAGTATAATTTACACCAATGAGAATGCCAGGAAAGGCACCGAAGTGTACACACAGATGGTGTTTTGTCCCAAATACATCTTGTATTGCCCTCGACAGAATCTAAAACAAATTCTTCTCATTTATTTAGAAGTAGAGTCACAACACTGTAGAGGAAGAATATTCTTAACATTATACGGAAATAGTATTTAGTAGCTGAAAATCTTATCAACAGTTATATTTAATTATTTGTAATTATAAAAGATCTACTCTTTATATAAAGTAGTTACTTTCTGAAAATCAGAGGACCTACAACATGCTGAAAATATGCAGTCTATCTTACAGGAGGTCTTCTGGTTGTAGATCAGGTTAAACAGATAACACTTGTTAGATCCATTTCTGGCAGGATTCCAATTCATGGAATAACAGAAGGGAAATTGATCAAATACTATACTCCCCTTTTCTATAATAATAGCACAAGAACATGGTTAAGGGAACTCATTTCAAATACAAACCCACCAGAGGATAGTGAAAGTCTCATAACTGTTGGGAAGTAGTTCAGTTTTGTGTAATTGTATGTTTCTCTATTAAAAATTCACTTAACGATACTCAAGTCTAACACAAAAATCATTGTTTCTAATTAGCAAATAATGCATACATTGGTTTCCATGAAAAAAATTAAAAGCTTGGTTTATAATCTAAGTGGCAGGAACTTCACATGTAAAGTCTCTAATAATTATCTTACGGCTAAAACTGTAGTTGGAGTGTTTCCCCCAGTGTTCCTGTTTACACAGCCCTTCCTGAACGTAGATGAAAGACTGAGTTCTCACTCGCAACCATTTCTGAAAACTATAATAATTTATTTTGATCTTAATGACAATCTCACATGGAGATTGGTGTGGCCTGGATTTCATGGCTGTTAGCTCTCCCTGCCTTATCTATCCAATAAAGTATTACCGTATTCATGATTGCTTCACAGCCCAAGGAAAAATAACAAACTTCATCTGCAAGTAATTCCAGTTTCTCATTGGAAAAAATTGGCAATTTAAAAAAACTGCTTGTATTTAAATTTATATGCCTAGGTTGTTGCATTGCCCTCTTTAAAGAATGGAATCTTTAATTTTATCATCAATGTTATTTTACAAGAACATGAAAAAAATCCTCCCTTTTCATATGCTGATTTAAAAATTGTTTTCAGAAGAAACTTAACAGAGGACAATGGGGGAGGGTAGGGGGGAAATAGTTGGGGAGAGGGAGGGAGGCAAACCATGAGAGACTCTTGAATACTTAGAACTAACTGAGGGCTGATGGGGGTGTAGGAGAAGGGAAGGGGAGTGATGGGCATGGAGGAGGGCACTTGTGGGGATGAGCACTGGGTGTTGCATGGAAACCAATTTGACAATAAACTATAAAAGAAAAAAGAATAAAAAATAAAAACATTTTCATAATTCTTATTACTGTTAAAAATGGGTACATATAATTTAAAACGGTGATATCTGATTTAAAATTGGAACATGTAATAAAATTTCTCAGGATTCCAGCTCCATGTGTCAAGATGTGACCAGCATTTGAATTTTAAAAAAACAAACAACAACAAAAATGTGTTTTTTAAGGTAGGATACCAAGGTAAGTCAGATTATTCATGTGGCATAGAGTAAATATATTTGGGCTTTTATATACAATTCATACATATTTTCAACATACAGATCTTTCTTTAATGATGTGTACAAATCATTTTTAGACTCATGGACATGAGTTATTTATTTACCCTCATAGTTCTGTAATCTATTTGTTTCCATTCTCTGACTTTTCTGAACCATTTCTCTAAGTCATAGATATCACTAGGATTTACTAAAAGGATATTAAAAATAGAAAATAAAGGAAAATATTTCAAATTCCATTAAGCCCTTTTTTCTTGGCTAAATTCTACTTGGAAACTGACAAAGCTGTTATATAGAAACTTTTGGGAGTTTCTGTTGGTTGGTTGGGTGGGTGGTTCATTTTTCCCAGTGTAGTGCTTCAAAGATTTTACTATGCAAATAAATCATCTGGAATCTTGTCAAAATGTAGGTTGTGACTAAGGAGGTCTAGGGCTGGAGCAGGCTTTTAGCTTTCCAACAAGCTCCCCGATGGTGTAGTTGCTGTTGGCTCTCAAGTCACATTTTGAACTGCGAGGCTCTAAGTGACAAACGCACGCTCTTTCCGCCTACTTCCCAAACGCCTATAAACCAGAAGAGCTGTCTTAGGCTACATTTCCTAAAGTTGACTCATGTGATAAGTGAGCTACACAGCAATCTAGTTCCTGAACCAATCTCTCCCTCCCCCTCTCTATCTCTGTCTCTCAATCTCTCCCCCTGCTTCTCAGGACAGGGCACACCTGAGATCACTTTCTGCTCAGGGGATGATTTCTCATGCCATGCTCTTGGCTACACCCTATCACCTCCTAGCCTTAATTCTGCCTGCAGAGTAGACATATTTCCCACATATGAGGTTTGTTTCATGCCTCCATGTTCTAGTTCTATAGAGTTTAGCAGTTAAGATCATTGTACCTAGTAAATATATGACTGCGTAAGTTTTCCACTACTATACAACATATGACCACAAACACAGCACCTTTCAACAACACCCATGCATTTGTTCACACTTCTGTATGGCTAGATTCTCTGCTCAAGATAATCATGACTGAAATCAAGGGTCTGGGGAAATTCATTACTAGGTTCTTTCCAGTTATTAGAGAATCAAGGTCCCTGCTGCGACATGATCATGATTCTTCTCTTCTTGCTTGCTCTCGGTAGGAGAGCAAGTCTCCTACTCTCAGGTCTCTTCCAGTCTTTCTAGCTTCAAGACAGTAATGGCATCTTAAATCTTTCTGGTGGTTTCCATCTCTGACTTCTTCCACCAGCCTGAGAAAACTCTCTACCTTTAACAGGCTCATGTGATGTTATCAGGCAGCCCCAACTAGATAAATCTCCCTATTTTAAAGTCAGTTGAATATGAATTATATCTATAAAATCTCTTCACAGCAAGTACCTACATTAGTGTTTGAGTGAATTACCCAGAATTGCGTTTCTGGAAAAGCCATCTTAAAATTCTGCATGAGCAAATAATTTTTTGTCTTTCAGTCCCTTGACCTGTAAATGAGAAAAATATGAATACCTGTCTCACAAGATCTTTGTGACAATTAAATATTAGAACATTATGTGGTTCATGCTAGGTACTCAATATCTTTTAGCTACAATTATTACTATCAATATTATGGTCATTGACATCTTTTGCCTATCCAAACTTATCCCTGTCTCCAGTATTAGGCTAGGTCAGTGTAATTTTTCTTAGCTGTTTTTAGACTGAAACTTACTATTGTGTCTGCTCAGCCCTCTGAAAACTCTGAAGAAGACACAGTCTGAATGGCCCTGGTATCAGTTTCAGCTAAGTGAGCTACCATGTGTATTCCTGCACACAACCATTCAGACTTTCAGACAGTGTTCAAATTCTGGTGCTCAAGAGGCTAGCCCCTTTCCCAAATTGTCTTAAAATGCCTAATGACTGTCTTAAAATGCCTAATAGGAGCCTACCTGCCAACTATGAGAAATGGCTTCAAGTGAACACACGCACACTTCTGCACATCTGTGATTATTCCTGCTTTGCATTTTAGAAATCTTAGAATCAAACATTTACTTCAGAATACAATTTATTTTACTAAATAAAAGTTTATGTCACTACACACAATAAGTGGCAGCACCAGGATTAAAACCCAGTCACCACGTGGATCCAACGTCCACAGGTTTTCTAGTCATGTCACTGCCTCTCTCAGTAATCACAACTGAGCAGTGCCATTGTTATTCTTCTGGAATTAATATCTTCCATTGTCTGAGGAAATACAGGTTCTTACATGATTACGAAATGTATTCCTATGTACTAGGATAGCATGTGGCCTAGTGTCTTCTATGCAGTTGGCATTTAATAAATTTTTGTTCGGGGAATATTAAAATTCAATATACATTTCAGTGTCTGACTATACTTTGACCTTCTCTTTCCCTCTGATTTCACATATACCTATTGCATTTTCCTAATGCTATGATCAAATAGACTCTGATGGACAATAAGCCCTATTGAAATGCATCGAACAAATTAACATGCTTCATACAGCATATCATTTCTGAAAGAGGAGCAACGCTGTGAGATCGGAGACGCTTCAGTTACGGCATCCCCTCTACTTAGTGCAGTCAAGGAAGAATTTCTCACACTGAAACTAGAATTAATTGGAATATAATTGGCAACAGATACTGACTTGAGCTGAAAACAAAACAGGTTTCAGAATACATTAGATTATCACTTAATTAGTGGTATCTTTGAACTATAAACCAATCTTTACACTAATTCTGTACACAGAACAAGAATTTAATTGAGAGGAACAAAGCACTGGTAACCCTGATCAGGGTCCCTAATGCAAGTGGCAAAAAGACAGTTTCTATATACACTAAATTATTTGAACTTTTAATCAAACTTTAAAAAAAAACTGTAAGCAACGAATCATGGTACATCATTACCCTTTATAACACCGGCCTTCCTGAAATCCAAACTCCTCAGCATTTTCAAGTCGAACACGGGGATGAACTAAGACATATAATATTTTTGAGACATAAAAAGTAATAGTAGATAACAGTATACCTTGGTATACCTAAATAGAGCTTACTGTTAATGGAATTACAATGTTCTCTTCCCTAATAATGCACAATATGTAATTTAAAATGACTTAACCTTGAGGGTAATAGGCATACAGGTGGAATATCTGTTTCAGAGCAATATTACCTTTGCAGAATGCCTTTGACAAACAAGGAGAAGAAGATAGAGATTTTTAGGAATCTCAGTGCTATCTAAATCCTCGTGTCACTACAAGGCTGGTTCTACCTCTTTCTTGAGTTTTCTCATCCCCCACCACCTTGCCAATTCTGCTTCCATCACTTGACCTGTACTTTCATCATGTGCACCTAAAAGAATTCCACCTCTATCATCCAATCACCCAAAGTCACATTCTGGAGTAAAAATCCATTTTCATACAAAATCACCAGTTTTAAGATTCTGCTTTCCAAATACGATTTCTTATCCTCCAGGTGGATTGTTCAACTTTTCCCACTACATGGTTTATTTCAACTTCATGAGAATACTGAGTATTACTTCTTTGGTTTCACATCTTCCCACATCTATCTTTGATAGAATGCCTTAATGTTTCATTAGTGGTTCTGCCACTAATCAGTGGTCCCTAATATCTTTTTGTTGTATGCTTTCTCCATGCCTATACTGAAGTGTCCCAGAATCACTGGGACAAAATCAATCTCCTCACCAGCCAGATTGTTATTATTATAACTCACAGAAATTGTGCAAATCACATTTTCTCCAGTCAGCAATGGGATAAATACTCCAACAAGAGAGGGAAAGCATTTTACACGTTCTCCAAACTCTCATCAAACTTGCCCTTTTTGTTCCAGGATATAAACTTGCCTCTTACTTCACCGCAGAATGAACCATGACCGCATGAATCCCACTTTTCTGCTACCAACCTACAAAACTGCCACTGTTCCAACTTTTGCATAGTGGTTAAGAACCTGGAATCTGAGGATGGGGTTTCCACTTGTTAATGGGTACATGAGTCCTGTTAGTTATTTTCCGCAAGACTCCATTCCTTATTCTGCAAAATTAGAATTTAATGGTTCCCATTTTGCGGAGTTGTTGCAAGGATTACATTAATCATCTAAAGTGCTTAATATGTGGCCTGGCACATGATAAGCTTAAATAAATAATTGTTATAATATTGTTGTGAAGCTATTCTCTTTCCCTTACCTTCTGTTTCAGTAGACAAAGTTTCTTACTCACCAAGGTTTCCACATATATTTTGACTCTACCTACTTTTTTCACTTTTGAGAATCGTGTTCAGTGTTAAATTTTATTTTACTTTAATGTTATATTTGTTTTTGAGGGGGAGAGAGAGAGAGAAGGAGGAAGGGAGAGAGAAAGAAAGAGAGTGTGAGAGAGCGAGAGCCTGAGCAGGGGAGGGGCAGAGAGAGAGACACAGATCTGAAAGGTCTTCTGGGCTATGTGGGGCTCGAACTCATAAACTGTGAGATCATGACCTGAGCTGAAGTCAGATGCTTAACGAACTGAGCCAACAGGTGTCCAGAACAGTGTTCAGTGTTAAGGAACTGTTGTGGAAAGTCTTCATAAAGAGCCCTACTACACCACCCATTGGAAACATTTCTGCCAGTCCTACTCCCCAGAGTGGAATAATCACCTGAAGCTAGTTTGGGTCCATGAATTATATGTAAAAGGATGGAAGTGCTGTTTCTCCTTCCACTCTCTTCCTAAGGAAAAGGTTGATAGTTTACAGTCTATTCATGGCTCATGATCAAGAAAAGGGTATGAAACTATTGCTCTACAGCTTCTAAGATCTGTGG
The DNA here is from genome assembly GCF_006229205.1 of Suricata suricatta. Lineage (NCBI taxonomy): Eukaryota > Metazoa > Chordata > Mammalia > Carnivora > Herpestidae > Suricata > Suricata suricatta. The sequence goes on from NC_043701.1 coordinate 87,185,990, forward strand.
AGGCAGAATTTGCCAAGATTTGTGGTGGTTTGGGAATGATATTAGGCAGCACCAAAAGAAAGTCAAATAATTTAACATGCTTCATTTAAAATAGCTCTTCACAGAAAAAAAAACACACTGTCAGTGGGTACTTTACCTAAGCTAAGTTTAATGGCTGCACCATATTTTAAATGCTAATCATTAATTGACATTTCAGAATGAAGTGACTTTAAAAAATATACTCAAGTACTATGACTGATTTAAGGAAGTGATTAATTCTCCATGCAGGGAGGGGAAGAATAAAAGCACTGATGAGTTACTGCATGTAATGTGAAAGTATTTGTCACTGTCACGCTGACAGGTTGAGGTATCATTAAATATTAGAAAATTAACTGCTTAAATCTATAGATCTAGTGCACTAAGCAAAATAAAAAGCCTCATCATGATTATGTTTGCTCAATAGGAGTCAAAGAAATAGTTAACCTAACAGCATGTTTAAGCTACCCGAGTGAATAAATATCACATACAAAGCTCAAAAAGTGACCATTATAAATTCCCAAAATCTAATATAAAAGTGCTTCCAAATTTCAATAAACCCAGTCTCTGTACATCTACTTCTGAAAGGCAGCCCAGTGACAGCCCTTTAATTAGGTGTTATGGCGTTTCCCGCAATCCTATTTCCTTTTCAGAGGCACATGAGACTTTGATTTCCTCTTCACTTCTCTTTTAATCAGCCTGGGCTTCCACTGTGCCCCCACTTTCTGAAATCCCTTCCATATTAAAAAGAAGTAAGAGGAGATATGCCCTTAAGATGGGAACTGAGGGATACAGGAAGCTCTTTACCTTTTACATTTTCATTTATCAGGTTTTATAATAAAATCTGTACTGCATTTGAGTGCATGTCATATCACCTGGGTTAATGGGTAAATAATTCGTTTTTCCTATGGGGAAAATATTTTTGGAATACAATCACCCATGACAAATTAATTCCTGTAAGTTAGTACATTAGTGCATTGAGAATTACCAAAATACCTGATTATCTTTCATGGTTCAGAAACCTCATCTTCTGTATTTCAATATTATGGTTATACAGGGTTTCAAAAACCTATCACATAGTAAGACTTCAAGCTGGCCCTTATTATAGACTGCCTGAATGAAAGGAGGGAGCACATCATATGGTACAACATATAAATGTGTACAATGATCAATAATAGCATTTCTATTATTATAGTCCCCATACTATATAACCGATTCAGGTTATACTTTTTACTAACATACTCTGATGCCATACTGATCTAGTTCTTCCAAAGTGTTCCCGAATGACCACACTTCGCACTTGAAAATTGATCTAAGAAGTTTTGTTATTCCATGTAGATAAAGCTACAGGTAGTACTGTCAGACACCATATTTACTTTAAAAGGTGCTTTGAAGAAAAGAAAAAAAGCACCATTCTGCAATTTATACACCTATTTCTTTTTGTTATCGACAGAGCCACTGTGTATCGTCCCAGTGTCAACCCAAATGCCATGGCCTTGAATATGAATGCAAACTAAATGCTTATAAGATTAAATGCTACTCCCAATGGGGTGCAAAGGACCATTTAAAAGCAGGGACTGTATGATGAACTTGCAAGTGGTAAAGCACACAGTGAGATTTCAGAGTCAACGATACATCCGTCAGAAAGTAAAAATTTTTTAAAAATATCATTAGTCTGAAAAAATATTTATATTTTGGCAGCTACACAGTCTACTTTTATTTACAAGGCTCGTCTACTAAGACAGAACGAGTATTTTGTGTTCAGTAGTATATTAACATCTTCACGTAAACCCTCTTAATTGAGGTTACTCTTTATAAAAACTTCTATCACTTGGGTTTTGAAAAAAGTCTTAACATATTAAAGGACACTATTTAAAAACAAAAAATATTAAGCACTTAGCAGGAACACATTTGCTTCTTAACACAAGGCTCATCAAAAACCTGGTAAAACAAGACGGAACAGAAGAAATGTATTCTAATCACTTTCAAAGATTAAACCCAAGCCTAACAGAAAATCATTAAAATACATTTATCAGAGCCTAAAGAACCAATGACTTATTGGTAAATGAGTGATCTGTCATCTTCCTGTCACTATCTGCCCACAGCAGAACAGCAGATACCAAGCCATCCACTCAGCTCTGATTCAGGGTTTTTCCGCTTGTTCTTTGTATGCAAGAAGACTTTCTCATTGATGTAATTTCCCTACATTTTTAAAAACACTAACCAAAGAGGTAGACTGAATTGCCCTCAAAACTTAGATGACAAAACAGGCACCTCATTCGAATATAAAATGGAATGAGTTTCCAAATTAATTTAACCATTGAACTAAGGGGGTCACACTGAATTTAGAAATGAGGTCATTCTTTCTGGCCCTGATAGAGGACAACCACTTTGAAAGAGACCTTCCAAGTCTCGTCTCCAGACATAACATTATTAATATTTCTGATTCCTTCCAGTGCTTATTTTTGAGTTGATGCCAAAGGAATTGTAAGTCACTGTGGAGCCACAGTTGCAAGGTAATAACCGTGTTTGTCTTTAAAAAAGTTTTTTGCCCTCCTGGTTTGAATGTTGCCTCTCAGTTACAGAGTTATTAATTTTTTTACAGACCTTCTGTTGACTACCACACCCGCCTCATATGCCTAGTGCGCTGGCTGCTCACTAAACCAGTACACTTAAATCTGTTGGGTTTAGGAATTATGACGGATCTTGGGCATTTGTTATTAAGGGAAGCGCCAAGTGATTTTTGTTTTGCCATTTGTTAGCTACAATCAATACTTTCTATCATTATAATCTCTGTAAAACCTCGGACTGTGTGTGCCTGGCAGGCAAAACCATCAGAGACACTAAGATCTTCCCCAGCAGTACAGGTATCTTATTTTTATTTTTAATTACTATAAAATGCACAGTGAAACCAGAGGCTTCAAGACCCAAAGGAATCTTTTCTAAAGCCTTCAGCAGTATCTCGTATGTCTCGTTTCTATGTCTACATTCTTCAATGCTTATTTGATTTTTCTTTGAAATTCATTTGGCTTAGACCAAAATAATTCTTGAAAGTGAAAGAAGCTGATGCAAATAAAATACTTTCTTCAAGGAACTCTTTATGTTTTCTACTTATTTTTTTCATAACAGATTGTCAAAGTTTGAAGCTTCTTTTAGTTCTTCCCCTCACCCATGATTTCTTATAACTAAAAAAAAAGTGTCAATAAATTGGTTAAGAAACCAGCATGTAGCTGAATCAAGTTGAAGAACGTCAATGGGTTACTGAAATATTCCTTGCAATTTTCCCCATTTTATATTCCTTTTGACCCCATTTCTGAAACCTGGAAGAGAATTTCAACTTTTTTTTCTTACCTAATCACAATTTATTCATCTTCAAAATGCCTGGATTTAGGAGTGCCTGTGTGGCTTAACTGGCTAAGCATCTGACTCTTGATTTTGGGTCAGGTCATGATCTCACAGTTCATGGGATTGAGCCCTGCCTTGGGCTCTGTGGTGACAGTATGAAGCCTACTTGGGATTCTCTATCTCCTTCCTCTCTCTCTGTCCCCATGCTGGTGCACTATCTCTCAAAATAAATAAATAAAATGTCAAAAAAAAAAAAAAAGGCCACTTTCAAAAAAAAAAATCCTGGCTTTAAACCCTGGACTTAACCCAGCAAAACAAGGTATTTGATATATTACAGAGATAATGTAGGCACAATGCTATAATTTAGTACTCAGAATTAAACATGTATAGTCATTTCTTTAAGTCATGTAGAAATATTCACTATAAATCAGTGATACTTTATAATCATAGGTACCATTAAAACATAATTTTAAAAAAATTAATGATTTTACTCATGTTTTTCACAGATCTGAGAATGTTTTCATGGTTTGGAATAATAAAATAACCAACAACGACCGGAAACTATAAATATGTACTGTTTGTTTTCCTATATACTAAACTCTATATTAAGCTTGAGAAAATAAAACTGAGTAAAATGTGACCCCTGTGCTAATGGACATCAGCAGTGTAACCTGAGTTAGTCTATGACAAAGAAAATGCTGCACACTTTTTGAACCATTTGTTCAAACTATTTTTTAAATGTTTTTTTTTAATGTTTGTTTCTTTTTGAGAGAGAGGCAGAGAGTGAGATGGGGAGGGCCACAGAGGGAGAGACAGAATCCAAACCAGGATTCAGCCCCTGAGCTATCAGCATAGAGCCAACAACCTGTGAGATCATGACCTGAGCCAATGTCGGATGCCCAATGACTGAGCCACCCAAGTGCCACCGTCCAAAATTTTTTAATGTTTTTAAATTTATTTTGAAAGAGAGCACAAGCAGGAAAGGGTGTGAGAGAAATGGAGAAAGAGATTTTTTTTAATTTTTTAAATGTTTATTTATTTTTGAGACAGAAAGAGACAGAGTGTGAACAAGGAGGAGCAGAGAGAGAGGAAGACACAGAATCTGAAACAGGCTCCAGGCTCTGTGTTGTCAGCACAGAACGTGATGTGAGGCTCGAACCCCCGAACTATGAGATCATGACCTGAGCCAAAGTTGGGAAGCTTAACTGACTAAGCCATCCAGGTGTCCCAGGGAGAAAGAATTTCAAGCATGCTCTACACCATCAGCACAGAACGTGACACGGGGCTTAAACCCATGAACCTTGAGATCATAGCCTGACCCAAAACCAAGAGTTCGGCACTTAACTGACTGAGCCACCCATGCACCCTTTGATCAGAATATTTAAGTTGCTCCTTTGTTGTAGGTTCTCTGTTTAAGCTGCATAGGTTCAGTGTGAAATGTGTCTCTGTATTCCCCATAGTGCCTTGTACACAGTAGACACGTGATGGATAAATGACTGATGCTCTTAACCACATGAATTTATACCCCAAAATGTCCCATTAGAATCAGATCAGCCACAGATAATAAAAATCTACTGGCATGACTTACATATCACCTGAGTGTCAGGACTGGTGTGCTTTCTGACTTATTAATCTCATGGTTTGGCCTGGTAAATGGTAAGTTATGGTGAGTTGGATCACTTATGATTCAGGCTTGATTTTATGACTATAACTCATAGGTAGGATGGAAGGAACCAGAAGAAGTCTCTTCTCTACCCATCTTCAACTCCTGTCTCTTTGGTCTATAATTCAGTCTGAACTGACATTATATAACAAGACCTGCATACATATAAAGAAATCTAACTTCACTTTGATAATGGTATTTGAATACCTGGCAGGAACCAGGACTTGGAGGTTGCAGAATGGTCCTTCTTTGTCAACAAGGAAATAAACACTTAGCATGAGAAGGTAAACCATGACTGAAAAGCCAGAGACAGGACAGTGAGTGTGTTTGTCAAGAAATGTATGATTTTCTGCTAATTATATCTTGCCGCCTTTTCATGTGAGATAAAAGCTGAAAGTATTCTGGCTTCTGAACAGGATCAAAGCAAATGTGCTTTCTTATTTGGATGCAACTTTATACACCCAGACTTGTTGGTCACTAATTATTAAAGTGGAAAATAACATATAAGCGCAATCTATAAACTCTAAGATTAATGTACCTAAGAGTCATGACTTTTCACTGCAAGTTTGTTTTTACAATTTGACTGCTGAAAACACAAATAATTGAATAAACACAATTTAGAAAATTGAAGAGTCTGTTGTATACATTAGAGCAGTGGTTTAAAACTTTAGGAAGGATTGCAATCCAGCGGAAGCTCATTAAAACATTCATTGGTTGGCTCCTTCCCAAGATATTTTGATTCAGGAGGTCTGGGATGAGGGCCGAGAATCTGCATTTCTAATACATTCCCAGGCGATGCTGATGCTTGTAGGCCATAGAATAAGACTTGAGAAACAGTGCATCTGGGGTAACCTAAATACATTTTACAAGAAAAAAGAAAGCGAATTTTGATGGAGCTATTGCTTAGTGGCTTTTTAATTTCAAATACATGTACTTCCTGTAACTCTTCTTTCACTCAGACTATTAGGGGAACGTGAATCCGATTCCCAAGTAACTGATTTTGTTCCATCCAGTCATCAAGGCTGTCTCAAAGATGAAATTCAGCAATAGGTCGTGTAAGTGTCCATCTACCAAAACATGTAGCAAAGATTCTAACCTGCAAATCCTAAGGGGGTGGAAGCCAGAATTATTCGAGGGTAGCCATAAATTCCAGGATAGATATTCCCTGCTGAATTCTTGCATGCAGAATTAAAAAGCACTTCTTCAGTTCTAATGCAGAGAAAATCTGTATGCTGACCTACTTCACAAGAAAGCACGATTGATCAACTTTATAAAATGCTCTAAGGAGGATAAGTGCTTTATTATTTCACCCAACAAGCCAAAAATATATGGTTGCAATATTAAATTTCTATTTGTTACATGCCCCTACTTGCGGACGATCATCTGCTTTAGATCATCAGGGTATTATGCAGGTTATATTAAAAACTGGGCAGAGAGGACAACAGAGCGGATATAAGTTTCAGATCTAATTGCCTCATAATGACTATTCAAATGTCAATTGTGCTTGTTATTTTATTGACAAAATAGAGTATTAAGTTATTTGAGGAGAGCAAATAAAATGTATTAAATGGTCTTAAATATATTTATTAAGCAATATGTGTGTTAAATAGTTTTAATTTGACAAAGTATATTCAGATTAACTTCCTATGCAGAAAAGCTTCAGGAATATTCTCCAAACTGTCTTTTATTTCCCAAGGACTGCTACAAAGTCTTGGAAAGTTGAAGGAATGTAAATCAGATAAGCAAATGTGCTCTAAGTAATTACTTGAACACATAGGCAAAGAACTTCTGATGATTTGGGGTTTCAGTCATTTCAAACCGTGAGTTTGTTTTCTACTTCATTTACTATAAATGAAGGGGCCTGTAGAAGAGCATAAAGTGCCAACGTTTGAATCACACACCCCAGAGTTCAAACAATTGCTAATGATTAGTTGTTGTGTCAAAGCCCCAGATGAACATGACATTCATGTGACCCAAGTGAAGGTTTTGAAATGCTGCATTGGGGGCGCCTGGGTGGCTCCGTCGGTTAAGTCTCCGGCTTTGGCTCAGGTCAGATCTCACGTTCGTGGGTTCGAGCCCCGCGTCAGGCTCTGTGCTGATAGCTAGCTCAGAGCCTGGAGCCTGCTTCCGGTTCTGTGTCTCCTTCTCTTTCTGCCCCTCCCCTTCTCATGCTCTGTCTCTCTCTGTATCAAAAATAAATAAAACATTAAAAAAAATTGAAATGCTGCATTAATCTTATATCTGACACTTACTTGCTTATAAAATTCTATTTTTTAAGTTTACTATTATTTTAGAGAGAGACAGAGACAGAGAGACAGAGAGAGAGAGACAGAGAGAGAGAAGCAGACAGACTGGGAGAGGGAGAATCCCTAGCAGGCTCTACAAGGTCAGCATGGAGCCAGACTTGGGGCTCAAACTGACACACAGTCAGATCACCACCTGAGCTGAAATCAAGAGTTGTACTTTCAGCTGACGGAGTTCCCTAGGTGCCCCTTTATAAAACTCTATTATTCTCTCTATTCTTATATTTCTTTTCCTTTACATTAAATTCTCACTTGTACTTCCATGTTTTAACACTCTCAATTTCCTCATCAGTAAAGTGGCATTCTGATTAGCTACCAGGTAAGACTATCATTAGGATTATGTGAAATAATGAATGTGAAGCTATAGCATGTACTGAACATGGTAATTTTTGTTAAGGAAAAAAAATACTAGCTGGTTTTACCACAGTAAAAACTTGCAGAAGTCTGTGACCCTGATAACAGACAAGTCTGCTGTGCTCCAACTCTGACAACAGATAAATGACAACGGACACTGCTGCTACCCAGCTTCATCCTAAGAGTAACAACTGCCAACAAGAGAAACATGGTCAGAGGCCAATTGATATGTGAATACCCTAGTGGAGATAAGAAATAGTTACCTAACACTTTTTGTATTCATACTAGCAAAAGCCTCAAGACTATCTTTGAGATGCTCACTTATTTTATTTGGATTTCTTTTGTCACCAGAAACTATCTTGAATTCCTCTAGCTTGTAAATAACAAAAAGAAACAAAGGTGCTCAGCTGGAACCTTCTTTTCAGCAAAGGAGTGAGCATATGAAGAAAAATACACAGGAAACCATGTAACTATGGATGGGAAAAAATGGAAGAACTTGTGCCTGTGGTGTATGTTTCCTGATTACATTGCAGCTGATTACTGAGACTATTATAAATAGTACATTTAACCACAGAGAATGATGACAGCATCATGCAAAATGACAGGTCCATTTACGTCCCTGGGTGATGGGCTGATCTTATGCATTAAACACTACTATTTCAGTCCACAGTCTACTACTGTACCCAGAGATTATTCATTATTGGTCTGTGCTTGGGCTTGTAAGCCATAAATTTGTCATCATGAACAAGGGAAAGGAAGAGGTTTTTTCCTCTCATCACACAAAATGCCATTTTGCTTTATGGAGTTTATAGATTACACAGAAATCCTAACCTTTACTGAAATCATTTACTTCTTGAAAAAGTCAATATTTTGATATCGCACAAATACGATCATTAATCTAGGTACTTTAGGTATGTCCCATGCCCTGAATTATCGGTAGATATTTTCATTTCCAAAAAGCACAGTTACATGGCCAGATCTTAGGTATCTATGGGTAGGTGAACTTGATCCCTCAATGCCCCAAGCTGAGTGTCAGATCTGTTGCTGAGCTTTATTTAGACTCCACATTTACTACTGACAAGTGTCTTCTATTTAACACCAACATCAAATCTCTTGCCCAACAGGTAATAAGTGATATAAGTGTCTAATTATTAAGTTATTATAGAAATAAAACTTTTTTTGTCTCCCATGTAAAACCCATCAATTTCCTAACAAAGAGTCTTAAAGTTTAAGTCAAAGCAAAAGGCATGATTCATACACAAAGCAGACCGTAATCCTAAAACCTATATGAAATTAAGTCCCTTTCAAACTTGAACATTCTAAGCCCAGGAATAAGTTTCAAATTTCTCCTTTCTTTGAACTTCCACAGCATTACATCTCTACTTGCTCTGATCAATCATTCATTTTTGTGTGCGCATGCATATGCAGAGTGACTGAGTGGAGAGATAATCTTAACTCTTTCAAACACAGAATGCCTCATTCTTTAAGTCCAAAGCCAGGGCTCATCTTAACCCAGTCAGCACAGCACATTGCTTCTGAACTAGTTAGCAACCAGGTAAAGTCATGCAAAACTCAATTTCTGAGACTGTGGCATTATGTGTTTCCCTCCCATTCCTCCAAGGGTGGGGGCTGTGGCGGGGGGAACAGGGAAAAACAACTGAGCTCACTTTTCAGGGCTCAAGTTCATGCTTATATTCTTTTCCTTTCTAAATGACTCAGCTTGGCTAGGAGATGCCAGTATTACAGTGGTAACTACCAGGTTTTTTTTTTTTAATTAGACAATTTGATTTCAAATCTCTTTGTCATACATAAGACTCCCTTCACCCAAGTTCTGAGAATGAGGTCTGAACTTACTGTCATTCTGCTTCTTCAGTACATTACTTATGAGGCCTTAAAAGGCATCTGCAGAATACAGGGAAGCTTCCTGGACAAAGTAATTGACACATCTTATTATAAATATGAGGAAGCAATTTTAAATACATCTTATCCATGAGAAATTCTAACTTTCTCCTAAAGGATGAAGATAAAATTGGACCTCAATATATATTACAGAGGTCAGATGATCAATCATATTTCTCAGTCTAGTTGGCAAACCTCTGAAAATTCAACTGAAGCCAGATATTCCCTTGTCACTGAAACACTAATTCTTGTCAGTGGGTCCTGACCACTTAACATGGTTCAGATTATATTAAATAGAAAGCTGGTAATAAAGTCTTTCAAATGGTGAAAACTACTAGGTGGATCAAGGTAAGTCTTTCTAAAAAATATTTTTTTAATAGAACAGAATAGAAAATCACCCAGTAAAATAAAGGGGAAAGAAAAGGACTTCTAGGGAACATGGCAGAGAAGGAGCACACCAGGCTCCCATCATCCCACAAAGATAACCAGGTAAAACCCAGATCAGTGTAAATAACCCAGAAACAACCCAGAGCCTGGCAGACCAGACTCCCCACATCTAAAAATATGTGTGTCTATAAAAGTAGGCCAAAGGATCCACAAAATGAAAGATTGTAAAGTATGGCACTATAGAGCTAAAATGTAGGGGAAGAATTAAAGTACAGGTTTAAATGTAAGCAAACAGCAATTAATATAGACTGGTATATGCATAAGATGTTATACACAAACCTAATAGTAACTATACATCAAAACCCAGTATTACATATGCAAAAAATAAGAGAAAGGAATCCAAGTATATCACTAAAAAAGGAAGCAAACCATGTGAGAAAAGAGGGAGAGAAGACAGCATCAGAGAAGAACTAAAAAACCAAACATAAAACAAGTAACAACAGGGAAATAACTATATACCAACAGTAATTACTTTGATATAAATGGCTAAACTCTCCAAAGACATAAGGTGACAAAATAGATAAAAAATCAAGACCCATCTATATGCTGTCTACGAGAGATTCATTTCAAACCTAGACACATGCAGATTGAAAGAGAAGGGATAGAAAAGCATTTATCAGCAAAGAGAAATAAAAAGAAAGCCAAGTTAGCAAACTTACATCAAATAAAATAGACTAAAAAAAGACTCTAAAAATAGACAAAGAAGAACACTATATAACCATTAAGGGGACAATACAACAAGAAGATGGAACAATTATAAATACTTAGGCACCCAATATGGGATCATTCAAATACATAAAGAAACTAAAGCAAACATAACAGAAGTAACTGACAGTAATACAGTAAGAGTAGGAGACAATAACCCCCCACTTATATGAACGGACAACTCATCGAAACAGAAAATCAAGGGAAGCTAAGTGGCTCAGTTGATTTGGCTGAGGTTATGATCTCACATTTCATGGGTTTGAGCCCTGTTCTCACAGCACAGAGCCTGCTTGGGATCCTCTCTCTCCCTCTCTATGCCCCTCCCCTTCTTGTGCTCTCTCTCAAAATAAATGCACTTAAAAAAAAGCAAAAAGAAAATCAACATGAAAACAGTGGATACATTGGACAGATGGATTGAATAGATATATTCAGAACATTCCATGCTAAAGAGCAGAAAACACATTCTTTTTAAACACATATGGAACATTTTCCAGAATACAATGACGTATGAGGCCGCAAAAGAAGTTCCAGCAAATTCGAAAAGACTGAAGCTATACCATGTATCTTTTCTGATCATAACACTATGAAACTAAAATTCAACCACAAAAAAATCTGGAAAAAACATAAATACACAGAGGTTCAATAACATGCCACTTTACAATAAATGGGTACACCAAAAAAATTAAAGAGGAAATAAAAAAATACATGGAGACAAATGAAAATGAAAACAAAATGACCCAAACTTTTTGGGATGCCATAATAGCAGCTCTAAGAGGAAAACTAATAGCAATAGAGATCTAACTCAAGAAGCAAGAAAAATCTCAAATAAATAATCTAACCTTACACCTAAAGGAGCTACAAAAAGACAAAACTCAAACCAGTAGAAGGAAAGAAATAATAAAGTTTAGAGCAAAATTAAATAAAAACTAAAAAACAAAAAAATAAAAAACAATACAACAGATCTATGAAACCAGAAGCTGATTCTTTAAAAACATCCAAATAGGATGTCTGAGCACTCAGTCAGTGTCTGACTTTGGCTCAGGTTATGAGCTCACGGATCATTGGCTGGAGCCCCATGTAGGGTTCTGTACTGACAGCTTGGAGCCTGCTTTGGATTCTGTGTCTCCCTCTGTCTCTGTCCTTCCCACACTCACTCTTTGTCTGTCTGTCTGTCTCTCTCTCTCTCTCTCTCAAAAATAAACATAAAAAAAATTTTAAAGATCAAAAGATTGATAAACTTTAGCTAGACCCATCAAAGAGAGAGAGAGAGAGAGAGAGAGAGAGAGGACTCAAACAAAATCAGAAGTGAAAAAAAAAAAGAAATAATAATCGATGCCACAGAAATACAAAGAATTATAAGAGATTATCATGAAAAGCTATATGCCAACAAGTTGAACAACCTTGATAAAATGGATAAATTCCTAGAAACATATAATCTCCAAAACGAAAAGAAATAGACAAGTTGAACAGACCAATTACAGCAAAGACAATGAATCAGTAATCCAAAGAAAATCCAATAAACAAATGTCCAGGACCAGATGGCTTCACAAGTAATTCTAACAAAGATTTAAACAAGAGTGAATACCTGTTCTTCTCAAACTATTCCAAAAAAGAGAAGAAGTAAAGTTTTCAGATTAATTCTTTGAGAACAGCATTACCCTGATACCAAAACCAGATGAAGACCCCCACAAAAGAAGGAATTACAGGCCAGAATCTTCAAACACTGATGCAAAATCCTCACCGAAATATTATCAAATCAAATCCAACAATACATTAAAAAAGTCATTCGCCACAATCAAATGGAATTTATTCCTGGGATGTAAAAGTGGATCAGTATTTGCAAATCAATCAATGTGATACATCACACCAACAATAAAATAGATAAGGACTATATGATCATTTCAGGAGATACAGAAAAACCGTTTGACAAAGTATAACAGCATTTATAATAAAAATTCTCAACAAAGTAGGTTTAGAGGGAACATACCTCAACATAATAAAGACCATATATGAAAAATCCACAGCTAACATCATACTCAATGGGTGAGAAAATGAGATTTTCCCCTAATATAAGGAACAAAAGACAAGAATTTCCCTCTCACCACTTGTATTCAACAAGAACTGAGATTCCTAGCTGCAGCAATCAGACAGAAAAAAGAAATAAAAGCCATCCAAACTGGTAAGAAAGAAGTAAAACTTTCATTATTTGAAGATGACATGATGCTGTATATAAAAAATCCTAAACACTCCACCAAAAAACTACTAGAACTGATAAGTGACTTCAGTATGGTCACAGGATACAAAATCAATGTAAAGAAATCCAATGCGATTCTATACACTAATAATGAAGCACTAAGAAAGAGAAATTAAGAAAATAATCCCATGTATAATTGCACCAAAAATAATAAAATACCTGGGAATAAATTCAACCAAGGAGACTAAAGATCTGTATTCTAAAAACTATAACACAATCATGAAAAAAATTGAGGATGACACAAAGAAATGGAATGATATGCCATGCTCATGGATTGGGAGAACAAATACCATTAAAATGTCCATACTATCCAAAGCAATCTATAGATTTAATGTGATCCCTATAAAAACTCCAACATCATTTTTCACATAACTAGAACAAATAATCCTAAAATTTGTATGGAACTACAAGAGATCCTAAATAGCTAAAGTAATCTTGAAAAAGAACAAATAAACTGGAGGTATCATAATCCCAGACTTCAAGATATACTATGAAGCTACAGTAATCAAAACAGTATGTTTTTGGTCCAAAAAGAGATAAATAGATCAAGAGATCAGGATATAGAGCCCAGAAATAAACCCACTGTTATACGGTCAATTAATCTGAAAAAGGAGGCAAGAATATGCAATGGGAAGAAGACAGTCTCTTCAACAAATGGTGCTGGGAAAACTGGACAGCTACATGTAAGACAATAAAACTGGACAACTTTCTGATACCATACACAAAAATAAACTCAAAATGGATTAAAGTCCTAAACATGAGACCTGAAGTCATAAAAATCTCAGAAGGAGCAAGTGCAGCAATTTCTCTCACATAAATTACAGCAATATTTTTTAAATTTTGTAATGTTTTTATTTATTTTTGAGAGACAGACAGAGACAGCTGAGCAGGGAAGAGTCAGGGAGAGAGGGAGACACAGAACCCAAAGAGAGGCTCCAGGCTATGAGCCAGCTGTCAGCACAGAACCCGATGCAGGTCTCGAACACATGAACCATGAGATCATGACCTGAGCTGAAGTCAGACGCTTAACCAACTAAGCCATGCAGGTGCCCCAATTACAGCAATATTTCTAGATATGTTATCTGAGGCAAGAGAAACAAAAAATAAAAACTTTTAAAGAAAAATTTGCACAAGAGGAACTGCCAATGAAACTAAAAGAGCCTACTAAATGGGAGAATATATTTGCAAAGGATATACCTGATAAAGGGCTAGTATCCAAAATATATAAAGAACTCACAAAATTCAACACCAATAAAATAATCCAATTAAAATGGGTAGAAGACAATAAAAGACATTTCTCTAAAAACATACAGATGGCCAAGACACAGATGAAATGATGTATATTATCATTCATCACCAAGGAAAACCACAATGAGATATCACCTCACACCTGTAAGAATGGCTAAAATGAAAATGTAAGAAACATTTACACACCCATTTGGTATAAACTGGCATAATCTCTGTGAAAACCAGTATGGAGTTTCCTCAAAACATTAAAGGTGTAACTACCATATGATCTAGTCATTCTACTACTGGGCATTTACCCAAAGGATATGAAAACAGTTCAAAAAGATATATACACTCCTATGTTTATGGAAGAATTATTTGAAGTAGCCAAATTATGAAAGCACACCAAGTGTCCACTGACAGGTAAACAGATAGACAATGCCACACACACATATACACACACACACACACACACACACACACACACACACACACTGGAATATTACTCAGCCTTCATGAAGAATGAAATGTTGCCATTTGCAACAACATGGATTGAGCTAGAAAGTATAATGCTAAGTCAAGACTGTCCAAGAAAGACAGATACCATATGATTTCACACATATGTGGAATTTAAGAAACAAAACAAATGAGTAAAGAAAAAAGAGACAACCCAAAAAGCTGACTCTTAACTAGAGAGAGCAAACTGATGGTAACTAGAGGGGAGGTGGGTAGGGAAACAGGTGGAATAGGAGAAGGAGATTAAGAGTACACTTATTGGGGTGCCTGTGTGGCTCAGTTGGTTGAGTATCTGACTCTTGATTTTAGCTCAGGTCATGATCCTATGATTGTGGGATCAAGACCCATATCGGATTCTGCACTGAGTGTGGAGCCTGCGTAAGATTTTCTCTCTCTCCCTCTGCCCCTTTCCTCACTCATGTGCTCTCATTCTAAAATAAATAAATAGATGGATAAATACACTTAGGATGATGAGCACTAATCACTGAATCACTATATTGTACACCTGAAGCTAATATAACACTGTATGTTAACTATACTGGAGTTAAAATTTAAAAACTTTGCTTAAGTTATTCATATATGTATATATTGAGTAAATTTTATAAATTAAAAAAGTATCTTTGAATGAGGCTCACAACCAAAAATGTTTGGAAAGCACTGAAATAACAAATTATGCACTATTATCATATCCAAATGTGTTAACAATAGCATAATAATATTTTAAAGTATGTGTTCTGTGCCATGCAACATTCATAGTAATTTACATATACAGATGACCCTTGAATAACACATTTGAACTACGTATGTCCACTAATAGATTTTTTTTGGATAAATACAATACAGTACTGTAAATGTATTTTCTCTTATGAATTTCTTAACATCTACTCTAGCTTACTTTATTGTAAAAGTACAGCATATATACACACAACATACAAAATGTGTGTTAACCAATTGGTATTGGCAAAGTTTCTGATCAAGAGCAGGCTATTAGTGTTGGGTGAATCAAAAGTTATACATGGATATTTGATGGTGGAGGGGTGAGTGCCCTAACTTTTGCATTGTTCAAGGGTCAACTATATTTTCTGTTAATCCTTATACTAACCCTATGAGGTGGGCATTTTCATATTTGACTTTATGTAGTTTGAATTACTGAGACATCAGAGGCTCTGATAGTAACATTTGATTGCATTAATTTCAAATATATGCAAGTTTTTAAAAAGTGAAAGAAAGATTCTGACTCTTTCTCTAATATAGGATCCCGAGAGTCGATTTAAAGATATATCCCCCCACCCTTTTTAGACAAATACATGAAAATATTTTCTTAATTTTAAAATGCCACAGAGAGGTGCATGGGTGGCATAAGTGGGTAAGCATCCAACTCTTGATTCAGCTCAGGTCATGATTTCAAGGTATGAAAGGGAGCCCTCTTTTGAGTTCTACACTCACAGCATGGAGCCTGCTTGGGTTACTGTCTCCCACTGGTGAGCATGCTCTCTTTCTCTTTCTCAAAATAAATAAATAAACTTTAAAAGTAAAATAGGGCACTGGGGTGGCTCAGTCGATTAAGTGTCTGACTTCAGCTCAGGTCATGAACTTATAATTTTTAAGTTTGGGTCCCGTATCCAGCTCTGCACTGACAGCTCAGAGCCTGGAGCCTGCTTTGGATTCTGTTTCCCTCTCTATCTGCTCCTCCCCTTCTCGTACTGTCTCTTTCTCTATCAAAAATAAACAAACATTAAAACATTTTTTAAATAAAAATAAAAATAAAATGCCATAGGGAAAAAAAGCTTTTCCAGAATTGTATCTAACAATGGGAATATCTGGAGCTAATAACAGGATTTGACATTTCCTAGAAAATGGCATACACAGAGTATTCTATATGATTATAGAATCACTGAATCTTCTCAAATTTGAAGAATTCCAAACTGGAAACCCACAATGGACTGTTTAGCATGTTCACTGTGAGAGGCACATCCAGCTTCACTGGGAGAATCCAAGAATTATCACATGGAGACAGCGGCCAGGCAAGCACAGGATTTTCATCTTTCTTCATGCTACGCTATACAAATCTGTCCAAGTGCTTCCAACACTCTCTCATTCTTTATTGCAAAGGAGGATTCGATGGAATAACCTGACTAAAAATTGGGTCAGAAATTAGATATATTTGTTAATAAAAAAAACTGTGTGTAAAAGAAGTAGGTAACAACACAGAAGTTATGCAAATAAATGATGCATGGCAAATCAGATTATTTTCTTTTGAAAGCAAAGAAACCCCATTTTACACTGCAGTAAAGTTTTCGTTTTTGAAGTGGAGACTTTGAGGTTATATAACAGAGGTTAATTCTAGAAGGACACTCAAAGCAAAACACAATCAGTTTAGTATTTTCTGATTTAGTATAATACAAATACTAGGAGAAAGAGAAAAAAACTAGTTAGAAATACATGTGTTTGAAACATAACTCACGTGCATACAACCTGCCGTTCAGATTTTTTCTCTCTCCTCCTCTCAAAGCAATAGCATTTTAATTTGAGAATTGTTATGTTATATTATGGTCACTTGTGTAAAACACAGAGTGTAATTAAGAATAAAAAGCCTTGTTTTGTTGCTAAACCAAGCTATGGTGTTATTCGAAGGCAACATGTTTGGATTTAAATTTCTGCAGAAGTCGAGAACACCCATCCTTATTTCATTGGCTGTAAAATAGTACAAGCTGCTCTGTAGGGTTTAATTTACCTCCTGTTTCCTCAGCCCTGAACCCTCCAGGCAGATGAAACATAATAATTGATGGATATTTTATGACATGGAAGCTACACTGTAAATATTAATATGTAAATCAAATTTGTTTTTCAACCATATGAAAATAATAACATTTTCATTAAAGTAGGACATAAACGGGGAAATCATGCACCCCAGGATAGCTTAAGTGGAGTTTCTAAGAGTCTAGAAAGAGGAGAACTCATCAGGATGTGGTAAGGATACCAGTGAGGCTCATCTGTTTGCCTATCGCCTCAAGCAGCATGCCCAGCTTACACTGATTCTCCTTTACCTTTCTTTCTAGCCATACCTGCTGCCTTTCTAATTTCTTCCCTAAAATTCTCACCATCCTACAACATACCATGCCCTTACACACACAGGGATTTACACATGTAGTTCATGCTTCCTATAATACCCTTCCTTCAACTCTCTCTTCTCAAATACTCTGTGACTCTTCCAGTCCTGAAGTGCCATATCAAACTGATCTCTCCAGTCGGCTCGTAGAAGACGATAATAATGAAGTAGGGATGAAGAGGTAAATAAAAAATTACAATATTGGGTTTCGAGGAAGGTGATGTGAATATACAGAATGCTACGGGGAACAAAACAGAGGCAGCCAATGCTGTTTCGAGACTTCTACATTTATGATCCACTAAACTACTGATTCCTGCTACCCTGACTTTCTCCCCCAGTATCTGGTTTCTGGGCTTTAGGATCTTGGAACTCAACTATGACCCTGTAAAACTTCAATCTCTGAGTTCTTCAACAAAATAATCATAGAATTCAATAGACTATTTAGTAGGTGCTTCTAACTCATTATATGCTTTAGGTTCATATCACTCATAATCATAGAAAGTTTACATTGCCATTTGCCTGTAACATTCTTCAAACTGCTTTTTTTTTTTTTAGAGAGGTCAAGGTGTTTATTCCCTCAGCTATGATTACTTTCCTTTCTTCAACAACTTTTTTTTTTGAAATTTTATTTTATTTTTTTACTTTATAAAGCTTCATATTTTTTTAACATATGCAATTATTTTCCATCATTTACAATACAGTAGTTACAATGACACTCCAAACAGAAAAGCAAAGTAAAAAATCAAAACACCAACTTCTGTTTCATGTAATTAGACTTATACAGAAATTAGAAGGTTAAGTAACAACTAGTTAATCACCTAATTTCACAGCTATCTGAAGTGGCAATCTTTTTATATCTATGATGGTTAATTTTATGTGTTACCTTGATTGGGCCATGGGGGTGCCCATGCTAAACAGTATTTCTAGGTCTGTCTGTACTCAGGATGAGGCTACCATCTGGACTATGGCCTTAAGAAAGCAGAGCACCCTCCCCAGTGCGGGTGGGCATCATCCAAACTGTTGAGGGTCCGGAAAGAACAAAGAGCAAAGGAAAGGAGACTTGTTCCCTTCTTCCCTGCATGCTCAAGATGGAACATGAGTCTTCTCTGGCCCTCAGACCGGAGCTTACACCATCTGTAACCCTGCCTCTTGAGCTTCTGGACTTGACTAGAATCTATACTACCAGGTTTCCTGGATCTCTAGCCTGCAGATCACATGAACCAGTTCTTCATTATATATATGTGTGTGTATTTTTTAACTCAATCCAATCATTTCTATGTATATAGCTGCCTTGTCTTTCTGGAAAAAAGGATAAAAACCTCTTATATTGCTCCTATAATAATGATAATAACAAAAACAATAATTATAATACAAACACAAAATACATAAACACAGAACTCAAAAAGCAAAAAATATCAGTAGCAATGAAGATATTTCATGACATAGAATCATTTTTCTTATTTTATATTCTACTATTCTTATCAAGAACTCTTCAACTCTTTTTCTTACAGAAACAGCATACTTTCCATGGCCACCATTTGCTCATAGCTTTCTTTAAAAGTGAAAAGGACAGGGTAGAATCTAACCCTTTTTTTTTAAATTTTTAAAATGTTTATTTATTTTTGAGAGAGACAGGGAGTGAGTGGGGGAGGGGCAGAAAGGGAGACACACACACAATCTCAAGCAGGCCCCAGGCTCCAAGCTGTCAGCACAGAGCCCGATATGGGTTCGAACCCATGAACCATGAGATGATGACCTGAGCTAAAGTTGGACATTTAACCTACTGAGCCACCCAGGTGCCCTTAGAATCTAATACTTATTAAAACACTGAATTTTTGCTAGTGTTAACTGTCCTAAACTGAGACACAAACTTGATTAAAAAGGTCTGATTGTAGGAATGATCTGAAAGCACTAAAGGTGGTATCTTTCAGCCAGAGGTAGAGACATTAAAGATGGCTTTCTAGCAGAAACAATATTCTAGACTGTCCTTTCAATATCAACTTTCACCTGATTCTCTTAAGCCATCCATGTGTCTTCTATTCTTATGGAACCTCCTGTACTCTTATTGCAGCAAGTTTTAATTTCCTATCCTCCTGCTTCCAGGTGAAAAAACTTTTGTAATAATATTCCTGCCTCTCCTCATCACTCCTACCAATACCCCTCATGTACTCTTCTCCATGGAGGGAATCGTGAATTTAAGGATTTGTACAATACCAGCACAGGCCATTTATTTTATTCTTTCTTGGAACCAGCCTTTCAGTAGGATAGTACGTTCTGATTTGCTCTCTGACATTTGGTCTGCCTCTATGGAGAAGTCTATCCATTGTCCGGCTGTGAGTGTTACTAGGAGGATATGTTAGTTTAATTCCACAGGGAAGTATTAGGGAGCCCACTCTGGCCATATTTCCCTTGACCCTCAGAGCTGTAATTTCTATTTCCATCTGTCCAACTCTTGTTTCTTATTTGGTTCCAATCTAAGAAGTGAATATGAATTGTACTTTTTGGTCTCCTAGCTGCCCCAAACTTCCACATCTTTAACTACACTTATGTGCCTATGACCCTCAGTACATATCTTCATATAATTCCTATGATACTTATTCTGTGACTGTATTGCAATCAGTACGTTCTGGATAATCTCTCCTAAGATCTTTGCCCACTGTGCACCTTCCAAAATCCAGTTTCTCTCTGTGAAATTCAAGACAACTATCTTTCTCAAGATTTTAGTCTCTATATATTGTCAAAAATTATCAACAATATATCTGTGATCATTATGGAAGTAGTTTACATGGAGGAAATGTAACTGTTTTGGATCAGAGCCTAAGCACAAGTTTGCAAAAAGCACTCTGAATCCTCACTTGAGAGTGCTTTAATTTTCTTTGATATACAGTTTAGCAAATGCAAAAATATATACAGATTAGCAAACTCATGTTTGTGCAACACGATCTGCATGCCTCTTTGTATGAGAGCCTTTTTGATTACAGGGATGCTTTAAATAATCTTATATATTTAAACTTTTTTCTGTCAAAACTACCTAACTTTCCATACATGTATTACTATGTATATACTACAAAATATATAAAGATATATATTACATATACAGTTTGAACTATAATTGTTTCACTCGTCTAGTCTGACATAATATTCAAATATTTTCACATTTTATATGGAACTATTAAAACATTTGCAGTTTGAATACTGGTACATTCTACAGTTTTTAAAAAAAATTTAGAAGACTATGTTCCATAGAACTAGCTACCATTCAAGCTGGAGTCTACAGACAAATAACATGCATAACTATGACAATTATCCACATTCTTTCCTTTTAAACAAATCATCATTTTGTGCCTGAACTGTTTTAATCAATCGCTCCTGATACAGTATTAGTCTACTGAGCACATTCACTGAGGATAGAAATTGATTAAAGAATTACCTGATAAGAAATCTTCCCATGATCCACAGTCCTTTTAAAGAGTAATTTATATAGCTCCAAAGCAAATTAAAACAAAACAAATATATCCTGAAGGCATATTTTCATACTCATTTTGTTCAGATAATTTAAGATAGAATTTGGGCATGAAGAACTTTGAATTTCATTGCTAATATCCTTTTCTGTCTGAACAGGTTCTAAACATAGGGACAAATACTGAAATAGGGGAATTATGAATAGCAAAAAGAGTGTCCAAGTAGCATCAAATTACTGCCTCACATTCATTAAGCAATTTTGGTCTTCTTACTGAAAAAAAAAAAGAGTTGGACTTTATTTTTTCTGTACAAACATAATATCTTTGTGTTTGTGTATATCTGTTCTTCCTAATGTCACATAGGAACAAACATCACACCTTTCATCCTCCAGAAAAGGTGAGTCTTTTGGTCACCTATATAAAACCTGGATTAACAAACTTCCTTGCTCCTTTGGTCTCTTTTCTAGATTCCTTCTATCCTCCTGCCATAGCTGAAACCACGTTTGTCACTGTCAATCTAATTTTCTGCAATATGCTTTCCATATAAGAATGAATAATTTGTCCTATTCCCTAGATTTCATACCCTGTTTTTTGAAGAATTAGGTCTAGTGATGATTACCATTCCACCATCCTAACTTCACTGGCCTTTAAGCTCAGATTCTCTCATTTTAAGGAGGTAAAATGGTGCATTTCACTATCTGTCCTTGGTCTAACGTATTTCTTGCATCTTAACTCACTCAAAATTGCTATTTTTCTCATTCCCTCACTCCTCGCTCTATAAGCAACCTACTACCATCTGTTTCCCACCCCCCGGAAATGATGGCATCATGGTTATGGCCGTCCCGGACATCTACCTTGAAAATTACAACGCATACTTCTCAGTACTGATCTGTTGCATGCTCAGCACCATTTGACATTCTTAACAACTTTCTCTTCTTTAAACAATATTTTCTTCTGTATTTCAGGTTCTTAGGGTGCTGATTTACCAATCTGCTCCTTCTTCCTCCCCGTTGCTAGCTCCTTCTACTACATCTGTCTCCTAAATGACGGAACTCCTCCATTCCTGTTCTGTACGCTCTCCCTTTGAGTGTTATCATGCCTTCAATTATCATGCATATGCTTATGAACTGCAGATATCTTTCTTAAGACATTTATCTTAAGCTTCTGACAAATGCATGCAACTGTTAGAAAATCCCCCTTTCAACTTATAATTAACACACACAAAACAAAACTCATCTTATCCCAAGAATCTGATTCTTGATTGAGCCTAAAGAATCCTAAATTAGGTCAAATCTCTCCATTCCCACT
Source organism: Suricata suricatta (assembly GCF_006229205.1). Classification (NCBI taxonomy): domain Eukaryota; kingdom Metazoa; phylum Chordata; class Mammalia; order Carnivora; family Herpestidae; genus Suricata; species Suricata suricatta. Next base: position 87,208,596 of record NC_043701.1, read on the forward strand.
ACACTGCCCTAAAGTAGTCACAGGCTTCTCTCACCTGTGTTACTAACAGAGACTGCTCATTGATGCCTCCTTACACTTAGTCTCCCTCCTATTTAATTTATTCTCCAACTTGCAGTCCTAGAAATCTTTCTACACTGGAAAACTGACTTCTGCACTTTTATTGTAAAGCTTTCAATGACTTCCCAATGATCTTTGGTAAAAATGTAAAATCCACATGCTATTCTGGGCCTTCTGATATCTTGCTCTGCCATAGCTCTTCGACTTTGTTCGGAGTCTCGTTTTTGCTCTTTATGCTCCAGACACACTAAACTCTAATTATCCTTTGCTCTTAGGATCTTTTAACATGCATTTCCTCTGCTTCAAAACTTTCTCATCCTCTTTGCCCAATCTCTCCTCATGGCTTAAATTCATTTTGTTCCAGAAGAACTTATGTGACCCTCAAAATCCACTTAGGTCTTCCCCCAAAGAGTTCCATGGCACTATATACGCTCATCATACCGTTAATCAGGTTATTTACATACTTTTATTTTTCGTACTAATATGTCTTCTTAGTCAAACTGCAAACCCGCCAAAGTCAGATAACATGACTGTCTTCTTCACAGATTTTTTTGTAACTCTCAGTTCATGCACTACAGAAATTCAACAAATACATTTTTTGATAATATAATATATGAATTGTTAATACCTTCTGTGTATATAAAATCTTAAACAAGAACAAATTTATACCCTATATACATTAATGAAAGATCTTTGAGCTATAAGGGTCTAAGAAGTAATCGATTTCAACATCCTCAGTTTGAAAATATATAAGATTTGAACCAGGAAGGGTCAATAATTTGCCCACAGTCATAGAATTAATTTATTTGCTTTCTTGCTAATTTAGATTTCCAGGTAGTGTATGTATCTCTGTCTCCTTGTTTCCATTATCTCTTTATGTCAGCCATTTAGATGTGTTTTTTTCATAAAACTTTTGGAAGAAGACCATAAAACTTTTGAGGCTGCTACTCATTTGATATTTAGATACAGAAATAGTCTGAATTTAAAACACTGGCCCCCAAAACTCAAATATATACCTTTAAAATGTTTTCCATATCCCAAACCTCCCTTCATTAAAATTTCCATACAATTGCTATTTTTATCACATCTCTGAAACATCTTAGTAACATTTCTGATTATGTACAAAACAAATGCAGCAATGAAACCAGCATATTTTCCAACCCTATGAACTATTTTCTTAAAATAGCTTTATTCATCCCTTCAACAAACACTGATTGCTTACTAGGTCTTACGTACCGCCCAACGTACTTGGCATATGACAATGAAAAAATGAAAAGTTCATGCCCTTACAGAGCTTGCACTCTAGTTGGGGAGATTTAAAAAAACAAATTAAGTAAATTAGATGGCATGTTAAACAGCAGTAAGTACAAAGAATATAAACAAAGTAGATAAAGCAAACTGGAAACAACCCATTTTTATTTGTTGGCTGGTTGATTGGCTTCACAGAGTTTTATTTAAAGCTACAACCAAAGGGTCCTCATCTGAGTGAAGACTAAGGAAGTAAGAGAGCTGGTCATGTATCCATAGGGGAAAAGAGGGAACAGCAACTTCAAAAGATCTGAGAGATAATCATGACTAGTATATTTCAGTCCTAACAAGGAAGTTGGTAGGTCTGGAGCAGAATAAGCAAGGTAAGTAGAAAATAAGATCAGATAGGAGACAACCAGGTCAAACCAAACAGAATATAAAAGACACAGTGAGAACTGCAGATTTCACTCTGAGTGAGGAGGGAAGCTACTGGAGGGGTGTGTGCACACTAGCTATTGAATTGAGAATAGATCAAAAAAGCAGCAAGGGTAGAATCGAGTAGGTCAGTTAGGAAGCTACTGCAATATCTAGATAAAAGATGACAGTGGCTTGAATCAAAATAATTGAAGGGAACCTGGTATACATTGTGGGATTGGGACATACTCTGAGAATTGAATCCCTAGGTCTTGCTAATGGATCAAATGTGGGGTATCAGAGTCAGAGAGGTGTCATTAATGACACTAGAGTGTTTTGCCTAAGTACATAGAATGGAGTGGCCATTTAATGAGATGTGATATCATTCAGAATAGTAAACACTGTTCTGGACCCAAACTATAATAATTTCCACCATATAATTTAACATAATGCAAAGTCTCCTGCAGATGAGCCAGGATAGCTTGGGTGTATGCAGCAGAAGCAGCTCTTTATTAAACACTTTCAAGTGACTCTCCTCTGATCTTACTCTGAGATACTGAGAACAGCACTCTATACCTATTGTATGCTTACAACTGGCTCTATGGAATATTGCTGTGCATCAAAACCTGGGCAAACATTTAATAAACAAAAAAGAAAATGTATCTATTACATATATATGTGTGTGTGTCTATTTATATATATTTTTCCTAAGAATATATTACTTAAAACTAAACTAATACTTTGATACTTGGTAGATTAAAAAATGGTTTCAACTTATTTCCAAATTTGGGGGGATATTTAAGGAAGCCAAGCTTTTAAATGGGAAAGTAAGTCTTTTTAGGTTTAAGAAAAATAATTCTTTTACCTAAGACCTTCATCACATATATCTATCTGAATACCCAAATCAGTGTCCAAACACAAAAATAAACACACAGAGAAGGACACGTAATACCTGAAAAACACTGGTCAAGCCCACTGTGTACGCTGTGAGTGTAGTCATCAAAAAAGTAAATGCTGAGAAGTTTTCCCAAGATCAAGCCAGGGAAACACTTTTTTTTTTAATTCCTAAGGACAAACTTTTAGTGTAAAGCCTATTACAAGAATGATGCAACAATGAAAGAAATGGTTTAAAATACAACAGGAGAAAACCTCTGTAAAATGTAAAATCCTACTCAAATATGAATTGTGGAAAATTATTTTAAATTGGAGTCTTAACATCATTCCTTTGCTCTTTTATAAAAAAAAATGTTGAAGTTTTAACATACAAAAGCATTAATTAAAAATAAATCCTACCTTCTACTTCCCAGGGATGCCTGATAACCACTTGTTAACTTGATTATCCATGTAGCTAAATGCAACTAACAGGCTTTAGTTTATATTCTTAAACCTGGTATGTTCTCACCAGAAACTGTAGGCAGGGACTGAGCTCATACTGAACATAGTTTCTATTACAAAATCTTGTACCAGTTTAGATACATTGTGTTCTAGAATGTTTTGTTGTTCAAATTGTGCAAGGCATCCTAGCAGCTTTGAACGGCAGTGGATTTAATAAAATTCACTACTGTCTCATCCTATAAAGTAATTTTATATTAGTTTAGAATCCAGGTTGGAAAACAAAATGTTAATAGGGACATACAAAATGGAAAAGGATTTGTAATTTTTATGATTTAATTTTCTGTGGTTAGTTTTCAAAACAAGCTACATCATATATTTGAAGTAGACTTGAGTATGTTGAGAAGTTTATGGGTTTTTTCCATATTTATATATATTCATGAAATAGATAGGCATATACACATTACATTTATTTAAACATCTTAAAGAATTTGCCCAAATTTCTTGCTTTCTCTGACCCCACAGCTAGGTTTAGATTTACAGTGGTTCAAAGTGTAGGGTCAGTACTTATTTGCTATGAGTACTGAAGTCAATTATTTACCCTCTGTGAGCCTCTGCTTTTTCATCTATAGAGGATAATAATTATTTAATAGTGTTACAATACTGAATTTTACAATACATATAGAAACACATGGAAACTGACTTAGATAAATCTGAATATTCCAATAGAAACAAGACTCACTAATTTAAATTGTTCTTGTCTCACTGGTTATCCCACATCAGTTGGAACATACTGTAACTTCATTTAGAAAAAAAAAAATACTGTGCTTTATGGAGAAATGAGATGATGTAAGGCAGTTTTCACGAGAAGTCAAGTAAAATAGGATTTATTATATGTGCTGCCAAATGCCCTATATCTCTTGGCAAAGTTGTGCAGTCTTGGATGATATAGTCCTTTTTGGCAGCTGGAAGCAGAGCTCAAAAAGGAGATGTGGATAAAATATATTTTATATTTCTAATATAAAATGAACCTATTAATAATTTGACAATGACAATCCATCACGCCTCACCTCATCTAAAGCTTCTGCCACACATCATAGTTTTAGGTCTTAGAAATAATGATTAGGTGCAGCTGTAAAACACACTGATTCAAAATGAAAGGTTCATTAGTCACATAATAGGAGCCACACCAAAGAACTGCACAATGAAATCTGGAATTTCCCTTTTGTCTACTTTTTGGTACTCAATCTGTTTTGGCCTGAGGTCTGCATGCAGACAGATGCCCAGAATTGATTTTTCTGCACCCTAATGATTCCCTTTCCCCTCTTTGCATTAAATTGATTGAGGTGGACAATGACTGTACTGATATTCTAAATGGATTGTGAGTCCCTCATGGCATACCTGAATCAAGAAGAAATGCAATTTGGACCATTATTTTTTTCCACATTGGCTCTTTTGTCTGTGAGTGCCATATGAATCCTGACCGCTGTATGAATAGTGCTGAAATTAACTTATTTTCCCCTTATACCCTCTTCCACAGTCTGAAGAAAATAGCACTGACTTGGGAACCATAAAACAAAACACCCCATACCTAGTGAGTCTCATGTTTTCTAGATTACCTTTTCAGTCATCTAAGAATAATTCCTCATGTCCATCACAGTCTTCCTTTCTTGTAATAAACACCAGAGGTTTGGAACAAAGCTCTTGACAAGGCTGCTGCCGCTCTGACCACACCTACAGGATACGCCAACCACTGGCTCCAGATGTCAGGAGCTCAACGGCTCGCTTCAGAGGCATTGACTTCATTTTTGAATTTAATCTTGAGACCCCAGTGCTATCAGTACATCAAATTATAGGTATTGTCTTTCTAATAAAAATGCAGGTGAGGCCAGCCAGAAGAGGACTGTACTCTGTCACTATACTAGGAATGCAGCAGGCAGTGGATACATTGAAGAAAAGTCGTCGAGATTTCTACCAATATCACTTGATAGTTTCAACTGTCATAAACCTCCTATTCATTCTTTTCCCAAGATCTCCTTGCCTTTCCTCCTCTCACTGACCTTCTTTTTGAGATGATCATATTTTCATTCTAACTCCAACTACCCCCCTTCCTGCTCTCTCTAACCCTGAGAGAGTATGAAATCTCAAAATGTGATTCATTATATTGTTTTATGTACCTTCTAGTTTATTTAGAGGACTCACCATTTCTATTCGTTTAAATAAATGACAGAAGAGCATCTCAAAATTATGCTTAAAGGTACTTTAAGGTCAATATGATGTGTTCATTCATAATACTAAGATTTATGTTTCTCTTAAAATAGATCCCTTATTTTTCATTTTCATTAACAGTGATAATCTTTTCCACCTCACTACTGCAGGAGCTTACTAATGGGCATCTTATTCATCGGTCCTTAAAATAAACGAATATTTTGTGTCTCTTAGAAAATCTTTAAATGACACTGCATTGTCTATAGCTGTCTTCAAACTGAAAAAAAGGGCTTCCTACGGTATTTATAAAAAGATAGACTCAAGAGTGGTAGGATCATTCTACTCCGAGTGTGGTCCAGCAACTAGCAGCCTGAGTCACTAGGGACCTTGTTAAAATGCAACCTCTCAGGTTCCACCCCAGACCTCTTTATCAGGATATATAGAACGTTCTTTGGCATTTTATAAGTTTTACTCTCCATATTTTTAATCTATACACTAGGAAACTCTTACTAATATTTAGTGTACAGATTGATAGATTAATAGTGGAAGCCTCTCTCAGATCATTTGCTGCATATACTATTCTGAAAGAAAGTCAGAATTTGATTAAGCTCAACCTTTCCCTCAGTTTCACCTAAATATCTGAGTTTCTTTGTACACTGATATGTAGATTGAAGGATTATTTAAACCAGAGTAGCATAAATCAACCTTCAACAAATAAGTGGCTTGAAATTTATAAACATGAACTGATGATAGGACCAAGTATGAAAACACAAGTGAACAAGAAACTGGTGAAGCTGATTCTACTCTTCCTATTATGAATTTGGTTCATTCATATTGTGGTGGGGGGGGATAATAATTTAACAATGTCTGATAAGAAATTGGCCCAAAAGAGAAATTATTGAGAATTATTTTGAATTGAGTCGCCTAAGGTAATACTGTTGTAAGTTTACTTTGTACTTTGAGTTTTGCTTTGACCAAATCCTAATTTTTCCTCAAAATATAAGGACTGGGCAGACAGAGGGAGCCCCTCAGTATCAATTTGTAGACCAAATGTTAGTAACACAATGTATTTATTCTCCAGTGTCTTCAGGTTTCATGGTGTGTAAGACATTTTAAAACTAAAGCTTTCTCTAATGAAGACAAGCCTACACCTCTTTTTCTGCAATGTTAGTCGTAACCAAACATCATGACAAACCTTCACATAAATGCCCTAAATTTAACATTTTGAAGTATCTTTTTTAACTTCTAACTCAATAATGAAATAATGAAATGAAACTATACCATTAGGGAAAGGCAGAGTTCTCTCGCTATGGTCAAAGAAAATGACAGTATAAGGAAAACAACAGGGTGACAAATGAATACCTTCGTCAGCAAACTTTTCTTTCCCAATTCACACAGAGAACATTGGTGACAAGTTGAAAAAACAGGTATGTCAAATTATGTTAATTTTGGAAGGTTGCTCATAGTGGCATGCAAATATGAAAGTTTCTATGCTGTGTTAGGTTGTGAAAAGCATAGTGTGAGATAGTTAATAAAAAGGTGTGTAAAGACAGTTACATTGTGACTGGTACATGACATTTAATAGTGGTGAAGGACCACTATTTGTAAATGTAACTAGTGAAGAAATATATTATAGAATAAGGCTATCAAGATATAATGCTTCGCTGAATTTCTTTTACTATATCCTTCCTGGACAATGTTACGGAAAAGAAAAATTGAGATGCCAAAGACCCATCGTGCCAGAGGATGTTTTAGAAGCAAGCAAACAACAAGACCTATAGTAAATTCTTAGTAATACTCTGTAATGATGTATGGACAGTGACAATGAATATCACTCACACTGTAAAATGCCTGCTTTCTCATGTAAAATAAGTAAAAGGATCAGATTCAAATGTACACTGACCAGTCTTACTTGTAAAAGAGAGAAATCTAAATTTACTGCTTTCCAGGGGTACCTGGCTGCCTGAATGGTAAAGCATGTGACTCTGGATCTAAGGGTGATGAGTTCAAGCCCCACATTAGGTGTGAAGCCAATCACTTACATACTTACATACATATATAAATAAATTTATTGCTTTCCAATAGAATGTTACCTAGTAGATGGCTTGTAAAAGTTACAAATGTTTTTAATGTCTTTCCAAGGTGATATTTTAAAGAAATGAAGTTCCAAAGGACACTATGCACAATTATATTTGTGAAAAAAATTACTCGCTTGTTTAAAAATGTTTGAAATAAAGAATTCCAGTAGGTTTTAGACTTAATTTTTCAAAGTAAAGAAAAATAAAGTCTTCTAATTAGTTTGTCAAACAACTGATTGACATTAGTGAAGACAGGCATACAAGCAGCTAATGAATTTTGAAATTTTCAACATCAACATCAGCACACTTTCCATAGCTGGTGTGTAAATTTGAGCTGAGCTTCAGTGTTAGTAAAAGTAAACAATGATTCATTCTTCTCCTCTGAGATTCACCTGTTTTCTTGCAGAATCATTTCACAAGGACAAATTGAACTTATTAAAATTTAAAATAACTGAACTCAGAACCAGCACTTTGAAACTTTATATTACAAAATGTTTAACTGGAATTAAAAGTAAGTAATGAAGGATATTTTAAATTAAAGAAAAAATATTTAAATTAGTGACTAAATTGAGTAATATCCTTTTAATTCATATTTTTCTGTGTCATATATAAAATAAATAAAATAAAAATTAAGGGAATTTCTGGAGAACATGAGATATGCTCTCAATTCCTTAATCTCATTGTTTTCTTTTTAATTTATACTTTTGTATTATAAAAGTTAATGCTTTAAAATGCAAAGTGTTATTTTATATGACACATTGAAATATATCTTCTTGTAATACAAATACTCCACAGTTACAGACTACTATATTTTTATTTTCCTAGTTCTTCACCTTTGGTTCAAAATATGAACAAAGTCCAGGATGTCTGCCCACAACTTCTCCTCCTCACCCAAACATTTCATCCAAGTACATGCTTAACTTGTACACTGGTTACTGGTTGGTAGTTGTAACTCATGTTCAGTTACTCTATCTTTAGTTCAATACTCTACTCATTTCCTGCAGCCTGTTGGCCACCATTTCTTAGCCATATCTTTCACTGACTATCTCTTTTATATTTTCTCTTGTCTCCTGAGATTCTCTCAATCCAGTGTTAGCCCCTCAGCCATTTATATTGTAGTGCACCTATCTGCCCTGACCAAGGCGATCTTAACTGAGCTATTCATTCATCATTTCTTCTCCTAAACTAACTCTCTAGTCCAGGGAAAACAGCCTCTCCACTTACCTTAAGATATACTGTACATAGATGGTCTCATTTTGCACATTGCTTTGACCATTACACATCCTTAAAAATGCTCTCTTAGGTCTCTGTGCATATCCAATACATTTCCTTCAAGGCAGTCCTATTTAGCTGTGTCCCTTTCCAATACACTAAACTCTTCACCTGAAATCCTACTTATATTCGTTCCCTATGAGGATGATTTGACATTGTAGTTAATACCTTATGCCGAGTACATTGTCATATTGTATTGTTGCTCCATTAAACACATTGATGCATCTTACTATTAAATTATTTCATTGTCTTTCACAAAAACACGCACTTATGAGGTCTGAACTTCCTTGAGGAGAGAGAACTCGTGAGGGCACCTACCATGGTGATGACAGAGCGCACACTTCTTAATAAGGTCTTATTAATTTGGGACAGACTTATCAAATATGTAGAATGCATATGTTTTGTATCATTCATCAAATTAAGAGATCTAACTGCCAAATTGCCTCAGAGTTATTAATAGAAACAATTTGTTTGTGGTGAACTTTTAAAGTTAAATGCTTGAGTTCAGAAATTAGTCTTATTTCCAGTATCTCAAGATCACTTGTTTCTATTACTATTTCATCTAGGTGTCTACTTTATTTCATTTGTGGAATGAGAGTAAGTTAAAATGCCTGATCTAAACAAATAACACAAGCATTGAGCCAGACAACAATCAAAGAACCTATAAAACAGAAAAGTAATGTAGTTGAAATGACAGAAGAAATCAAGCTGTAAACTAAATCTCAGACAGCCTTTGCAAGGGAATTGAATTTGTGTTCATGGAAACAGAGAAATCTTGTTGATAAAAGAATTATGACATATGGCATTTCATCCTTCTTCAAAAATGTTATTAAAAATGTCATATATTTGATCATCCTAATTATTATTAAAATATTAGCACCCTAGGTCCAGCTTATTTTAGCACTAGAATTCAGAGTGCACTAATGTTTTATGATATGTTATGACACATTCCAGGAACTTCTGTAAAATTAATGTTAGTATTCACACAATTAGGCATATATTAAGAACAATGGTACTGTTACTTAAGGATTTCAAAAAGTGTCCCTCTAGGAAAAAATAAATTCTCACTGCAGATATATAATTTTAGCCCAAAAAAGAGATAGTGTTGTTTACTGAGCAATACATAGGCACATATGTTTTAAAAATATAAACACATATGGGGTGCCTGGGGGGCTCAGTCAGTTAGGCAGCCGACTTCGGCTCAGGTCATAATCTTATGGTGGGTGATTTCCAGCCCCACATCAGGCTCTGTGCTGACAGTGGGGAGCCTGGAGTCTGCTTCAAATTCTGTGTCTCCCTCTCTCTCTGCCCCTCCCCGCGCAAATAAACAAACATTAAAAAAAATTATATAAACACGTATCTTCATTTTAATAAAAGATACACACATTTTATGACAATCCCTTTAAACTGAGATTGTGAAAAATTTACCAACTTTTGTTGGTATTGTACCAACTACAATAAAGTACAATCTTAAACTATAAGTAAATGAACCACAAGGCAGAAATATAAACTGTAAGTCGAAAACCAAATGTAATGAGCCATGTGGCATACTGCAGGACACACAATGCAAAGTGAGCAAAAGCATGTTAAAAACAAAATTAATTCTTATTCATCAGTTTAACCCTAAAGGGATTACTCCTCCAAGCTGGTTTATCAGTGTTCTTTTCTTCTATCAAAATATTTTCAGCACATCTTAAAGTCAAAAATATTTGCAACTATGCCTATATTATATAGTTTATGTGCAAAACACAAAACACACATGTAGGGAAGACCTTGCAATTACTACAAAGCAGCAGCAGTAACAACAACAACAATAGTAGTAGTCAGTGTACTTTCGACTTCATCTGCAGAACACTGCCCAGGCTTAGATCCAGAGATAATTATCTTCAGGGCTTTGAAAGTACACGTAAGAGGCCTATGGCAGTGACCTTATTGTAAGATAATCAAATGGAGGTGAGGGCATATGAACCATAGCTGAAAGCCTATTTCTTCAGATGAAACATTTTCAAAGTTTGTAACCTCTACTCCTGACACAGAGTTTTAAAAAATGCCTTCAAAGAATGTAATTTCAAAGACACGTGTACATTGGGATAACCCTGCACATATTTAGCAACATCAAAGTATCCTATATAACTAAATTTTTAGTAAACATGGCCCCTTGAAGATAAATATCCAAATAGCATTAGCTAACGTTACCCAGAACATAATTAAACTTGTATGAGGATGTATTGACAATTTCTGACATTTCTATGGTCGTTAACAAGCAAACCAATTCCATCTCATGTTCTCAACAAAGCAGGTTTTTTCCCTTTGCTGGGGCTTGTCCTCTAATTAAAATAACCCTAAGGGAATTGGTGTTTCCCAAGGGACTCAGGCCTATAGGAGCAAATTAAAAACAGACATATCTACGTACTCCAGGTGTGAATTATTCCCCTTCATGTTATGTCAGTATCAGCCCTGTTATCATCAAGGTTGAATTTCCATTTGATGGCTCTCAAAGTCAGAAAAGACATCTTGACTTGTACGATTATCTTATTTTTTACCAAAGGCCAAACGTATTGGTCTTTCCCACCTTTATGAGTAACAACATTTTTCTATGAGAATCCCTCTGCTTCTTTAAATAGGGCTTCCTACATGTTCAGATTCTCCATCTCGCATGCCTTCCATTCTTCAGTTGATTAGATCAACTCAAATTTCAGCTCAAATTCTTAGTGCTCCATTGGAGTGCCCCTAAACCATTTTGGACTGGTATTTTTTTTTTTGCATCTTTTATAGTCACAGTAATTTATCACTTATATCACATGTAAGAATATATTAGTTGGCACGAGGTTTTGAAGGGTCTATAATGTTACAGTAACTGGGCTGTTTCCGTATATTAAAGAGGGGATGGAAAAGTGTATTATAATTAATTGACTCTCAAGCACAAGTTTTATGGCTTAGTCTCAAAATTACTTTTTTGTTTCGCCTGAATAGGTAAGAAGTAAACACTGAACACTGTAATACAATGCTTAATTGTTACAATTCATTTTTGGATGGGTAATGACACTTTCGACTCATGAGCAGGCAGGGAGAGCCAAGTTCCTTATTTATAATATAAATAGCTTGTTTTGGACATACTTAGCTATACGTGGAAAATCCACATATACATAAAAATATTCTGTATTAAAATAGAAAATGTATGACCAGAAAACCAGAATCCATACTACCTGGTTTCTCGTATGAATGTAGCAAGATATTTATCATATCAATTGTGATACTGAACATATATAAATATGTTACGTTTTAAACACTTGACAGACAGCTCTTACTGTCTGATGATTTTTTAATATTCCTCATCTACAACTAAATTTTTATATTACTATCAAGAGAAAGAAGTACCAAATACAGCGTTTACAGACACTCAGTGAATCCTTTTCTAATGATAAACCCATGGAGAAAATAAGTAAAAATATTATTTGGCTAAAATCATAGATATATCCATGATATTTTGAACGTAATAAAAAACTAGGTCCATATGATAGGCATCAGAGCAAAGCTCTTCATATTTCATAATATTTAATGCATTTGACATAAGAAGCACGTAATTCAATTAGGTTTTCATTTCTAGGGCTGTTCAAAGCTAGGGTAGGGCTGCAATAAAACAGCTCTAAATACTGTTGTAATTCTTTTGGTACCAAAATCATCAAGTACAGTCATGGTTTTTCTTGATATTCAAAAGAAAAGGGCTAACTATGCTCACAATGCTATACACAAGTGGAAAACAAGGCAACATGAAATAGTGAAGTCAAAAGGCATTCTTGGCCCTCAAACCAGGTTAAAAAAAATCTTTTGAAGATACTGTGCTGTCTCATTTTGCGGACATAGTGAGGAGGACACTTTATAAGTGAGAATTTGAAAAGATCAGGAAAGTAGTGTCAGAGGGACTCCACTGCTGCTTCTGACCCACAGCTGTTTCCTGTGTAGTGGCCACAGGGGACGGACCAGTCACACCTCTCTGTGGCTGTGCATAAGTGGGGATGAGTACCTCACACCTAGAGCACAACAGGGATATGTCATTCCCATTTTTCAGTTACTATTAAAGACATCAATCCTACAGGAAATACCAATTACCTGAGGATTTTTTTGTTACAGGACAGGAGGCAGAAGGTGAAGGAAATTGCCTTGATGGGAACATAAGTAGGAGCTTGGCCAGATGGGGGGCTTGCAGAAGGTCCCCAAACAAGAGGGGTTGAGTAAGGGACAGTGTTGTCGTCTCTGCCAGGTTGGTAGGATTACCGGCCTATGAGCTTTCCTAAGATTGCACAAAGCTAAATTTACTACCCTCACTCAGTACATGCCATCAAAGGACCTTCTAGAAAATCTGTGGAAAGATACAAGTTTGTTCACAGGTAAGCCCAGAGCAGAAGGAAATGTGAGGCAGTAGTCACAGACTCACAGATCCAGGACAGGGCTCCAAATATTCACAGGCCATGAAATGAGAGCTTTGTGCCAAATGCACCATATTTTCCAAGGAAGTTCTGTAAGAATATTTGGGTTGGATAAGTATAATAATTTCTCCATTTCCTATGTATACATTAAAATGTAGGAGTAAAAATAAAAGATATTCCTGGGGTGCCTGGGTGGCTCAGTTGGTTAAGCAACTGACTTTGGCTCAGGTTATGATCTCATGGTTCATGAGTTTGAGCCCCACGTCTGTGTGGACAGCTCAGAGCCTGGAGCCTGTTTCAGATTCTGGTCTCCCTCCCTCTCTCTCTCTCTCTCTCTCTCTCTCTCTCTCTCTCTCTCTCAACAAGAGCACAGCAATGGAGCTGAAGAAATGGACTCAACTGCATGCCTACCTCATTTTGTCTCAGTTCCTTTAGAAATGTATCTCACTTATTGTGCTTATACACATGTATATAACTAATGGTATAGTGTGGTATGTTTTAACTCCAGTTTTGTGCATGCTGGATCTATGTTCATTTAACACAATATCCATAAGAACACACATATTATTTACAGACATATAATAAAATAGCATCTCAACAAACACTTGTTAACACGATATAATCAAAAGAATATAAACAACAGAAATGCCTTTTTCTTCTTTAGATATAGCAGTAGGACTTAACCATTATGCATGTAGGTTTTGGAACTGATGGTCTTCTCCACGTACTAGCTTTGGGGTCCTTGTCCAATTCCTTCACTTCTCTGTACCTCATCCTCCCTGTAAAATGCTGATGGTATTTGTGGTAGGCAGAATTATTCCTCCCCTCCCCCAAGACATCCCAATTCCTGAAGCCTGTGAATATCTTATGTTATGTAGCCAGGGGGAATTAAGGTGCCCAATAGGAGATTATCCTGGCATATCCAGAAGGGCCTGATGTAATGGCAGGGATCTTTAAAGCACAAAAGAGAAACAGAAGAAGAGAGATCTTCAGAGAGATTTGAAGATGCTAGACAGCTGCCTTTGAAAAAGAAAAGAGTTGCCAATGAGCTAAGGAATGTGAGTGGCCTCTAGAAGCTGGAAAAGGCAAAGGAATGAATTAGTTTCCAGAGTCTCAATACTGAACAGAGTCCTGTAGTCACCTTGATCATAGTGTTGTGAGACCCTTTTTAAAAAATGTTTTATTTATTTTTGAGAGAGAGAGAGACAGTGTGAGCAGGGAAGGGCCAGAGAGAGAGGGAGACACAGAATTGGAAGAAAGTCTCCAGGCTCTGAGCTAGCTGTCAGCACAGAGCCCGATGCAGGGCTTGATCCCACAAACCGTGAGATCATGACCTGAGCCGAAGTCAGATGCTTAAGTGACTGAGGCACCCAGGTTTCCCTGTGAGACCCTTTTTAGACTTATGACCTCCAGAATTCTGAGCTTATAAATTTGTGCTGCTTAAGTGACTTTCTGGTAATTTGTTACTGCAGCAATAGGAAAATAATGCAGTAGTAATGGGTTCATCACTAGGATTCTGAGAAAAACAATATATGTAAAGCATATATAACAGGGTTGGACTCATTTTTATTATTGAATGGCCCAGGTTAAAAATAATATATGCTTCATGAAGAAAGTGAACCTTGGTAGATGGACATAATTTGGTGGTAGATAATGTAACAACATAAGGAAAATCCTAGGACTACAAAACATACTTTGAGCAGTGAGGAGATTATAGTGTGTCAAGAGTTATGACATAAATTTGGACCACTTTAATGATGCCAATAAATGGAGGGCCTTGAAATACAAAAGAACTAAAATGAAAGATAAAAGCTCTTGAGCACCGGGATGACATATTTAGAAAACTGAAAAACTTGGTAGAGGAAGGGAAAGAGAGAAAAATAATCAAAATCACTTTGGAGGGCATTTCAGTCTTTCAGGCCAAAAAAAAAAAAATCAGGAAGGTAGTATGGTGATAAAGAAAGAGCAAAGATATTTTAATTAAATCACATTCTTGATTACAAAATACCACTCATTAGCAGTTACTATATTCCAAGCTACCATTATCTCTTACATGGACTACTTTAATACCTCCCTAACTGGTCTTTCTACTTCTCCTCTACTTCCTATCTTAGCCTTGTTGTCCCCCAACATAGAAGCAGAACACAAGTTTGCATGCTTCTCTTGTATTATGAAGTGCAATTCTAGGGAACAGGAAATAAAGGAAGAGGCAGGTGCAGCAGAGAAAGAGAAAGAACCAATAGCAAGGTGCATTACGAGTGCTGGCCATGGACTGGCGTTGGCCACAATGGATCACCATTCCTTCAGGATAACCATTTAAGAGACCCCATGAGCAGCACTGGCTCAAGACAATCTATCCTAAGGAAGGAAGGGAGAAAAATCCGCCCATATGCTCTCTTCTCCTAATGGTCAAAGATCTGTCCTGTACTGTTCACAGAGCACGTGGAACAATCACCATAGAAGCTAAATAAAGACTGTGTCAATCTTCAATAGTTCATCATTATACTCATGAGACAACTCAAACTCTACCATGACACCCAGCCTCTCTCTAACCTCATTCCTTCTTTACCTACTTTGTTCCAGCTATGTTGGTCTTCCTGCTATTAATCAATAATAAGTAAGTTTTTTCCTTTTCAGCAGCTGGACATTGTTTCCTTTCCCAGAAATCTCCTTCTCTAAGGACGTAAACGGCACTCTCTCTCAGCTCATTTGGCATTTTCCCAAATGTGATCTACGAGATGCCCTCCCTATTTCAAGTACCACCCCTTTCCACCACATTTTATTTTCAATTACCTGTCTTTAGTTTCTGGTTTGTTCTGTTCAATATCTCAAAGTATAGTATGCATTCAATTTACTACTCGAGTCTGCTTTTATTCACTCAAATGCAAAGTCTGTCAAGTCAGAATTTGTTTTGTTCTTACTATTTTACCAACATCTGGAACATAGTAAGCAATCAGTAAATATCTGCTAAATGAGTGGATAAATACTGCTCTTATAAAAAAAATAAAAGAAAAAACAGAAGAAAAGGAATTGCCATTTATTAAATGGTCACTATATAAATTATTATTCAAACTGGGACACCAAAGAAACCTTAATACTTCCCAAGTACCTACTATCTGCATCATATAATGCATTGTCCAAATTGGCAGAGTATAAAAAGGTATATTCATATCAGTAATTATACCAGAAAAACATTCATATGGTTGTCCTTGTGTCCTGAGTATGGTGCCAGCTGTTAATACAGCTTTGCCTCCTGATGTATATGATATTTGTTTTTTTCTCTCTAAGATTACCTTGCCTATGGTCCTGACTAAGGAAAGAGCATTTCCATCCATCTTTGGCAGAAATTAAAGTTAATCCCTGCTTAAGAGATCTAAGAGAAAAAGAGATTCCTCTTCATCTATAAACATTCATTCCATGCCAAGTTCTGAGTGTATCTTTATTCATTACCTTGCGCTCCACCTTAACCCCATCAGTAAAATATGAAATACACTTTATTTTATAGGGATATAAATGCTATATGTCACCTGAAAAAATAAATATTGGCAATAAGCTTATGACATTTTTCAGTCAATTTCTGTAATGTTATCTCTATAATAGGTAAAATATTGGATAGACAGAAATGAAATACTGATTTCATTAAAATTTTAAGCTGCGAATATTCACTAACTAAAGTACATCTGAGAGAATAATTATTCTTAATGACTTTAAGTTTATTTATCTGTTTTTAGAAAGACAGAAATAGTATGAGTAGAGGAGAGACAGAGAAAAAGAGAGAATGCAACAGAGAGAGAGAGTGCGAGCACGCACAACACAGCGAGTGTGTGTGTGAGTGAGTCCCAGGCAGGCTCTGCACTGCCAAGCGCAGAGCCTGACACACAATGTAGGGCTCAAACCCACAAAGTTGTAAAATCATGACCTGAGATGAAACCAAGAGTTGGATGCTAACCGCCTGAGCCACTCAGGCACCCCGGTAATTTTTTTACAAGGCTAAAACCTTAGGATAGGAAGGTTCTGGGATAGGAAAAGGAAGGTAAAATATAAAGCAACATATAGAGCATCTCTATTAACCAATTTTTGAGAAACTATGTTGATGACAGAAACAAAAAATAAAGTTCTCATATTATTTCCAAACTACCTGTGCTTCAAGTAATTTTGTATTTTCTTTGGCAAGAGTATTTATACAATTACCTTAAATTTATGCACATTTACTGTTTTCAAATCCCCATGTGCATACTTTATTTCATATGGTTCTTATATATGAAAATATTCTTAAGTTATATAATGTTGGTGTGGTTACTTTTATTTTATAGATTTAGGTGCTAATTCTCAGTGACATATCCAAGGTCAAAAAGGCTTGATATAGGACTTACACACAAGCTTCCTAAATTCATATTCCTTCTACTTCTTCAAAGCAAGCTTTTAACTCTTAACCTTAGGAATATGAAGAAGCTGTAAAAAAAAAAAAAAAACCTGAACCTCACTGCTTTCTGTTTATCATCTAGCTGTGATTTTCAGAGGAAAATGTCAAATTTAGAGGCAGTATAAAAACGAGTGATATAAAGATAGTTTATACATATGTATACATATAACTAAAAACAAATATGATCATACTCAACAGTCTTTGATTGTAACAAGTAGGATGGGGAGAGAAAAATAAATTCCTTTGTTATTTAAAAATTTGACTCCTCTTCCAAGTGATTAAATTAGTAAAAATCAGATTCTTTGCCTATTGCCTCAATTTTATTTCCATTATAGAGAAGTTAAATAGTGTTTTCCCAAGAAAATATACCTACATACCTATTATAATAACATAAAAATTTCAAGCCAAATCATTATATTATAGCATGTTGCCAGTATGCATTATAAGAACTCCTACACTGTCCAATAATAAAAGTCTCCAACGCATGACCTGGAAATTCTATATTCATTTAACTTTTTTTTGTTTCATTTTTTACTATTTTACTGAGAAACAACTGATACACCTCACAGTATCAGTTAAGATGTACAGGATGGCTTGACTTACATATATTGAAAAATTATTAACACCAGAGGCTCAGCTAACATCCATCTTCTCATACAGATACAATAACAAGAAGAAAGGCGAAACATTTCTCTCCACATGATGAGAACTCTTATGATTTACTCCCTTAACATCTTTCCTGTGTATCACACAGCAGTGTTAGTTATAGTCATCATGGTGTACATTCCATCTCTAGCCTTTATTTATGTTATAACTGCAAGTTTGTGCCTTCTGGCCACCTTCCACCCATTCCCCTTCCACCCTTGTCTCTAGTAACTGTAAGTCTGATCTTTTTTTTTTTTTCTAAGTTGTTGTTTTTTTTTATATTCCACTTATCAGTGAGATCATATAATATTTGTCTTTCTCTTTTTTCACCTAGCATAATGCCTTCAAGGTCCATTCATATTTGCAAATGTTAGGACGTTTTTTTAAATGACTCAATAATACTGTATTGTGTGTGTGCTTTATCCCTTCAATCTGCTGGTGGATGCTGAGGTTGTTTTCATGTCTTGGCTTATGTAAATGCTGCTGCTATGAACACTTAGGGGTGAAGATAAGTTAGTTTTTTTTGTTGTTGTTACCTTTGGGTATATACTCAGAAGTGCAATTCTCGAATGAAATAGTAGTTCTATTTTAAATTTTTTGAGAACCCTTCATACTATTTTCCATAATGGCTGCACCAATTTCCCATCTCACCAACAGTGTAGGAGGGTTCCCTCTTCTCCACATCCATGTCAGCATTTGTTATGTCTGGTGTCTTTTTGCTTCTCATAGAAAATTCACATTTCCTTTCAGCTAAAAAGGAAAACCTTTGTGCATGTCACTTGTACTTGCAATGATTGCCAGAAGACTTGGAGGTTGATATTAATAAGGATCCCTGCTGTTACTGCACTTCATGATATATCACCTTCACATCTAAGTGGGAGGAGGTCAGATCAGACAGAGGAAGACATCCATTCAAAGGTGCAATTTCTCCTTCCACAGCCAGGGCTTTAGAACAATAATTCATACTTAATTAATGGCTGTCTTTTGTGTCATGATTTTGTTCATTTAGGTTTTCAATACAAACTGCTACTTCCTAATATATTTCTTGAATAATAGTACCTTTAAGGTTAGGGGTGTACTTCTGCCAATAGAAGTCGTGACTCCTCTCCCCAATGGAAGAAATCGGCTACATCAAGGTTTATTCAAAGGATGAAGGTCAAGACATTTTATGATTTAAAACACTGTGCTCCATATTACTGCCTTTCCCAATTCTAATTTATAGTCAGTGACATTTGTTTACCTATTCTCTTTCATTAACATTTATGAAAGCATACAAATATTTTATAGCCCTAATAGATGAGATACTTAGCAATGCTTTATTGACTTTCATTATCTTTACAAGGCAGCTCGATAATAAATAGTTGAGGTGTTCAGAATGTAACCCCAGACCTACTTTTACTGGTACCATGTTTCTCTATCTCTTAAACCTGAAATTTATAGCAAGTGGAAATAAATTTATCATCCACTGGGAATATTCATCTAGGTCTGAGAGAGCAAATTTATATTCTGCATGTTCTCTAAGTATCTCATCAATTTGGGGATGGGTTCAAAGGAGAACAATGCTTCTCTGAGACTATGAATAACTAAAAATAAACATTGCCCTCCATTTTGTAATCTAATATTATCCATGCTGGTTTCAGATTTTATTTTTAGTTATGACATTTTAACATATCCTTCATAGTATATAATGTGGCTTTTTAAGAGATATAGTTTGTCCTGGAAACTGTCATTTCACTCAAGACAAACTACAACAAGATCGCAAGAAGACTAAGTACAAAATGATATGAAAACTCACTTATCTTCTGCAAAACACTGTTTTATTAATACAGAGATTTGTCAGCCCAATTCTATACTATGGTCACCAATGCTATATATCGCTTAACTGGAATTGAAATAAAAACTTTAAAAAATTCAGTCTTGAATAAAACTAACAAATGGTAGAATATTTCTTAAGTTAAAAAACTTTGAATATATTGCAAACTTTTGAGGGCCCCGACCACATTCATCCCCATGCAACCACGTGAAATGTAAGCCAGTTGTTGGACATTTAATATAGATGAGATAAACACGGCCTGATGCTAATCTAAGACTTTGGAGAGTCTTAGGCTATTTCCTTTGACAGATGCCTTGATTTTTAAGGAACCCAAGACTAGTTCATACAGCTTTCACAGAAATTGAACATCTCTTAATTTTTCACATACTACGTTGGGAGCTACAGATTCAGGTGTATAATATGACAAATGCCCTGTTAATAACAGTTTATAGGGAGAGTTCTTTTTTGTCCTTAATAAAACTTATCTGTTGCATTAAAATTAAGCTCTACATTGATGTTGATTCATGTACCAAAATATATGGCAACAAACTTATAAAGTCTTTTCCTAACATCAAGAGATTGTTTCATGGATGGTTATGCATTTGTTTTCATTTAAAATATGTAGCTAAAAAATAATTAAAAAAACATAAGTAGCTAATGTGTGTTTGTATCAAGTTTTATGATACCCTTTTTACTTGACTTTTTTTACTTGACCTTTTAATTAACTGAAAAATGTATTCACTTCGTATATTCAATTGTTGCATTTGTCCTTTTATTTTGAATATGAATATTTATTTTGGATTAATTATAGAATTACAGAAAATTTGCAAAGATTATACTGAGAGTTCTCATATGACTTTTACACAATTTTCCTTAATGTTAACATCTTATAATGGCACATTTATCACAACTAAGAAATTAACACTAGTATATTCTTATTAACTGAACTGCAGATTTCACCAGTTTTTCCACTAATATCCTTTTACTATTTTAAGACCCAATCTAGTATTTCCTTACTGCATTTAGATGTCCTATCTCCTTAAGATACTCTAGACTCTGACAATTCCTTGGGATAGAATGCCTTCTCATCCGAATATGTAAGGAGTATATTACTTCAATATGACATCACTAGGGATGTTAAACCTGATCGTTTGGTTAGGGTGGTGGTCATTTGCTAGGATTCTCCACTGTAAAGTAACTATTTTTCCTTACCCTTACCCCATCATTTGGAAATGAGTCATTAAATTCACCTCATATTCACAAGCTTACTTAAGCTCTACATTCTGGAAGTGGGGGTCATAAAGGAGATGTGTTGTTTCTCCCCTGCCCTTATATTTAAAATATGATAATAGTATCACCATTGTCTCACGTCAGTGGTATCTTCTTTCACAGATGCATATCATTCACTAACATATAAGGGTATCTAATTACACAGTAATTTGGAGTGGAAGTTTTTTTGATGGTCTTACTAATTAATGGTCTCTTAAGCTTTCCATATGAGAAAGTAAATCCATTTTTTCCTTTTCAAATGCCTAGTTTTCATATTTTAATGAAAAGAGATTGCACCCAAAAGTGAGAATCTAAAATACTTTTAGCAGACTTGATTACTTGCAATGAGAAAATATTACACTTAGTAAACATTTTATAGTGACTCATGCCTTTAGCAAATCCTATAATCATTTTCATTAATTATTCTTCTTAAAGATATCCTATGTGATAAATACAAAGATGTGCACTTGGTCAATTCTCTAAGTCTAGATGAGTTTACTAATGATTCCAAACCTCTCTCTCTCCCTTAAGCAGGCTTAAATGAAAAATAAAGATAATTTACGAACACTGAAATACAGAAATTTAGTCAAATTCTTAAAGGGTATAAATATACTTATTATTATAATCTAAATTATATAGAAAAGACATAGAACAATCTCTACCTGTAAGAAAGTGATTACCTAGTATAGGTAGATAGATGCAGTAAACAAACAATAATCATACAGTGCATATGTGCTGTTATCAAAACAGAAAAGGGAAGCTTTTGTGGCACAAAGGCAAGAGAGTTTAATTCATCTGTCAGGCCACTGAAAACCTCTTAGAGAAAATGACATATACTCTGAGCCTTGAGGGGGGCATTAGCCAGCAAAACAATAAGCAAGTAGAGATTCTTGGCAGAGAAAAGTACAGAGAAGTACATATGAAGGCACAATGATATTTGCAGAACAGGCCATTTTCAGGGAAATACAAATAGTTTTCATATGACAGAATGTGTGGGGCAGTTGCAGGTAAGAGGGCTGAGGAAATGACCAGAGGCTAAATCATGAATGAACTTATGCTACATGAAGGAGTTTAACTTTAACCTAAAGACTAAGGAAATCTAGCTAGGGAGATTTATATAATTTCTATTTTAATTTTTATTTCTTAAGAGAGAGAATGTACATGTACAAGTCAGGGAGGGGCCAAGGGAGAGGATGAGAAAAAGAATCTTAAGCAGGCTACATGCCCAATGCAGAACCCAATGCAGGGCTCAATCTCATGACCATGAGCCAAAATCAGGAGTCGCCCAGGCGTCCCTATAATTTGTATTTTTAAGAAGAGGCTGGCATAGTGTCAAGACAGAGAGGCCACACATAATGTAACTTCAGTACAGAAAGTATGAGGGCTTGATTATAGAAATGAGAATGGAGGAAGATGACTTATTTGTCAAGTTGTTTAAAAGACAAAACTGAGGGGCACCTGGGTGGCTCAGTTGGTTAAACATCCAACTTCAGCTCAGGTTACAATCTCACACTTATGGAGTTCAGGTCCATTGTCAGGCTCTGTGCTGACAGTTCAGAGCCTGGGGACTGATTTGGATTCTATGTCTCCTTCTCTCTACCCCCACCTGCTCACACTCTGTATGTTTCTCTGTCTCTCAAAAATAAATAAACACCAAAAAATACAAAATTGATAGGACTTGATGAATTGATTAACTTTCCAGAGTGGAGATTAAGCTTCCTTTAGGTAAAGCTTGGGTAGGAGAAGAATAAAATGAAGGTTGTTTCAGATAATAGAGGTGATCAGCCTGAAGAAAAAATATGAAAATATCACAAATAAATGGAGCTTAAACACCATTCTACTAAACAATGAATAGATCAACCAGGAAACTAAAGAAGAAATTTTTAAAAAGTTAATAGAAACAAATAAAAACGAAACCACAAGTGTCCAAAACTTTTGGGATGTAGACAAAGTGGTCCTAATAGGGCAGCATATAGCAATACAGGCCTACACTATGAAGCAAGAAAAATCTCAAAGAAGCTACCCAACCTTATACTTAAAAGAGCTAAAGGAGAACAACACATAAAATCTAAAGACAGAAGAAGGAAGGAAATACATTAGAGCAGATGAGAAATGACATAAAAACAAAAATCAAGAGAACAATGAAATCAGGAGTTGGTTCTTTGAAAAAATTACTAAAAGTGATATACTTGTAGCCAGGCTTATCAAAAAGAAAAGAGAAAGGACCCAAATAAATAAGATCTGAAATGAGAAAGAAAAACAAATACCACCGCAGAAATACAAACAGTTATAAGAGAATATTATAAAAAACTATATGCCAACAGATTGGACATTCTGGAAGAAATAAATTCCTAGAAACATACAAACTACCAAAACTGAAACAGAAATAAATATAAAACTTAAACAGATCAATTACCAACAAAATAATTTAATTAGTGATCAAAAAACTCCCACAAACAGAAGTCTACACTCTATGTAGTATTATAGTGACAGATATATATCATTCTATTTCCATCCAAACCCATGGTATGTTCAGTAAGAGTGAACCCTTTTAAAGTAAACTATGGACTGTGGAGAATTATGATGTGTCAATGGGCTCATCCTTGGTAACATATGTACCATTGTACCATTCTGGTGAGAAATGTTGATAATGGGGAAGCCAATGCTTGTGTGAGGGCAGGGATATTGGGAAATCTCTGTATCTTCATCTCAGTGAAGGTTCCAGTTCATGCTATGAACCTGAAACTGCTCTGAAAAAGTCTTTTTTTTTAAGTGAAGTTAAAAGTATTATAATAGAAACCCTTTCCCTCTAGAAATATTTTGCTACTTGTAAAATACAACTAGTGCAATTATGAAACTTGAATAACATAAATTAAAAAAATATTTCTGTTACAATTTTATATATTATTAATGTGATATCATAATTGGTGAGATTTTTCTGCTCATATTTCTGCAAATTCATTTATTAGATAATCACAATTTGCACTTTCATACTTTGTTACTCATTAAGAAAGTTGAAAACAATGTAAGTCCCTCTTGGACAATGTAAAATTACAAGTAATTTTTGATACTTTTTAATTCTGAGTAAGATCTTTCTTCTGACGCAACTGTTACTGGAGTTAAGAGTATTTTATAAGGTGCAACATTAGGATAAATTCTGATTTGTTGTTTGGAAATATAAATTCTAGAACATCTAGAGGTGGTGATTCAACAGGCAAAAAAATTCTAAAAAGGTTTAATTCCATAGAAATCATTGTAGTGAAGGTTTTCATTTAACTTTAAGAGTAATTTATACAATAGCTTTTGACTGTTTCCTCTTACATTTCTTATAACTTGTGAAGTCTGTGCAAGAAACTAGGTGTGGGTTTATAATTTATACATACCTCAAAGTGCCTATTTATATAATTTTTCACTGGATCTTCAATTACAAGAAAAAAATACTTGAAAAGCTGTCTTTTCTGTAACTAGTTCTTCTGAAGCCCATAGGAAAACAGAATTCTTTTCCACTAGATGTGATGGTCTTTAAGTTTAATTTGTGTTTCTAAACATGTGTATATTAGTTTTGCAATGATACAGTGTTATCAAAATTAGAGATTCTAAACTTTTGAACAATTCTGTTAACTCCTTGATATGCTTAATTGCAACGTCTACTTATATACTATTATTTTTTTGTTAACTTATTGACAAAGTTTACTACCTGACCACCAATTCCAGCCCTCTGGACACAGAGTTAATATTTACAGATGTAATATTACAGATATAATATTCAGGTATGAAACTGAATCCTGGGCAAGCAAGCCAGCCTCCTACTCTACGTGTCAGCACTACCAGCATACGGAATCCTTTCCTGGTTAAGGCTTCATTCAGAGCTGCCATCACCATTTAGGCTGTAGTTGCTGCTGTCACCACTGTTAATCTGGGCCTGTTTCCAGATTAAGGAGGGGCTGATCTCTGAGCTCTGCTGCATTCTAGACCGCTCTGAGGCATGAGACTACATACGTATAAACACTAAAGGAAGTTGCTCTTTGAAACAATTGATATGCTTATAAACTCCTAGTAAGACTGATGAGAGAAAGAGAACACAAATTACCATATCAAGAATAAAGAAGGAGCATCACTACAGATTTTAAAAGTATCAGATCCAGAATTAGTTCATGAATGTCACTGAACATACAGCAACATGAACAATAGCAACAAGCAGCAGCTCTATGGAGAGAGAAGAACATACTTTCCAGAGTAGTCACATTATATCAAATTTCCGTTTTGAACAAAAATGATTAGGAGTAATATAGAGAAACAGAGAGGTGCCTGGGTGGCTCAGTCAGTTAAGTGACCCACATGGGCTCAGGTCATGATCTCACAGTTTGTGAGTTTGAGCCCCGCCTCAGGCTCTGTGCTGACAGCTCGGAGCCTGGAACCTGCTTAGGATTCTCTGTCTCCCTCTCTGTCCCTCCCCTGCTTATGCTCTGTCTTTCAAAAATAAATAAATGTTAAAAAAAAAAAAAAAAAGAAACAAAATTTTGGCCCATACACAGAAAATAGCAATCAGTAGAAAGTATCATCAAAGATGCCCTGATGTCGAACTTACTAGAAAAAGACTTTAAATCAACTATTATAAACATATTTAAAGAAAAAAAGGAAACCAGGTCTAAAGGATTACCAAAAATTATTGGAATGTTGTCTTACAAAATAGACACTATCAGTAAGGAGAATAAATTTATAAAACATAGGGAGTATAGGAGTAGAAACTCTAGGTGAGGAAATGTTATGCTGTTATAAGGATCATGGGTTTAGTAGCCTGTCCTAAATGGAGAAAAGACACACTTAAGTGACAAGATGGGGGTCACACAGAAGGTCTAATTAGCAACTGATAGAATAGAAAGGATGAAGTAGAGCAAATACACAGCTTTAAGATTCAAAGAATACTACTACTGGAGAAGCTACATATTTGGTACTGTATCTTTACCAGCATGGACCTTTCTTCTGATTTGGTCAAATGGTGTTAGAAAGGGTTTATTTAAATGCATTTTTATTTCTGCTTGTATATTTTCTGTCACATAATTAAACTGCTTGAAAAGTCAGCAAATGCTGGCAATTTCTCAAAATTTGTCTAAATGCCATCTCCTAAAACCTTTCTTGCTATTTCAGCCATAATAATCATCACTACTCTTATTTCCTAGGACATGACTGATTCTACCATATACTGTATTTCTACAACTGGGACTGATTTTTTTCTATGAAATGCCATTTGGCAGTATGTGGAGGCATGGGACAATGTCTGCCAACTGAAGAACTGTGCTTCTGGCAGCAGGGGGTAGGCCAGGGATGCTGCTGAACTTCACACAGTGCAAAAGACAGGCTGCTCTGCCCAAACACAGAACTTTCCAGTGAAAAACATTAACCGTGCCAAGATCACGAAATCCTGCTTTAGGTACATAATATATGATAGGTGGGCAATTCATACAAATCCAGAATATTTCTAAAAAGAGCAAGCATCCACATTCAATTATTATAGTTCCAACTAAACACATAAACATGAAATCTATGACAAGCAAAAATCCTAAATCCAAGAACTCCATACTACAGGCATGTCTGTTTGGGTCCTCCATGAAGTAGATACCAAGATTGGATAAACATGCAGGATATTTATGGAGAAAAATGTTTACTAATGGTAACAGGGAAGGGGCATAAGTCACGGAGAGCCTTTTAGAGACTGATGCAATTCTCTCACCTAGGAGAGAGATAGGGAAGACAGTTAGCTAGAGAAAGCCCTAGACCCGCCAATTCTGAGGGGGTCTCAGTTAAATCATTGGGACGTGCTTGGACCAAAAATACCAATTAGAAGAAGGCCATGTGGAGCCCTCTTGGCACCAATATCCCACTGTGCACTGGCATTGGCTGGGAATAGCCCAAGAGAAGTGTGGTCTTGGCATCGACGCCACAGCTGATACAGAGGTGAGGCTGACAGCGAAGAGCACGCTTCCTACAGCAAGTTCTCTCATATGGACATCTGAGCAATATCCCTATACGGCTACCAAAACAGTTACTGGAAAACCATTCAAGAGAAAATCTTTTCCTTCTCTAGAGGCTTCAACAGCATAGTTAAAAGAATACTATCTAATAGATAAATACAAAGAGAATGTCCTATTTAGGAAACTAGCTGCGTTATTCACTTTGAGGTTTGATCAGTAAATTTAGTATTTCTGAGTTAACAAGTGCATGCATTAAAGACATAGGAGTTGTGCAGCACACTTGTTGTAATAACAAGGTAGACAAATAGTTTAATTAAGTTTCAAAGAAATACTCCTTTTAAGGCATTTTTAGTTAAATAACTTAAAATAAAAAAGGAAAAAGTCACTATGCAATGATGTATTTATAACAACTGTTATAGAACTAAAAAATTCCAGATATGTTTTTAAAAGCCATCCTGGAAAGATGCCACATTTAAAATAAAATTTTGCACATATGTATGTATTTTCACATATATATAAAATATGCTAAAAATCTACTTACTTATGATTAAATGATACTTTACTCAACCTACTCAAAGCAACTTTATCATTACATATGCCATATGCTGATTTCTTTATTTACACAGTCAATCCACCAGGTTATTCACTTAGGCTCTCTTGATTCCCTCCCTTCTCTCCCTTTTTTATCTAGTATGCTACTAAAACTAAAAACTCCCACCTCCTTAATTGTTCAAAAAGTCATTTATTTCTGCCTTTCGTTTCCCTGGTCACTATTCGTGTTCAGAATCTCTTTAACTTTTGCACTTATTTTACATAAAATATTAATTTCCCATTTCAAGTAGTTTGTTCTACTTTTCCCTTACATTCTTTGCACTAATGCCAAGATGATCATCTGAAAGCATATTTTATCCCTTACAAGTGCCCTTCAGAGAATCCCTCACTGCCCGGTACAGCCATTAGCCAGCCATGCATGGATGACTTCCAAACTGCTATCTCCATCCCCAACATTTTCCCTTAATTCCTGAGCCATGTATCCACTATCTACTCAGCATCTCCACTTTGGCATCTCATACACAACCCCAATTTAACATGACTCTTTAATTCACCCACAAATATGTTCCTCTCCCAGCCTACTTTCTCTCATAAATAAAAACTCCATCCTATCAGTCACTGAGTTCTATTTTTCTCACTTTATCACAACTATTCCACACACACACGTGCTGTAGGATTTATCTTCAAAATATATCAATTTATACTTTTGAGAAATAAGTATCCAGCTCCTCCTATATAGTAGGTAATGTTTTAAGTATATGGGATAGATAGTCAAAAAGTCCCATGTTCCTGGAGCATATATTAGAATCTGAGTAAAAATCTGTGGGAAAAGCAGTATAAACACAACTTTTTATGAATCTGTCCCTCAAACTAATGGCATAGGTTCTTCAGTTTATTACGTGTCAACCCCTGTTCCTGTCTTGGGCACCTAGCCCTCAGATCATATCACTTTGATATGACAACCTAGAGATTACTGATTGCCATTTCTGAAGTTTAGATTTAATATACATTGGCTATCTGGATTGTGCTCACGAGTCCAGAAAAGAAAAACATGATGCAGGGTAGTAGGGAGGGTGCTGATAGGCTAAGCCACTGGGGGGTAGTCAATGGTGAGATTTAAAGTCATGTTTGTGGAACAAAGGCACCGGTGAAACCATGTAACTACTAACACATTGAAAGGTTAGGAAGGGCTTTAAATCATAAAGACAACACAGAATCGGGATGACAGTGTGGTGCAAGAGGAAGGGAAAATGTTTATGTTTTAGTGTGTGTTAGCATGGAGTTGAGCTAATCCTTTATTCCAACAGTATTAACTGGGTCCCTTTTATACGCCAAGAACTTGTCCAGGCACTTAGTGTATTATAATAAGCAAGAAAATGTCTCTAATCTCACAGAACTGTATTTTAGTAAGAAGAGAAAGACACTGAACACATAAACAAATGAATACTAATTTATTAACAGGGTCTAATTTATTAAAGTACAAAGCAGGGTCATAGTGTGGAAAGTGACAAGAGAAAGTTTAATTTTAAGTAGAGTGGCCGGTGAAGACCACTCTGATAGGGGAAGATGAGAGGACAAAAACAAGAAAAGAGAGGAAAATATTTTTTAATAAAAATTTTAAAGTTTATTTATTTATTTTTGAGAGCAAGAGAGAGAGACAGTGTGAGCAGGGAGGGGTAGAGAGAATCCTAAGCAGGCTCCGAGTTCTGAGCTGTAAGCAGAGAGCCCAATGTGAGACTTGAACTCATGAAACTAAGACCATGACCTGAGCCAAAGTTGGATGCTTAACTGACTTAGCCATTCAAGCACTCCCTTTTGTGTTTGAATATAGCTTTCTGTCACATCATTGTCTCTGTTTGGAAAGGAACAAGGAAAAAAGTATCCTTTGAGAAGTCATAACCATAAATATGCCGTTAATAGGTTGGACTAGAATTCCTACCACCTGTATGTTCTAAAACAATAGTTGACAAAGTTTTTCTGTAAAAAGCTAGAAAGTTAACCATATGATATCTGTTGGAACCACTCAATTTTGCCATTGTAGTAGGAAATCAGTCAAGGACAAAAAGTAACTATGGCTATTTTCCAATAAAACTTTATTCATAAAAGCAGGCAGCAGGCCTAATTTGTTCTGTAAGCTGAAAGTTACTGACCATGGACCAAAAGTATACCTTAAATGAAAAACTAACTTTAAATAATCCCGTGCAGGTAACAACCCAGGGAACTGGCAGGAAAAAAAAAAAAAAAAACAATTTCTGGAGAAAATGTTTCAAACCCAGGCTTCAAAGAATGCCCATAAACAATGTTCCAATGAACATGAGTTCAAAACGAAAAGAATAACTATAAGCAAAAGTCAATAAAACACATTACAGCTAAGGTGTGCAAAGATACAGATAGTGAAATGACAATGTAAGAATATTTGTTTATTTAAGGGCAAAAGCATGTAGTCAAAGTATGCTGAAAGAAAAAGAGGCTATAAACATAGAATAAAATAATCACAATAAAAGATATGCTTAAAATTGGAAATTCAGTGAGAAGTTTAAATAGATGATTAGATATAGAAGAGAGAATTAATGAACTGAAATAGTGATCTTTAGAAAACATTCACATTCATACTGTGACAAAGACACATGGAACACACGACAAGGAGATAGTAAGTTCTAATATGCTGAACCAGTGGTCTGAGAATGAGGGAAGGCAGCAGCAGAAGAAATAATAACCACAAATTTTTCAGATTTGATAAATGATGCCAGTCTTAGGTTGAGGAAGTTTAGCAAATCCTTAAAAATATAATTTAAAAAATACACAACACCAAAAAACAAAGGAACCTACTGGGGACACCTGGGTGGCTCAGTTGGTTAAGTATCTGACTTCATTTCACGTCATGATCTCACAGTTCATGCGTTCAGGGCCCATGTCAGGCTCTGTGCTCAC
Organism: Suricata suricatta; assembly: GCF_006229205.1. NCBI lineage: Eukaryota > Metazoa > Chordata > Mammalia > Carnivora > Herpestidae > Suricata > Suricata suricatta. The sequence goes on from NC_043701.1 coordinate 87,239,237, forward strand.
AGCTTCAAGCTTGGAGCCTACTTTGGATTCACTGTGTTCTCCTTTCTCTGCTCCACCCCTGCCTGCCC
>NC_043701.1:87239404-87301251 GCF_006229205.1 Suricata suricatta
GACCCTCCCCTGCTCACTCTGTCTCTGTCTCTCTCTCTCAAAAAGAAATAAAACATTAAAAAAATTAGAAAAAAGAAACTCCCTAACATTAAAGGAACCTATTAAATTTTCTCAAAGTTCTGAGATAAAATATTTGTCAACCGAGAATTGTATACTATAAAAAGCATTATTTCAAGTTGATGGTGAACTTAACAAATGTTCAGGTACCCAGATATTGAAACAACTCATCAACTACATAGTCTCACTAACAAGAAGTTACTGAATCCAAACATCAGAGAAACGGTACATGTATGTTGGTGGACTTAAGCCACTACTGACTATATAAAGAACTATTAAATACATGTAACATGTAGAAAATAAAAAAATGCAAACACAACATGTGATAAAAATATAAAAATTAGGAAGGATTGATTAGATTTAAAGCATTCTAAGGTACTGTACTTTGGGGAAGGAGGAAAAGGATAATTATTAATTTTACAATTTGTGAATTTAATATTTCTGGTAAAGTATTATAACCACTAAATAGTTGTAAAGTATAAAACTTTCACATTGGAAGGTCAAAAGTATGAAGTTTGTGTAAATTAGAGGATTATAGGAAAAGATAAGTACATTTGAACAGAGGCAGGGATAAAAATAAGGTTTGGAAAATAAAAACATCCAGTGATATTTACTGAATGATCATTTAAAACATATTAACATAGCTGAATATTAAGTGCCAAAAAAAGAAAGAAAAGAGATGATAAATTTTGCATTTGACATCCACAGAACAGTGAGACAAACCTGAATTGCTAGTCGTCATTCTGTGGATCGCTAACTGAAAGTATCAGTCAACTAAATGTAAACGTTGTGAAATACAATCTTCTTGTTCACTGAGCTTCCAGGAGCAACTGCAGAACACCAGCGTTGCAGGAGGCCAATTACAGCAATGTCGCTTCTAGGCTCACATAATCACGACATCTGTAAGAGTCCCCTTCATGGCTAGTTTACGGGAGATTTTATTACAGACTTTATGTTGTACCAGAGGCCTCAGCACATACTGTGCTAATAATAATAGCAAATAACCAATTAAAAATGAGATGATAAATAATTACTTTTAACTGGTAATAATTTGTGAAGTTTAAATCTGTTCTAACGTAATACTCATCATTTTTTAAATGTACTTAAAAGCGAATTATCTACTAACTTTACAAATTTTGGAACACAAAAAGTACTCAACACTAGTGTTTTCATTTATATTTCTAATACAAACTTGACATATTCCTAAGATGATGATAAGCTATCAACACGTCTAACACAAATTTATAAATATGTCAAACAAAAATTCTTTGGGCAGAACCTGAAGGCTTACTTGCTGTTCCTAAAATCTGAGGAAAATTTAATCACATAACACAGGGTTTAAGACCTTTATACTCAATTCTTTAAAAAGTAAACACATTTCTAAATGCAAAAGTTGCCCTGAGTTTTCATTAATGAAGCACATTTCATTATTGGTTAAACAAGATAGGAAGAACATTAATTTTTCATGGGTACAGGAAATCTAAAATCTGCGTGTTTGAAGTTGAAAAAGATACAACACATTTGAGCATTACAATTCTGGTCAGTATATATTCGCAAATCTTTGAATCACTTCTACAGAAACACGCTTTCTTAGAACTTCACAAAGATGTTTTCAGCATGACTTTTTTTTATCAGGGTCATTTATTCTAAGGATTTTTACACTATATTTAAAAAGCACAAAATAAAGGATTAATATCCTTGCGTATACAAAGTATGTTTCTTAAAACACGGTATTCACATTTCCGAAAAGTAACACCTTGTGACAGGGTCTCAAACTGACAAAATTCTCAAAGCTTATCCTGTGGCAAACACCCTTCAAACCACTTTCCATATTAAAATCACAATCGTCTAAGTTATGTCATCCCCTTGCTCTTTATTGTGTCCTATCACCCACCAAGAAAAACGACAGTAACAACAAAACCCAGTAAATAAAACACATCACTATAGGCATATAAGGCCATTCTTTATTATTTGAAAACCTTTGTTTTAAAGGTTTTACCTCAACACTTACTACAGTTGACCCTTGAACTGCTCACGTCCATTTACACGTCCATTTACATGCAGATTTCTTTCAATAAACCCAGTACTGTTCTGTAAATGTATTTTTCTCTTCCTTATGATTTTCTTAATAACATTTTCTTTTCTCTCACTTATTTTTTTTAAGTTTATTTATTTTGAGAGAGAGAGAAAGACAGAAACAGAGAGAGAAAATCCCAAGCAGGCTCCACACTGTCAGCGAAGAAGATTCTGGCGCGGGGGGCTCTATCTCATGAACCATTAGATATGACCTACGCCAAAATCAAGACTTGGACACTTAACCAACTGGGCTACCCAGTACTTATCTTACTGTAAATATATAGTATATGATACATATATAAAATTTGTGCTAATCCACTATGTAAGCACTAAAGTTTCTGGTCAACAATAAGTTAAGTGCTGGGAGAGCCAAAAGTTATATGCTGAGTTTTTGATGGTGGGGGGGGGTGGTCAACATCCTTAACCCTCATGGTGTTCAAGTGTCAACTGTATATTCCTACTCTACTGATAACCAAGACATGCTGCTTTCTCTGCCTCAAATGCTTTCTCCCACCTCCATCCTCTCCTACCTGATCAACTCTATTCAACTTTCAGATCTCAGCTAAAATGTCACTCCCTGGGGTAATGAGTGGATTTCTTTATGTACAACTATACACTAAGTAAGATGCTTCCTCTTTTGTGCTCATAGGAATTAAAAATATTTTTACAGTGCAACATTATTTATGTATGTGTACAAATGTATATACTTATACAGAGATATATATGGATTTGTACATACACACACACATGTACGTTGGAATCTCTATATATATATCTCCACATGTATTTTTTAATACAAACAAAACCTAACATGTAACATAGTGGCTGAAAACAGCCTACTCAAAAAATTAAGTAGATGGATAAATAAGTCTTGTTAGCTCTTCTAATTTAGTTCAACAATAAAAAATCAGTGAGTTTTTATCACCTTGACTCATCCTTAGAACATAATTTCCCTTAATGATTATAGCAATATTTATGGCTGGTCGTTAAATATTGTTCCTGCCTTTCCAGGAAAAAGATATTTCAATAATTGCTTTAGCTTCTATCAAAGCTTATTTCTCAAAGCTACTGCTTATTTTAGCAGGATTTTAGGATGATACGTTTATAAAAACATGAGTTGGAAGTGTAAGATAAAATTTGTTTTGTGGTATTTTTACAATAAGACTAAAATTATATGAAGTAGGGATAAATCAGATTTTATAAAGCTCTCAAGAACTTAATTTTATGATCACATTACATCATTACATTAAATTTTTCCTCACTTTTTTCTTGATTTCTTGCAATTGAAAATCAGAAACTATAGATAAATCCTGCAGATCCTTGTGTCATGTAAACACATAACTACTAATTTATTGTTCTAAGAGATTTAATTTAGTACAATATTATTTTTCAATCTGATCTTAAATCTCAGAAATTGAATGGTTTACACTAAGCAAATAGTATGGACTGACAGAGTCAATATTTGACAACATGGTTATCTTTGTTACTAAATATCATTTGAAGTTAAATGATATTTATAAATAATTTATGCTTAAAAATGGATAAGAAAATAAGGCAAAAGAAATGAAATTATAAGGATCTTAGGTAGTTTCTCATGAAAATACCAAAAAGAGAATCACAACAATATCCTAAAATATTAAAATCTAAATCTTGATTTCATTACAATTTTGAATAATTATAGGTGAACCAACAGAGTAAACTAATAGATTATAGTACTTAGAAGAGAACTCAAGAAAGTCAACTTATTCAATTCGAGACTTCTGGCAAATACATTAAACATTTCAGGTGCTTCAGAAGCAACTAAATTTCAGAAAACTTAACTAAGTTTCTCTAGTTACATTATCCATAAAATGTAAAGTTAGAAAATACTATGTAAATGGCAAAAGGATTTCAAGAGGCTAATCTGCCACACCCTAATGTAGGAAGAAATGTCTTGAATATATTTAGCTATATAGAGACTCTTATGATAACAGTGAGAGATCATAGACACTGCATAAACATACTATACAGAAATATGTGGGATAATATGTAAGACACTTAATCAAAAGTAGATAAGAGGGGGGAAAAATCCACCAAAAACAAAAATCAATTTTGTGAGAAACATATTTGAAAATGGGTTAAATAAAAGGCATAGAAAAATATAGATTCATTAACAGAAAATAGGTCATGGACTTAATCACTGGAAGTTCACCAAAAAGGAAAAAGATAAACCTTATTTCATCATTTTGTAGCCCACAGAAAATGAACTTTTGATGTTCATATCTGAATCTGTTTTCTTACCTTAGCATACTTCCTTATTGTATTATGAACATCCTTTAAAAGTATAAAGACCAAGAAAAGACTTGCCCAGCCTTGGCATGTGTTAGTGAGACAAATCAGTCAATAGCAGTGTGAACAGAGCTTCTTGTTGGTCCTAGAAGGGATCATCTGCCTATAAAGAATGGCAAATCACACTAGGTGACAACTAACAAATATTTTCTATTCGGAGTTGCATAAGCTAATGATAGTTAAAATACACATCATCTGTATAATCATTCCTAGAGAAAGAATTTAAGCTATTGCTACCCTGATTTTTGTTTTTGAGCTACATTTTCTTTACTTATTTTAGTCACACATTCTGTCACTGAGTGAGGATACTATACATTTCATTTGCTTTGACTTTGCTAAAGAAAGACCAGGACCCTTGAGCAGGTTCATACAGGGATATGGCAACAGTCTACCATTTTAACCCCAAGCTGGTTACGGCTATATGGTTCTGTCCCTTCTGGTCTGCACGTACAGCAAACATACGTGGCACTATAAGGAAATAAATACAATTTTCCTTACAAACAGGCCAGGACCTGAGCAATATAAGTAAAAAAAAAAATAATAATCATTTGAGTTTGAGTTCTCATTTCAATAACTAAACAAAGACTATTTTGATCCTAGATGGAAATTTAAACACTTTGGCTTTCTAACAGCCTGGCAAACCATATTCTAACCACTGGACGTGTGCAGTGTCTACGCAGTGATATTGCACTCTGAGGTAGAGTCAAAAGTGAAAAAATGCAACTACTTATGTGGGGAAGGACAATGAATTTTAAAAGGTTTATGAAGCCCCATGCCCTTTGACCTTCTCTTATTACTACTGCCCAGTGAACCTTTTCAAGATGAATGGTGTATATCTTTATCTAGGACACTCCATTTAGCAATCACAATATTTCCTTTAAGTTAGATAAATTGTCCGGTCACTTAACAAGAAGAAAGGCCAACATCAATTGCAGCAAAGGTCACTCAGTCCAGTTTTGTTCTATATTAAATTGTCATCAGATCTGAACAGTGATTTCATCAATAACATATCTAACTAGAATGTTCTAAAATTTAGAAATCAACTGCCTGCCCTCTGGGAAAAAAAATGAAGTAGGTAAATAAGACACAACTTTCCAAAGGAAACTCAGAGGCTATTGAAGTCAGGAATACAGTCTCCCCAGAGTCTCATTTATCACTTAAACCAAATAAGACTTAGAAATAACACTGTTGGTTCAACATTTGTCCTTATAGAGATTAAACAAATGAATGTCACACGCACTTTGTAAATGTAAGGTTAACTTTCTTTGCCAAATCAGCCAAGCAATGAATCTATGAAAGAAGCAAGGTATATTATATAATATTATGCCCTGAATCTAATCATCACAAAAATCTAGCCTATCACAAAAATCCAGAATGAGAGATTTACGGGACAACTGACCTGAATTCTTCCAGAGATTAAATGCCATGAAGAATAGAAAGAAATAGAAGAACTCAAATGGAGGGAAAATAGACAGCTCAGCCCATGCAGTGACTGGGTCTTGGTTTATCCAGGATGAATGAACAACCACATCGCTAAAAATAACATTTTAAGGCAAACGAGGGAAACTTGAAAATGTGAGAAATTTGAAGCTATTTATTGCCTTACATGTGGTAATGGTGATGTGGCTTTGTAGGAAGCAATGTTTGTTTCTGGGAAATGCAAACTAAAATTTTTAGGGGTAAGTTTCATGATGTCTGTAGACAACTTTTGAGAATTTGGCAAAGTGGAACTGTGCATGCACATGTGTATGTATGTGTAGACCAAGCAAATGTGGAATTTGTGGGAAGAAATAGAATTCATGAGTGAGGGGGAAGATACACAGGGGTACACTGCCTATTATTTCAACTTCTCTGGGGGGTTAACATGATTTAATTTTAAAAATCAAAAGCATTCCTATGCTTAAAAATGTGTAGTGGTACACCATTTTATTTGGAACTAGGCTATTCTTTACAGTGGCCTCCGAGACCCAAAATGATGTGGTCTCTTATAATTTCTCTGATCATTTTGCCCACAACTGTTCCCTTTGGTTAATTCACTCTAGCAACATCGCATTTCTATTGTTTCTCAAACATATCAGGCATGCCTTTGCAAGGCCAGTACCCTCAGCCCATCCTAATTCTTTAAGGAGACCTCAATGGAACCTAATCTACCTACCTTATTTAAAATTATAACTCAGACACATACACAGTAACCTCTTAATACATTTTTCCGTCATTTCTCAAATTGTTATACATTTGATTACACAGTATTTTCACTTTTATTATATCTATTACCCCAAAGTAACCTCCCAAAGGGATGGTTCTTGGGATTTTTTATTCACTGGAAAACCTCGAAGAGTCCCTGGCACATAAAAGATTCTTAAATAATTCTTGTTGAAAGCTTAATGAATGAAGAATGACTTTTGATGGTTTTCCTTGGAGTCAGAAAATGAAAGATCTGAGTGTAATTTTGTGGTAGAACTCAGTGAATTGGGGAAGATAAAAGCCCAAAGAGGAAACAGCTCTGCTTAGGGAGAATCTGGGAGGAGATCCAAGGAACAAGGAGTTGGAACAAGAGATGACCTTCAAGATACCCTAGATGTCTGGATACTTTTACAACAGGAATGAGGGGTTGAAAAGAGAGTGAAGCAAATATATTACCTATTTTCTAAATATTATGTAATGTAAGAAAGCTCATTTATAATTAGAAGATTTAACATTACCACGATCCAGTGAAATGAACATGCAATATTTCATATGTAATGAACAAGAGATACTCAGTCAGAATTTAAATAAAAAGGCTTTTTGTCAGACTATTTAGCATCCTAATCCAATGAAAATACTTATGTTAATGTCAGAATCATGTGTTACCTGTCTTCAAAAGCCATCTGCAAAAGAGCCTGGGCCCCTATCAATGCTATCTGTCCTACAATATATCAAGGGATATTGGCAAATGAAACCATATTATTACCATGAGGCAAAGCTCCCCAATAAGTTCTCTATATTACTAAAGAGTGCTAGCATCAGCTGTGCAATTACAAACAACCTTGACACAATAGGAAATATATAACCAATGACATGCAATGCATATTCTTGGCAATGAGAAATCACTTAAACTGAGACGGACGAAAGATGCTAAGGGATCTTGAGGTTGAAAGAAATGACACTCAAAGCCTCTTTTCAGGATATGCATTACATCCTCACTTTTCTCTCCCAGGGCACTAGTGGTACTTACTTAGAAGATTAGTGATGAGTATGACCAAAACCGGCTTACAATTTTACCATATGATTCTAAGGTAAGGGATAGATTTTTTTAATAAAGACACTGAGATCATGGTTTCAATTAAAAAATGTTGGGAGACTTTCCATCTGTTTAATATATATATCTTATATGTCCTTTAAATTAAGGACAGCCTATTCTGCATTCTTAATTGATAATACACAATATGTTGCTTTGAAGTTTTATCTAAGAACATAATATTTAAATGAAAAAATATATTTTGGATTACAATCCCTTTGCTTACAATTTTTCTAGAACACAACATTGTATGCTTTTAAGCACATGGCCTATCATAACACATTTAAGTGATTTTAAAATAATCACTTATATAGCAGCCTATTCTGAAGAACTCATTCCAAATATATTTGTAACCAAACAATAGTTAATAATTAAATAATCAATTATGGTGGTCCCTTGATTGGAACGTAAGAAAGCAAGTCCATAAGGTTATCACTGGGTTGCCATTAAACATTAGCTTGTGATAATAAATGAGTCTAACTAGACATTTATCTTTTTTGTTCAGATCCTATCTCCTAAGAAATAGTCCTTTGGGAAATTTACTTGTCCAAGCAAAATTTTATTGAATATAATTAGCCAGAACCCATTCTGGGATTTATACCTAGGCATTTTCTCCTATGTAACCGTATCTCACTGGATTTCTTAATTTTGAAAAACAGACCTTGAGTCCCTACTATTTACAAAGTACTACCTGCAATTTTTCTCTTTATTTATATCAAATATTTCTATTTAACTATTAATGGATACCCAAAATTATTTGCATATTTAGTTTTACTTGCTAGCAGTTTCATTCTAAATGAGAAATTTCAGTGATTCTTCCTCTTTAATCTAAAAATATCTTTATGACTACATACATTTTATGGCAATTTTTAAACATCTTAAAAAATAATATAAATAAGCAACATTTTGAAAACTGAATATATCACTTGTATTATTTTAATCTTAAACTGTACTTTCTTGTCACTATTGCACATCATGCTAATATGAAATATTACAAAAGATGTCAAAAGATCTGTTGGAAGTTGACTGAATAGTGGTGAGCTAAATATTCATACGACTATTCCACATGTACTCTTCTTTTACATTCTGAATTAACAATTCTATAGAGAAAATTCTTTAGAGAAAAGTTGCAATTCTTTGTGTAAATTTTTAAAATGAAGAACTTAAAAAGACTTGAAGGAAAAAATATCAAATTGTTATCATGAATATATTCATAAAATTATTTTCAATCACTTATTTGAATTCTATTTTATCGTGCTCAAAGACATGCTTAATCAATAAAAGGATCAAGGTTAGATCAAAGTTAATTTTAAGTAATTAGTGTTTAAATAATTTATGTGGTACTCAGAAGCAAACCTAAATGTTTATTTTGCTAATGGGAATAACAACATTCCAGGAACTATATTTTAACTGCAAATGCAATAATCTGGTTTAATCTTGGGTTTGCTTAATATCTGGTCTTAATAAAATCATTCTATACATAAAATTATGGAATTCATATTCTGCTTTTCAAATGCCAAATATGTACTTTAAAGAGAGAGTTTAATCTTGATGGTTAGCAGCATCTTACCACTGTCTCCAGGAAAGGAACTAATATTATCAGTTAGAAATTGACAAATGATAGTTTCAATCTGACTTTTGAACTTCATCATTACTCAGATCTTCTATATTCTATATTCTACTCCAAGGAAATGTAAAATGTTTCATACAATATGAAAAATAAATCTTAAATAGTATTATCACAGATAATTCTCGATAGTTTGGTTTAAATGATCTGTTTCAAGAAGCTTCTGACATTTTGAGAAAAAAATGCATGACATCACTTCCTTTTTAAAAAATAGTGTATGTGTACACTTTGTAAAAAACAATAACACTAGAGCAAGGTTAATATTTATAGGTTAATACTCTTTATCACCAAATCCAATGTATTATGATGAAATATATCAAAGTTCTTGACTAAAATTTGTTATAGTATAGTAAAAGACATCATTTTTGTAGTATATATTTTTAATCAATGAAAATAGTTATATGTGAAAGGAAAAAATCTATTTATAAGTATGTCTAATAAGTACTTGAATATTTAAAATGTTTGTATTTTTCCTTTTGGGATATAAAACCTAAAAAAGGAAGATAGTTTCTTCATACACATATTCTGTATTACCTTTCAAACTTTTTCTCCTACAGGCTAATTTGTCAAGCCTGGAAAAGATACACATGTTAACAATGACCATCAAAAGATTCTTCATCACAATTAATATTATGAAACATTTTTATGACTTATAATTTAAAATCTCATAAATATTCTTATTTCTCTTTAATCATAAAAAACAACAGTGGCATTTTTCAACTTGTAAAATTTGGGTACTAATTGTATTCTAGGCATTTATAATTAAAAAGATGAATAATAATCAAAGAATTTTAACTTAAAACTCTTTAGGAAAATTATTTTTAAAAATACAGAATATGAAGCCATTGAAAATGTTATAAAACAGAAAAATTTGGTGTGAAAAATTAGTGTCCCCATATGATTCAATACATAAATAGAAAATAAATAAAACCGACACAAAATAGCTTATTTAAAACACTGATAATGTGATAGTTAGCAATTTCAATCCATATTGAATTGATATTATAATGATAGCAACTATTTTCAAATTATTCTATGCAATCCAATCAAAATTCCAGTGATATTTTTTCCTGAAACTAGAAAGAGACCAAGGTTCACCTTGAACAATTCAAGTCCAACAACACCCAAGACAATTTGGAAGAAGTATAGCAATGAGGCTACATCTTGTTTAAGAATACATTTTTTTTAATTTAAATTCAAGTTAGTTAACATACAGTGTAGTCTTGGTTTCAGAAGTAGAACCCAGTGATTCATATCTTCTGTATGAAACCCGATGCTCATCCCAAGAAGTGCCCTCTTCAATGTCCATGGCCTATTTAATCCATCCCCCAACCCACCTCCCCTCCAGCAACCCTGAGTTTGCTCTCTGTATTTAAGAGTCTCGTATGGTTGGCCTCCCTATGTTTTTATCTTATTTTTCCTTTCCTTCTATGTTTATCTGTTGTGTTCCTTAAATTTCAAATATGAGTGAAATCATAGTATATTTGTCTTTCTCTGACTGACTTATTTTACTTAGCATAGTACACTCTAGTTCCATCCATGATTTTTTTAATTACAGTTAACACTGATACTCATGGAGAAACCAACAATAATATTAGGAAAATAAATAAAGCACCTAAGAGAATGAAAGGATAAATATTTTTGAGACATCAGAAGACATTCCCTTTGAGTCCATGTTAACACAAAATACATTTCACATAAATTTAACAGTTAAATGTAAAATCAATACTAAACAACAACATCATTAGGAGAAATATTTAGCAATTGTTACTGACAGTGGGAAATGTCCTTCTAAGCATAAAAACAATGAATTACTACACAAGGAGGAAAAGTCAAATGGATTTGAATGCAGAAGACTTTGAATTTCTACATGGTAAAATTACTGAAAAAATATGTTAAGAAGAAAAACTGTATATAAAGTAGTTATTAAAAAGCCTATTATTAATGGAAAAACTAACCCACACAGAAAAATGAATAATGGCCAAAAGAGACCATTCATAAGACACAAGTAAATTGCCAAAAATTATGAATAATCCATGTTTGCCTAATAATAATCTGAAAAATAAGAGAATACAGTGTTTCAACAATAAAATTACCCGAACTTACGTAATCATCACCATCATTATCATCATAAGTATTGGCAAGTATGTGGTGAAAATGGAATGCTACATTACTGCTAGTGAGAGTATATACTAGAATAATAATTAGTACAACTATTTGCTAGGAATCACACAATTAGCCTTGTTTTTATGCCAGCAAATATCTATCTAGAAGTGCAACCTAAGAAAAATAAAGCAAAAGACTGTTTACTGCACTATTACTTGGAATAAAAAAGTGAAATCAACACATCTATTAAGATGGGTGTTAAAAAAAAAACAGAAAATAACAAGTGTTGGCAAGGATGTAAAAAAAATGGAACCCTTGGGTGCTGCTGCCAAGAAAATAAAATGATGCAGTCATTGTGAAAACAGTATAGTACATCCTCAAAAAAATTAAAAACAGAATTGCCAGATGACCAGCAGTTTTACTTCTGCATAGATACTCTGAAGAATGCAAAGTAGAGTCTGGAGGGGATATTTGCATCTCACATTCATGGCAGCATTATTGACAGTACCCAAAAAGTGGAAGCAACTGAAGGGTCTACTAATGCATGAACAGATAAATAAAATGTGGTATGTACACAAAATGGAATTCTTTTTAGCCTTAAAGTAAAGGCAGTTTTGACACATGCTACATCATGGATGATTCCTGAAGACATTATACTTAGTAGAAAAAGCCCAGCCATGAAAGGACAATTACTGTATGATTCCATTTACAGTAGGTATCCAAAGTAGACACAAGGAGAGACAAAGTAGGATGGAGGTTGCCAGGGTCTGTGGAGAGAGGGTTACTGTTAAATGGGTAAAGAGCTTCATTTTTGCAAGATGAAAAATTTCTGGAGATGGAGGATGGCATTTACTGCACAAACATGTGAACATACTGCCACATAAATGTGCATTTAGATGCAGTGAAAATGGTAAATTTTATATTACACATTTCCCCATAGTTTTAAAAAGCAAAACACAAATCAAACTAAACGTCCACAGATTAAAAATACCTATGAACATTCAGGTAGTTACCTATTTTCTAAATTTCCTCCCAGAATGCCATCATTACTGTGACTATAAAGGTTCATCTGGTAATAAAATAAATTATACCAGATGAGCTTCTAAATGGTAAGTTGTTTGCGGAGCAGGCTTCCTGGTTGGACCTCTTCTGAAAGTTGAGCAGATGTTTCCTAAGACATGGCTGGCCCAGGGGGGGTTGTCACGTCAATGAAGCAAACTGAAAATAAATCTCTAGATAGCTTCTACTGGGGGAAAAAAATATGCCGCTTTCCAGACCACTAAAGATGTGAAACATGGAAGTCGGGGCATATGTTTCATTTTCTCCTCCAGGGCAGCTAACAAATTTGTAGAAGAAGCTATTCTAACCTCACATACGAAATTTTGCCCCAGAGACTGAATCTGCATATGAAAAATCAGTCCCAATAATGGAACACATGCTGTAATACAATGCCTGCAAGGAAAATGTTGAAGGCTTTATAATTTTTCAGAATTCCCTAGAGAGAAGAAGAAAATTAAGAAAAACCCTTTCTTTATTATCTGGTCACTCTTTGCAACCTCACTTGCTAATAGAGAGGGTGGGTCCAGTACAATCAGGTCTCATTTCCTATTTTATGACTTTATATAGAACCTATTTTATATTATTGTGGATGAAGCCCTACAACAGGTTTGTCTCTTTTGGATTCTTCTGTACTGGTATTTGCTATGTTTTGTAAAATCTGGGATTTTACCAATCCATTCTTCATACCCCATTTGTAATGGTTGCTTTCTAATCAGCTTCTGAAAACGGAGACATTGTATCTGCTGAATGAACTGCAGAAACATTATAGAAATGTTCTAAAAGAACAGACACAACTTGAAAGTTAATATAGTTGTGCTCCTGTAGAAGTCTTCATAACAAACACTCTGAAAGCACTCCACAGCTATTTAAAACCGTGAAGGGCCAGTCCTCGGCGGTTCCCTCTCATCAGGCCCAGTTTTACATTTACGGCATGACGTGCGTTACGGAAACCACTATTAAATTTGGAAACACTGCTAGATTTTTCAGTACATTTAACATAAAAAACTTTAACCACTGTTCATTTGTTCATTTAAGCATTCATTCTGTGTATATTCTCAGCAGTTACAGAAGCATTTAAATTTTTATCATTTTCGAGAACAGAATAAAAAGTGAGGCTTACTTTGCATGACAGCAAATCACCAGAAATAATCATGTACAAGGGAGAAATGTAAAAAGTTATATAAACTGTGAGGCTCAATTTCTGAAAATCCCATTTCCTTTACAGGATGCCAATTTACAGCTGTCTCTACCAACAGCAGGGGACAGTCAGGGCCATTTAATGACATTTTCAGGAGGTTCACTACACTCTTCTTCAACTTCTTTTTAGGTTTTTAATGAAAACCTAAATTTAATAATGATAATGCACACACATTCAACAACATAGAAATAGTTTAGACCCAAAAGACTGCCATAATAGTGGCACATTCAACAACATAGAAATAGTTTAGATCCACAACCATTCTGCCATAATAGTGTAACAAAAGCTATGTTTCAAATATAAATTCTTTCTCTGTCTCCGCTTGCTTGCTTTCTGTCTCTGTCTCTCACACAGACACACACACACTTTAACTTGTAGTTTGAGCCAACTGTGGCCAACATCGATGGCATAGTGTATTTTATTATGATTTCAAGTCTCTACCCACTTTGGGCAAATTATCCCCCTTACTGGTAGCTCAGAGTAGGTAACAGAGACAATGATTCCTCCATTTTATCTATTTGTGTGTCTTTTACATTTCCAATGTTCATCTGTGGTAAGCAGCCCAACTAGAGAATTCCCTACCACTTAAATCCCATGGAAGTAAGGAAGGCATTGGTGAGGTCAGCTTAGATCACTTTTGAACCCAGTATTTTGTGTGTATATTTATATTTATAACTTATTGTAACCCTGAATATGTCACACTATGGAAGCTCTTAAAATTGTATCTGTTCATACAAGAAAATAATTCTTTAGGTATTAGATTCACTAATAGACAGGGTATCCATTTCTTGATTTGGAAAAGGTAATCCACTAAGTAGACTTCTGTTCCCAAAAGATAAAAACATCTTCCCTCACACATTTAAACAATTGATTCAAACATAAAGCCATTCTTTACGCCTCACCAAATAATGCTTTAGTTATGACTAACCAAGATGTAACACTTATTTAATGGGTAACTACAGCTTCACATCTACTTCTAATGAATCATACTTAGCTAAAAGTATCAACAAAAATAAAGCTCAGTATATTGGATGTCTATTTTCTGAGGGGATGAAACCAAATGGAAACTGAGAAAAGAGGATGAAAAAATAGTGAAAGAAGTTTCTTAGAAGATGTGCCAGCTTAGAAATAAAATTGTCTTTAAAAATTAAAAAATATTTCTAAAATCTTGAAGAATGACATTTATATCCAGAGATCACAATCCTCATGCCTTGCACATATTTTTTTAGAAACTATTTTCACCTGAAGAGAAATTGTCACATTGAAATCATATGCTGCCTGAGGAATATGCCAATGATTCTATAAACTATATATACAAACAAAATATATAATAACCTTATTAATTTTTAAACATCATGCAGACTGTGCATTAATCATTTATAAAGCACTTTCACATACATTATCTCCTTTTCCTACACCAATCCTATGAACAGAATATTAATATTCACATATAACAAATGTAAACCTAATTGGTATAATTAACTTTTTGACCCTGATGTACTGTAGAGATTTCCCAGGTTAAGTGTCTAATGGGTGTTAAAAGTCAGGATAAGTGAAATTAAATGATTTGCCAAAGATCAATATGCTATTTAGTACCAGAGACAGGTTTGACACCTGATGTGATATCCTTTTCAGTATACCAAGTTACTATAATTGCAAGAGAACATTCACACCCTCAGTTCTGTCATGTATTACTAAGAAATATTTCATCCATCTTTCAGAAATGTCCTTGTATGCTCAGTGTGAATATCCAGCACCTCAACTTCATCCACCTTAACTCTTCCTATTAGTGCTTAATTCCCAAATGAGATCTCTACTTAGGTACCTTCTCCCATAAAACAAATTCACATTTCCAGCTCCTTTCTGGATATTTTTATCCAAAGTTCTTTTTCTAATATGTGAAAATCATGAGGATTAAAGCTAGATTCATTATCTAGAAGTAGTCTTTACCTGTGTATTTTGATGGCTTACTTAAGGTCACATTCCTGTTTCTATAAGCAGAAGCAGAAATTCTCAGAATCATCTGCTATCGATGCCTCTAATTTACATCCAACATTTATTTATTCAGCCTCACATCTCCTCAGCCTTCTCCCATCACTCAAGGTTTATTTCTGATTCCATAGGCCTGGTCTTCACCCTCCTTTGAATGAATCATTTTGTTAACTTGCTTATTCATTTCCCTACTTCTAGTCTCTTTCAAGTCATCAATCAATGAGTTGCAGAATTAATATAAGACACAAGTAAATAATTTATGAACATACCTGCAACATAGAGAAAGAAATAAAACTTTGGCTAGTTGTAACAAAATATTTTGTTGAATATAGCAGAAGTATGACGCCAGAATCACAGACGTCCCAATGATCAACAACCTCAGATTGCTGTGTCTTACATAGTTCTCCCCAAACTGAATAAGGCTGACCTATGCAACCAAACAAGTACTGCGCAGTAGTGGTCGTATATGACCTTTGTGGCTAGGTTTCTGTCTTGTTCTCTATTGTATTTCTAGTTCTGCTGAAAGCCAGCTGCCATGTTTGATAATACCCAAGCATCCCTATACAGAAACTCATGCGGTGAGAAACTGAGGTCTCGAGCCAACAGTCAGTTCTAATGTGCTGTCTGTATGAGTGAGCCATTTTGGAAGTGGGTTTCTAGTTCTAGTCAAACTTCAAACAACCATAGTTTTAGCAAAATCTTAATCTCAATATAATGAGATCTTGTGCCAAAATCATCCAGTTAAATTACTCCTGAAACCCTTGACCTACAAAAATTGGGTGAAATAATGTTTGCTTTAATCCACTAAATGTTAAGTATTTTTTACTCTAATAATTAATATAATGAGAACTTCAATTTTGAGGGGAGCATTATTTAGCAATAAAAAATAATCAAATAATCAAAATACAGGAATGATACAGGAAAAGCATATGTTGTATAAAACACCCTACGAGGTCAGGGAATGAAGAAAGGGAAGGCCATTGCGCAACCAATACTCCCATATTAAATTCCATTTTAACAAATTTCCCGAGAGTCCTTTTGATTCCATACATGGTTCATGTGTTTGCTACAAATTTCACTTGTACCAAAACCTAGGTTGATCCTAAATTAGAAATATCTGCCATGTCACATGTTTCTCTTACTTGTATATTTATTCAATATCTGTTTACATACCAACAAATAAACAACAAAAGGTGAGGTAGGATTTGGCTTTGTAGTGATAACAGAATTCCTCTTTTCCATTTTAAATCCAGTTGTTAAAGGTATCTATCTCCTCACACCAGTCAGAGTGGCTAAAATGAACAAATCAAGAGACTATAGATGCTGGCGAGGGTGTGGAGAGACAGGCACCCTCCTACACTGTTGGTGGGAATGTAAACTGGTGCAGCCGCTCTGGAAAACAGTGTGGAGGTTCCTCAAAAAACTATCCATAGAACTCCCTTATGACCCAGCAATAGCACTGCTAGGGATTTACCCAAGGGATACAGAAGTGCTGATGCATAGGAGCACATGTACCCCAATGTTCACAGCAGCAATGTCAACAATAGCCAAAACATGGAAAAAGCCTAAATGTCCATCACCTGATGAATGGATCAAGAAGATGTGGTATATATACACAATGGAGTACTACATGGTAACGAGAAAGAATGAAATATGGCCATTTGTAGGAAAGTGGATAGACCTTGAGGGTGTCATGCTAAGCGAAATAAGTCAGACAGAGAGGGACAGAAACCATATGTTTGCACTCAAGGTCTAACAGGAAAACAGGAGAAACCTAATGGAGGACCAGGGGGAGAGAGAGGGACGCAAAACCTGAGAGACTACTGAATACTGAAAATGAACTAAGGGGGAGGGGAGGGGGGAAACGAGGTGGTGGTGATGGAGATGGAGGAAGGCACTTATGGGGAAGAGCACTAGGTGTTGTATGGAAACCAATTTGACAATAAACTATTAAAAAAATAAAAAAATAAAGGTATCTATCTCCCATGGTGCCTGGGTGGCTCAGTCAGTTGAGCATCCAACTTCAGCTCAGGTCATGATCTCAGAGTTCATGGGTTCAAGCCCCACATCAGGCTTTCTGCTGACAGCTCAGAGCCTGGAGCCTGTCTTCAGATTCTGTTTTTCTCTCTCTCTGACCCTCCCCTACTCACTTTGTTCCTCTCAATCTCTCAAACGTAAATAAAAACATTTAAAAAAAAAAGGCATCTATCTCCAAAAATGTAATGCAAAAATTGTATTTGAGTGTTTTAAGTAGCTGTAAATTAAAACTAAATATGCAAATTGTTGTAACCCTGACAGAATTTGCTAAGTTCTGCCCTACACATTTCGTGTATGAGGTTCTCCTTCATACGTATGCTTAGCGGTGTCCCTGGCTTCAACTCACCACATGCCAATGGCACCATTCTTTCCCCTGCTCCAAGTCATGGTAATAAAAAATGTTTGCAGACATCAACGCATGTTCCCGGGGGGAGGGCCAAATCAGCCCTGGCTCAGGACCGCTATTATAGATACTTGGCTGTAATGCAATTTTTAAGTATTTACTGGAAAAATGCTTTTGTCACCAAGCAGCATGTTCTCCCCTGTTCTGTAGTACTTCATATCTAAGGATGACCTCTCATAATTTCCAACTCTTTTTGCTGCTTGAATTTAATTTCTTCATCTTCTTACAGTCAACTCTCTATTTGTGCATATCTAATCTGACATTGATACATCCATTTTATTATTTTCAATTATTACTACATTTTGTTCCTAGGTTTCTTTTCAAATATGATTGCTCTTCTTGGATAGCATCTTTTTCTATTTCAGAAGTTTTCATTTTTCATTTCATATTCAAATTTTTAATCACTCCTAACGTATTTGTTTTACAGACTGAGGTCAATGACTTCGTCATACACTGAAATTCTTCAAATTCTAATAATGCTGCCTGTAGTTTCACCTGAGTGTGAGTTGTAAGGAGTTTTTGTTTGCGTTTACTACAGTTTAGGGCTGTGAGCAAATATTCAGACTGCAGGAAAACTGTCAACTCTGGTTTGTGATCAGACCTCTCATGATGCAGGGCTATAGCTCTTTGTGAGTCTCAGCTTTGAACGGAAGGTCTCAATTCCAAATGCCTCCTCCTCTTACCTCCATAGGTTTTTCTCCAGTCCTCAGTATCTTAAAAATTTCAAACCTCTGGATTACTATTTTTTATAATCACTTCAGGTCATCCTGACTTCAACTGTAGTGCTAACAACTCTGAATCTCAATGTCATTTTCATTTTTTACCCTTCAAATTTCCTTTTCAGTCTTTTGGGCAACTCCTACCTTTAAAGTTAGACTACATTTTATTCAGCATTTACATTTGATAAAGAGAGGCTTTTCATAGAACAGTGTTTCACAGTGTGTGAAATGCTCTCTTATTTCATCTGGTCATTCCCACTTTTTAAAAAAAATATGTTTATTTTTGAGAGGTGGAGAGGAGAGGGGCAGGAAGAAAGGGAGACAGAGAATCTGAAGTGGGCTTTATGCTAATGAACTCACAAACTGTGAGATCATGACCTGAGCAGAAATCAGATGCTTAACAGACTGAGCCAGCCACCCAGGTGCATCTGGTCACTCCCATTTTTACCAATTCTTAATCTTCACTGGTAATTTTACTCCTCAAATATCTCTGATCCCTTCCCACACTACATGCCCAATTATGCCTTTACTTCTTCCATATCATGGAATCCATGATTTATTATTAAAATAATTTTCTAATAAGCACTTTGAATTATTGCATATTTTATACATGGTTTTTCAATCACAAACACTAAATATATCCTACCTTCAAATGAACTTCACACATAGTTGCGACCAGTTTGCCAAGTCTTAATGAAGAAAGTTATTTTGTGCTACAAAATAATCCCCTCAAAATTTATATGGGCTCTTAGCACTAATTTATAATCTCTAATTTATCTTTCACTAAATCAATGAGACATTTTTCTGCTTTCCCTCAATATCATTTCCCATTTCAATCTGAAGTGATTTCCTTTAAACTCGTTTATCTATTATGGACTATCTGCATATTAATTAATTTCCTTCTTCCTTCTCTTCTCAAAGAATAATTTGTTTTACTTTCTTTTTTATTTTCTTACAGATCTTTAAGTGGTCCTTCTGCAATAGATCTTTCATTCTGCTCTAGAGCATTTTAATTTTTACACTCCTTCATCTCCCGTGATAGACACTGGACCAACTACACAGAAGCCATAATCAACCCTATTCCCTCTCATATTCCTCTACAACAGAGATATGCAAACCAAATTACTCAATTGTGCACTCTCCCTTGCCATCAGAGACAGCCATGCTGATGGTTCTGAACAAGTAAACTTAGCTAGAAAGCTCTGACAAAGAGATTCCCCTATTCAAAAGAAAGGCAAAGACTTGCCAGGAGAAACAAACTTGCTCTCTGTGCCTCCCCTATTCTTTCTGCCTAGAATATGGTAACTAAGGCTACAAGAGCAGCAGCTCACTGGCTTAAAACCCTAAACCATGACCTTACATAAAAGCTAAGAAAGGTGACACAGAAAAGCAGAAAGCACCTGAAACCTTGATATATTTTTCAGGTACGGAACTCTCCAGAGTTCTTGCTAATGAAAGCGTAAGCTGTCATTTAAATACAAACAAAAACTACTGCAGTTTGAATGATACTTGCAAGCCAATAGGATATTGATGTTTATCTTTCTTTGATCTCCCCCTCCTCCAAACCAACTGACAAAAACTAAAACATTCAACAAGTTATATATTGTCACTGAATCACTCCTGCAAAGCAGTGGTCACAGTGGTGGCCCTGAGGACATATCAGTGCCAACAAATACTCCACTGAGCTCTAAGAAGTTTACATAAATTTTAAATTAATTACTCAAACTTAAGCATTGGAAAATGGTAGCTTTTTTTTTTTTGATTTCTAGGTTCCTTATAACATAACAAGGTTTTATCTCTGAGGAATTCACTATTTCCTGTGCACGCCTCCCCTCACGCCTTCATTTTGTTTCCTAAGAGCATCTACGGCAGGTGAAATGCTTTCCCTTTAGCATCTACACAAGCTGCATATGCTCATAAATACTATTCAGGGCCTAGAATATCTTTTAAAATTTTTAATAATTATTTAAGTGCAGACAATGAGGCATGCTTTTTCCGAGACACTGGCAGAGAGGGCATGTAGTGTGGAGACCTCCTGGACCGTTAATAGGGAGCTGTGGATTAACGCACAGCCTGCGGAGTCAAGCTGCCTTTATTCTGACAACTCTATCACTTGGGTGAGTCTCTAAATCTTTCTGTGACTTGATTTCGTTATCTGTAAAATGGGAATACTAATATAACCAACTGCTAGTGCTGTTCTGGAAACTAAATGAGAGAACACTAAGCGCTAAATAAGGACAAACTGAGTACGAGAAAATAGGAAGTTGTCAATGAATGTTAGCTGTTATTACTACGAGACAGGCGGCAACAAGTTACATACACAAAATGATTTTCAAATATCAGTAAGTGCTATGAGGCTTACTGAACCGAACTGTGTAACAGACAGCTGACATTCTGAACAGGTGACATTTGAGCACTGACAGGAATTACCAAGGGTTGCCAGTTCCCCACTGATCCAAAGGCACATTTTTCTAAGCAGAGGGAATAGCAAAGTGCAAAGGCCCAAAGTGATGTGTCTGAACAACATAAAGGCCAGAGTGCCTGAAACTTTGGTGAGCAAAGGAGAAAGAGAGAAGACATCCGATCAAAAAGACGGATGATTAACCAATTATGTAAGGCACTGCAGGCCACTGTAAGCACTTCTGCTTTTATTGTAATGGAAAGGACACCTTTAGAGGATTTTAAGCAAGGGCAGGTCTGATCACTCTGACTGCCACACACAGAGGGCAAAAAGGGAAGGGACAGGCCAGTTCGGAGGCCACTGCAGTCCACCAAGGGAAGAGATTACACCCACTGTCTCCTTTTCCAAATAAATAAATCTTTGTCTTTTAAGACCCATTTCAAAAAATACCTTTGTTTTAAAGACTCTCCTGATTCTCCTTTAAACTGCCATTTATCTCTACTTCCCTCATGGCACGCGATGTATAATTATTCATTTGTGTGCACTTCTTCCTAAGTATTCTCTAAGCTCTTTATAGGCAGGATTTACGTGATATGGACTTCTGGGCGATCAATTTTGCGTCAAAAATATTTGCTGGCAAAAGTAATTTCATACATCTGATTTTGCATATCTAGAATCAAATAATAAAATGCTCTGAAATATGAAAAAAAATCTTTGTACCACATTGATATTTTTCCTTCAATATTTATTTGAAAATTAAATCTTATGGAGATACAATGAGAAAAGGCAAGGAGACACGATATGTACTGAGATAGAAATTATAAGTGGAGATAGTTTTTGAAGTGTAAAAGGGGAAAATTAAATATTTATTGACTTCTCAGAGTCAAAATAAAAGCATGATTGCACTAAACTGCTGAGTGGTTTATAATATGAGCGACAAAACTGGGGTTGAAAATCAAATTGAGCAGCTCAAATACTGTTATACTGTACAGAAAAAAAAACAGAAGTGGGATGGGGCTGTCTCATAAGGTAGCCGATAATGTTGAGAAATTAATAAATACCACACTCTATTTCAGGGAACTGAGTTGTAACTGATATCCTCTGGCAACATTTACAAAGAAGGAACAGTAAAAGCAGTTGGAGAGATTTGGGAGAGCTTCAAAAGAGAACTAGTTCCTTCTTTTGCTTCATACTCAAACCCTTCAAATTCTTATGTATTGGCTCATAAATTGCTTTACCATAGCAGGTTACATTAAAATTTTTAAAATAAGACCTCCCTAATCAGAGGACAAAGGAACATTTCTGCATGAGAAAATTTTAAATGACATTAAAAAAACAGGACATTTTTTTCTACTTAAAACTTTCCTAAAACTGTAAAAATTTTTGCTGAAGATTAGGCTGACAAATACTGATAAAAATAGGACATATTTAATAGTCTAAAAAAAGCTTTTACCAAACGACCTTTATTTAAAAATTTTTAAGATTCAACTGTACATATACATAAATGACATATATACTATAGATTTATAAAAATATATAATACATATAATAACTGGTAACAATGGTCACTGACAATAGGCAATTTGTTAATTTCAGCAATTTTTATAGAAAAAAGTATTTAAATAAACTTTTTTTCACTTGGTTTATTACTCATAAACCTCTTCCTACTTTATTTTATTTAAGTTATTTATTTATGTTGAGAGAAAGAGCAGGGGAAGAGCAGAGAGAGAGGGAGAGAAAGAATCACAAGCAGGTTCATGCAGTCAGTGCAGAGTCTCACTCAGGGCTTGAATTCACAAACTGTGATATCATGACCTGAGCCAAAACCAAGAGTTGGATGCTTACCCAACTGACCCACCCAGGCGCCCCTGCTTTGACTGTTTTTAAAGAATACAACCTAGGGATGCCTGGGTGGCTCGTTGGTTAAAGCATCAAACTCTGGACCCGGCTCAGGTCTTGATGTCATGGTTGGTGAGATGGCCCCATGTCAGGCTCTGTGCTGACAGCATGGGGCTTGCTTAGGATTCTCTCTCCCTCTCTCTCTGCCCCTCCCCTGCTTGCTCATGCTCTCAAAACAAATAGATAAACTTAAAAAAGAATTTACAAAGAATATAACCTATTATAGGTATCACTCCATATTCCACTGTAATCTGAAGTCATACTTCTTGCAAAGAATGAAAAATACAAAAAGGTTGGAACATAACACTTGCATAATTTTCTTACTAGTATAAACTTATAAGCTCAAAATAAAATAAAACTACATTTGAACCTTTTACTTCTCAGGACAACTTTATGAATATGTACTTAATTAACCTGCTGGGGCACAGATTAGTCAATACATAAGTATAGTTTTAGATCACAGCCTGAATCTTCTGTCTCAGCAGCTTGTTCTGATCATCACTGATAGAACTCCATCCAATTTACTGGGAAACTGATATTTGTCATCTCTTATTATAGACAGTTGTGGAAACATTAACTTATTCTCTCATACCAATAAACACTCTTCCATACACACTACATCATTTCCTATTCCTAGGAACTTCTGGAGTATAAGCAGTAAGATCAGGTATGTTTACCCTCTGTTAAGAATTGAGGAAACAGGGGCGCCTGGGTGGCTCAGTCGGTTGAGCGTCTGGCTTCGGCTCAGGTCATGATCTCGTGGTTCATGGGTTCGAGCCCCGTATCGGGCTCTATGCTGACAGCTAGCTCAGAGCCTGGAGCCTGCTTCACATTCTGAGTGTGTCTCTCTCTCTCTCTGACCCTCCCCTGCTCACACTGTCTCTGTCTCTCAAAAATAAATAAAAAGCATAAATTAAAAAACAGAATTGAGGAAACAGAGTTGGAAAGATGAGTTGATTGTGACCCTTGAAGGTTTTCTGTGTGTTACGAGGTTAGGCTTTTATCGGCCAATAAGGACATATTTCCTTTTGTTTTTCCTTTAAGTATATAGTAAGACAAAAAGACGGCAAAACCTATTTGGTCCAGTACTTTAGATCTCAAATGTTGGTGTTAATAGTTTTAGGGTTTTTTTTTCTTTCATATAAGCCAATGAAAACCAGTTTCTACAGTCTAAGGTCACAGGGGTGGGGGTCAAGACACACGAAATGAATGGAGTTTATAAAGTAATGAGGCATCACACCCATTCTTTCCTCTGGATGCCTCATCTTCTTCTTGTTTGCTGCCTTCCCTTTTTTGCCTAATCCTTGCTTTGGGTGGGAGGGCATTTCTCCAGAGGCCTTTTCTTAATTTTGTTGCTTATTGGAGGTCTGCCCATTTTATAAGCTCATTGAAGTGTCTCACAGACCCCTTCAGCTCTGTATATCTAACCATTGATGTGAACCATTAATTCCTGGTCACAAAGCCACTCTGCTCTGTGCATTCCCCACTGTAAACACAGCCGCCCAGACTAGAACCCTTGCATCAGTCTTTCCCCTTCCCATTATTTCACCCTTTCCATTTATCTGTCATTGCTTTTACTCTCTAAACATCCCTCTACCGCTCCATCATTATCACTTGACTGAAGTTTTTTATCCTTGCTGGTTTGGATTATTCTGAGTCATGGCTGATCATTCTGTTAGTAATGGAAGAGTGTTTCAACTTTACAGCAGAGCTGTTTCACCGTTGGCAAAGTAACCTGCCTGCCCTAAACCATAAATCTGGGTGTCATTTTCCTGCTGAGAAGTCCTTGATGGCTGCCCATTGCAAACTACTCTTCGTGGTATATGAGTCTTTAATAATCTGACTCCTAACTCCAAGTTCTATCTTCCTGTGTTTATGACCACTTCTGCTCTCCATTAATGTATCTGTAGCCAGGCTTCTAGCGAAGACAATCTAACCAGAGCCTCACCACACAATGCAACCTGTTCAAATACAAATTCCAGGAAGGGCACATCTGAATAAACTAGCCAAGGTATTTGCTCAGCTTGGAGTAAATGCTCTATCTCCCAACTGCATCCAATGGGGAAGCTAGAATTCCAATAAAAAATACAAAGTTCTTAGGGAGGGGAAATGGGTGGGCAGTTAAAAGCAAACATAACAAAAAATTTTTTTTAATTTTTTAATTTATTTTTGAGAGACAGAGAGAGACAGTACAAGCAGGGGAGGTGCAGACAGAGAGAGATACAGAATCCCAAGCAGGCTCCAGGCTCTGAGCTAGCTGTCAGCACAGAGCCCGACGAGAGGCTCAAACCCACGAACTGTGAGATCATGACCTGAGCTGAAGCCGGATGCCCAACTGATCCACCCAGGCGCCCCACAAAATTTTTAAAAAATTTCCACTATTCCATAGGTCAGTGAATATTTACTGTAAAGGGCCAAAGAAGACTCACACATAAAGAGTTTATGGTTTTCAGCCTATATAATCTTGTTACAACTATTCACATCTCCATTAGAGGGCAGAGGCAGCCACAGACACTAAGTTAAAAAATGGACATGACTGCATGCCAATAAAATTTTATTTACAAAACCAGATTGCGGGCAAGATGTGGCCTGTGGGCTGCAGTTGTTGAATCTGCAAATTTATCAGAGCATCCTGACTTCAAAGTAAGAAAGCTATGGGTCAATTAAGATTTTGTTGGGTTGAAGAAGTTATCACTGTTAACAATAAAAAAAGTGATATAAAACTGGTGTCTCCAAATGAATAAAAGAATTATATAGTCTTTATGCAACAGAAAAGGAAAGCCATAGGAGAAATGAAGTTAAATGGATAAGATAACAAGAACAAAAGAGAAGAAACTGAGGAGGGGGAAGTGTTTCTGGCCATCCAAATTAATGGCAAAGTATCAACTTCTTAAGCAAAACGAACAGTAAAACAAAATGGTGAATGATGCTGAAACCATCAGCCATATGAGAAAAACTGCAAATAACCCTTCTAGTATGTAATGGAAAAACATAAAGCAGTGACAAAGAGAGCTATAACACCTGAAGTGAAAAGTGAACTGAAGAAAGAAAAGGTCTCTCTGAGGAATAAATTAGAAAAAGTTTCACAGAAATGAAATTTAGATTTAAAAAAAAAAGCAAAAACTGAATATGGAAATTATGCTAAGACAATGTGCTCTCTCTTTCTTTCTAAAAATCTAACTAATAAAATGAAATTGTCTAAAATAAAACCAAAGATACAGTGTTTCAATATCAAAAATAAAGAAAAATAATCATTAAAAATTACATGATAATCAAAAGGGAGTATTATGTAGTCATTAAATAATAGAATGAGGCTTTTTATTTATTTTTTAAGTTTATTTATTTTCAGAGAGACAGAGACAGCACGAGGTGGGGAGGGTCCGAGAGAGGAGACAGAGAATCCTAAGCAGGCCTCTCACTGCCAGCCCAGAGCCCGATAAGGCTCAAACCCAGGAAACCATGAGATCATGACCTGAGCAGAAACCAAGAGTCATTTAACTGACAGCCACCCTGATGTCCCTGAGGCTTTTTAAAAGTCATGTAGAAAAGCGAGACCTCATGTTTCCAGTACAAAAAAATCAGACATAAAAATTTATAAACATCAGGGGTGCCTGGGTGACTCCGTCACTTAGGCGTCCAACATCGGCTCAGGCCATAATCTCACAGTTCACGAGTACTAGAGCCAAGTCAAGCTCCGTGCTGCTTCAGATTCTGTGTCTCCTTCTCTTTCTACCCCTCCCCATTCATTCTCTCTCTCTCTCTCTCTCTCTCTCTCAAAAATAAACAAATGTTAAAAAAATTCATAAACAGCAAATTCAAACTATTTTTACTTATTCATTCTAAATGAAATGAAAGAAGACTCACAATGTTAATTAACCACCTTGCCTTGGGTGTCAAATACAGATTTGTTTTTGTTTCCTTACATATTCCGTTCTTTTTCAAAAATTTAAAGGACATGAACAGAAATAAATGAAAATTAACTAAATGGGCAGATAAATTTTCAATCTAGTAATGATATTATTCAATGCACAATGATTTCAAAGTTTGGAAAGTTCAGGAAGAAAAACAAAGAATTTTAGATTCCATTTTCAAAAACTGGTGTGAAATATGCAGAACAATAAGGGAATTGGAAGAAACAGGAATCTTTCTTTTTTTTAACACAATTTATTGTCAAACTGGATAACATACAGTGTGTAAAGTGTGCTCTTGGTTTTTTGGGTAGATTCCTGTGGTTCCTATCTTACACACAACACTGAGTGTTCATCCCTACAACACCCAGACTTCATTCCAGTAAGTGCCCTCCTCAATGCCCATCACCCACTTTCCCCTCTCCCCCACTTCCCCATCCACCCTCAGTTTGTTTTCTATATTTAAGACTCTCTTATGGTTGGCTTCCCTCCCTTCCTCTCTGTTTGTATCTAGTTTTTCCCCTTCCTTTTCCCCATGGTCCCCCCATGGTGTCTCAAGATCCACATATGAGAGAAAAGGAATTTTTAAGGGCATGAAGGTTTGAGTTTCCATTTAGTCAATTATATTTTAACATTTCCATAATAATCAGTAAAACACTAAAGGTAAAAGAGAAGTTTGTGAGACCCAGATACATGGGTATAACTCCTATCATTTTCTTATTTAATACAAAACTAAAGGGTATACCGCACAGATGCATACAAAGCAATTTTACTCAAAACCTAAAAGGTTATAGTCATGAATTCAGAGCTTATCTAGCCACTTGCCATTGTTGCCCTGCCTAATTCAGTTGAAAATTTCTTATGGAGTCAAACTGAATAGCACCCTCTTAGCCTCGAATCATATCCATATCAAACTTTTGGTCAGGAATTAATGATCATTAGTGATGCCTTTCAGACCAAATATAAAGAAAAGTGAAAGTCTCTTCTCTTGCACATAAACCACATCCTTTTCTCCTGCCTGCTTCTTTGTATCAGGCGATACTATATAAGGATTTAATTCAGGTCAATCTCTTACTAATCCTCAGCGTGAATAGAAAAGCAGCATTGCTGAGGGGTCTGTACCAGTAGTTAAGCTCACTTAATTTTCCAGTAAGCTTTAATAACACTGCCTAAGACCTAAAAATCAATAATGAGGGGATCATCTTCATAAAATCACTTCCAACATAAGTCTCTGCTAGTGAGACATTTCTAACATCCATCCCATCCACTCTACGTACTAATCCATAAAAGCACACAGGACTCTTTGATTTCTTCAGAATAGAAGCACATTCTTTGTGTCAGAGCATCCTGCACTAGAAGCTTACTTTAAAAAATTGACATATTTAGGGACAATAAGACACAAATGGAATAGAAACGGGATTTATTTTTCTAGGTGTCAAGAACAATGGAAGAAATCATATACTTCATAAATACTATCATTTCTTTGGAGTTTTCTGTCCTGTAGAACAGTTTCAAATATGTATACCATAAATTAAACATTTTTTAATCTAGAAGTTAGAGGATTTAGCAGTGTGCTGTTTTTTAAATAGATTCAACTTCAGCAAAATGTTGCAAGGGTTTTTTGCTCTTGTTTTATGGCTGCAAAGCCCAACCTTTGGTTTTGCAAAACATTAAAAGCATACTTATTTTAAGGAATTAAAATATTTTCAGGAAAATTACACTTTAAATTTTAAAAATACATTTGAATACATATACACACATATACACACATGCATACCCACACACAAAAGCATACACACCACTCTTGTCTCTAGGAGGGAAAGAAAAATATTAAATGTTCAGCAGCCACAGTAACTAAAAATCATAAACCCAATCCCCATACCATTAACAAGTTATTTGCAACTTGTAAGAAAATGATGCTACCCTATCTATAAGAAATCACAATTAAATTCATGCTTTACAAATCACAGATGTCCTTCATTACATTTCTGGGAATGTCTTGATAAAAATAAGTAAATAAATCTAACACAATTTGTAGGCCATGGACATTGCATTTGATTAGTCCGTAAGTTTATATTTTTGAAGCTTTCATTGAAACTATGGTAGCATTTATAATTCATATATCATAACAGAAGGACTGCTATATAATTTACAAATACATACACTTTTAGTTGAAGTGTTCTCTATCCCCTTCCTGGTTTTTATTGAGGTGCATGGAGAGCAAAACATTTAGAAACAACGGACTAGAGCATGCAGTGAAGTGATGGAATGAGAAGCTGTAGGAAACCTGAGTCACTGGAGGCAAAAGAGAAGCAAAAAATATGAGCTCAAGACTGAAGGAAAGAGCCAGAATATAGATAAACAGAAATTCCTCAACTTCAAAATTTTATATAAAGTCAACCCATTAGCTATTTTGAAATAAAATTTACATCATAATTGTAATATTCTCAATTATGTTTCAACTGTTTTCTAAGAACTGTGCTAAAACATATTTTTGGTACTTCTTTGGAATTAAATTAAAAAGTTTTTAAAAACAGATATGATACATGAAAAAGTTTATTGATGTAAACATTTAGCAAGCACTGAGCAGCCTTCATCATCATCTTCAGAGTAATCTTGTACAGGCGTCTCAAAGATCTACTGGCACTGTGAACACAAATGCATCCCCACTTGTCTGTTTGCCAACTACTTTCATTTTTGTATTAAGTTTTTCATACAAAATATAGCATATTTTCCTACTTATTCAAGTCATGTTTTAGGGTTTTGGATGAAATGTAATCACATAATCCTATTTTTTAATAAGGTCTTGCTTTCTACTTGTAAGTTTACCAATATATTTGATGGGTTTGCTGCTGTTATTTTCATAGATAATGAGAAAGGCACATTTCCTCCTTCCTAGATTTGCCTTATTACTTTAAAAATAACTATTAGTTTCTATATGTTTATTTAGCATCTAGCCACTTGGTAAACTTTCCCATTAATGTTAATATTTTACTACACTATATTAGGTTTTATAGGTAAATTGTTACAGCATTTGTAATATGGTTTAAAATGCATACTAAAACAACACTGATGTTGAATCAGTGGCAGAAAATTTTTTTTAACTTCAAAGTCTGAAAAATTCTCTCTAAAAGGAGGGAACTAATAGGTAATACTATTTGATGAAACTTTAAACTTCAAAGACAATCTGGAATCCTCAGTTGGAACTTTTGTGCCAATCGCAACTCTGTGACTACTCAAATATTTATACCTTGTATATGTTTTATTTTCACAACTCTTTGACGAGGTATATAGTTATACCTCATATATGTTTTTATTTTTATTTTCTTACTTTTTTCTCCAGTAGAACCACAAAACTTTGCTCTGAAATTTAATTTAATCATATTCCGTAACTCATACAACTATTTATGGTAACAGATTTAAATCACATGCTATTTGTGTCAATCTAATTTCCACATCATTCACTGTGCTTTCCCAACTTTATTAATAGCAGATACTTGTGGAATTTCACTTTAATTAAAATATTAAATTACTTTATAAATAAAAATTGTACATCATCTCAACAGATAATCAAGCATATATCAATCCTCTGAATGACCCTGAAAAGTAACTCTTAATATGATTTAAATTTTAACTCAATTAATATGTCATCCACTTCTATTTAATTTATAATGTTGCTTAAGAGACTAATATTTTTAATAACTTAGATAATTTATTTCAGCCATCTAGACCTCTATCTTAAACTAAAATATCTGAAATAGAGTGTCAGCAATGTGCAGGCAGAAGGGGGCTGAGGAAATAACAGAAGCATTTATCAGGCCTAATGCACAGTTATGATTAAAAGTTTGCACAGTATTGGGCACCTGAGTGGCTAGTCAGTTAAGCATCCAACTTTGGCTCACGTTATGATCTCACAGCTGTGGGTTCAAGCACCACCTCAGGCTCTGCGCTGACAGCTCAGAGTCTGGAGACTGCTTCAGATTCTGGGTCTCCCTTTCTGTCCCTCACCGGCCCCCACCCTCAAAATAAACTTAAAAAAAGTTCATACAAAATTAATATAACCATTTTTGTCCAATTAAGATAAACAGAAGGAGGAGTAAGTATTAGCACTATCTTCTTACTACTAAAATAGAAATGCCTGTTACTTTTTCTTACTTTTCATAGAAATAAAGCACATACAAAAATACATGTAAACCATGTGCTGTTGAATATTCATTGAGCACACCAGTATCACCATTATTGAGGTGATTTGAGTAACATTTTCATGCACTTTTTAAATGCACACAAGGATGAAATTGACAAATATGAACATCTATTTATGTTACCTGTATGTGAAGTCAGTGTGCAGGTGGCAATCAGATGGTCCTGCTTAAATCATTCATTTTAGCAAATTAACAATAACACCACACACACATATTAACAATGACATTCATAATTTTGGGAAAATAGTGCTATATGAAAGGAATCATGTTACACGTATCAGCAAACGATGTAAAAAAAAAAACATACTCCCCATCTCTCTTTAACATATATCTATCCTCTGGCTTAAATTTGAGAGCCTAATTGAACAACTTTTATGAACACAGTTACAAAAGAAGAATCACTTATTTAGCTGTAAAAATAGTTAAAATAGGCATATGGGTAGGATCAGATAAGTTCTCTAGTTTTCCATGGAGAAAACTCTACAACAAAGATGCCCTTTTTGTTTGTAATGACTTAGTATGATACATGACTAAGTTGTTTCTATGTATGTTGGTTTTAGACTTCACCATGCTTCAAATTCTATTACTCCATAGTGCATTAGGAAAATATTAGTCCTCAGTTAACAAAGATATCCCATCTGCACAATGAGAGAAACTGATGTATTTAATTAGAAAAATAAACATTTTTAAAAAATTTTAATAGGCTTCACCAATCTTCTTAAGTAAGGTTGCCTGACGTCCAAGTGCACTCATAACTTAGATCATATTCCTGGTTTTCATTCTAAAACATTCAACTGTATTATTTATAGGTGGTAGAAGAAACAAGCTTTCTTATGGGTTTTATCTCTCATATTTTAAGTTCCTATGCATATTGAAAACATTTTTTCATTTACGAATTATTTATCACACAGAACAAGATCTAAATTGGCACAATGTAGGAAGAGTAAGAGTGTTTGTTACTTGAGGAAATATTAAAGAATTAGAGATTTTAAAAGCTGGTTATGACTATAGAGAAAAATCCAATTCACTTGTTATACATGTTTGAAGCTGAAGATTACACAGTTAATTAGAATTAGCAGAATTAAAGATATCGGATACTATACTACACATATTTTAAAATAACACTGAATGAAGCTGTCATGTGTTTATTTTAAAATATGAAAACCTTTAGAAATGGCTAATTACCCCTAAGAGTCTAAGATCGCTGGTTCCACGAAGTGACTAGATCACACACAGGGAACCCAGAGGGAACCCAGAGCATGGAGTGAGGAGTGCACCTGCTGGCTGGTCTGTAAGCAAAGACTACAGAAGTCTCAAGAGGAGCCCACTGTCCCAAAGAAGGTAAAAAAAAATTATGTTCATGGAAGTGATAGTAAGTGTATATGGTGAGCCGTCACATCCTGCCCCCTTTCCTTTTTACTGAGATCTACTCTCTTTAAGGACCATCGTAAGTCTTTCACATACATCACTTCACCTAATGCTGACAGGAAATCTGTGATATACAGATGAGTGAACTGAAGTGTAATGAGGTTGAGAAAATTGTCTAAGGTAACAATGGTAGAAAGTGCCAGAAGCAGGATTTTAAACCAGGTGCATTTGAGTTCAGAACTTTCATCACCCCTCAAGTTATCACAGATTCCAAATTAATTCAGTCTACATTACTGAGTGAATTATAATTTTAAATAGTCATGTCTATTCATATGAAAGTTTAACACATATAACTTCAAATTTTCCTAAAGAATGGGGAGGTGGGGGAGATATAAATTCTGTTTAGATTTGGAAAAGAGAATAGCTATAAGGATTTCCTTTTGTACACACACACACACACACACACACACACACACACACATCAAATGACAACAAAGGCAATGACAAAAATAACCGCAAAAATCTGTAATTTATAATCATGCTTTTCTAAAGGGTTCAAGAGCAAGCACTTCAGAAGTCTGTGATATTATGCACATAGTATATTATTCTAATTAGGCAAAACTTACAAAATTATAATGACACATACTTAAGAATATACATGCATACTTTTATACTGCATAGTTAATAGGAATATATTTAAGTCAGTTCACATAAATAATTGCAGTGTTATTTTTACAAAATGAAGATTTCTCATTTCACAGAAAATATTTCAGTATGATTTTTAAAGTTTAAATATTACCTTCTCTGTCTACTGTGTATGATGATATAGTTCTCTCTAACCACAGAGATATATTTATGCTCTTTACAAAACTTTTTCATCTCCAACATGTCAGTCATTTTTCCAAGGCTGAAATGTCTTATTTTTGGAGTATAAGAATCTTCTCAATTCTATCACTTCCTTGCTCTATTATTAAGCAGCCCACCCCCCAAATCTTTGTCCTTCTCCAAATCAGAGTTTCTTGGGTTTAAGCTTCTGCGATATTGATATAAACATGAAACCTGCAGTATCATCACTTGGGGATTTCAAATAAATGCATATACTCTGACCTCACCATGGTATTGTTGAATTAAAATCTTGGAGTGGGGAAAGAGATATGCATTTTAAACATTTTCTCATGCTCTTTCGATGCAGACAAAAGTTTGAGAAACAACATCTTTGTGTATGTTGGAGGTCTCAACACTAGTGAATCTGGTATCTTGAATGTGTGATCACTATACTGTGGGCGAAGCCAAGTAGGACGGGTAAAAGGTTCTTGTATCGTGTGCATATGCTAACACTGGGGCCGTGAAGGAGTACTGAGCAGAATGCAGAAGAGAAGCATAGAGGGGAAAAGGCTGAGTTAAGAGTAGAGTGGGAGAGAAGTTACTTTTAAAGTTCTGCTCTTCCCAATCTATGTAACACAGGTAAGTGAGCCAACCTTTCTATGCTGATGTTTACAATCTAGAAAGGGAGGATCAGATGAAGCTAAAACAATGTGACAATCTATAGACAGAGTGGAGTCAATGTTTTCCTCAAAATCTGAGCTATAGGTAGAGAATGGTGGTACATACTAAAGGGCAAATCGACCTTGGGGCAACTATAAATGTCTATTTGTTTTGGTGAAACTGTTGGCTAGATACTGTGCCTTAAATTATTACACTTCTTTACATTATGATTTTGATCATTTTTTTAGTTGCAAAAAGTGAAGCTTAGAAAGATTAATTACTTAAGCAAAGTCACATGAAATGCAGCAAGTAACAGACCTAAAAGTAGAAATTCTAATCAGTTTGGTTTCAAAGTCTATGATTTCTTTCTCCATTTTGGCTTAAATGTATTTCAAAGTATAAATGATGCTAAAAAGCCTCTCCAGAATTAATGGAAGGGAAATTAGACGTCAGGAAGGAACTAATTTTATATCACTGAAAGTGGAGAGACAAGGAAAAGCAATGAAGTAGACATGGCCTCTTAAATATCAATGACGGCAAGATGACAAGTTCAGTTAGAGACACTGTATGTAGAGTAATTGGGGGAGAATTACCTTGTCCAGAGGCAATTAAAGATACTGAATGTTATCAAAATTATTTTGGTTTACATTTTCTATTTCAAAAATCTAAATGAATAGTTAATGATTTTTTTACAACATATCTCTTTGCCACTAAAGACTGTTCTATTATTAAATACAATTTATTTGAAATTAATTACCACTCAATTTTAGTTTAAATTAGTAAAATTAAGTTTTAAAAATATATGTTTGGGTATTCTTTCAAGATCTTTAGGCACCATATTGTACAATTCTTGGGTTTAAATACTAAGTTTTAGAAAAAGATTTCTTTCCTTTTCTTCAGGCAACATATTCAGCCAGATTAATGATATTTGAAAATTAGTAGTTTTCTGTAAACAACCACAAGAACAAACTTGCTCACATTCATGAATGCTAATGCCAACAAACACAGAGCTAAGTATAAAGTACTGAAATATACATTACTTAAAATGCTTCTGAAGACTTGTTAAATGTGCTACACAAAATACTATATATTGTGTTTCAATAGGTATGGATTAAATTGATCAAAACAATGCTACAGGCTGATAAGTTATACTTCTCTGCTATCATATGACCTCCAATTCCTACTTAATGATTAAGGCTAATATTTTTCTTTCTTAAAGGAAATAGAAACCAGTATTATACCATCTTTAATGCTTGAAATAATCTGGCTGAATTTTAAACACTTCCACTGTTTGTTTAATGAACTGCTAGGTCTAGTTAGTCCCTACCCCTGGGGCCTCTCAGTCCCATCTGCAGGATGAGCCCACCCTGGTTCTAGAACCATTTGCCTGGGAAGGTTGAAAAGTCAGCCAGAGGATCTACACACAGTTGGTGACTCCCTAAAGAGTCAGCACTAATTGTGATAATGGCATTTTTCATTGTTCACTATCTTCAAGCTCCTTTCTTCTCCCTCAGTTCTGGGAATCAGGTAAAGAGTTCAAACCCTATAGCCCTGTGAAGGGCTGTGATTTCCAGGGCTTATCTCTTAGTCAGTACATCGTCTTCCACTACCTGCCTGTACTTCCACTCATGTCATCAAACCTCCTAGCCTTTGGCCCATACATCCAGACTTCCGCCTCTCATTTACCGCTGAAGCCAACTCAACAATATGCTTATATTTCTTCTCAGTGCTAAGGGGATTTGAAGGAAATGGAGATGATCTTTTTTCTTTATCCCTTTTATTGAATGCACCGTCATCAAAACATTAATTGAAACATTATGCTCTATCATTTCTAGAACAGAAGCACCATAATGTGATAATATACTATCACCTTCATTTACTCAATTCTTGCTCATTGCTACAATTCTCTATCTTGTCAATGCAATGTTTTCAGACAAAAATATTTAGAAACAAAAATCTCTGTAGATTTTTAAAGGTCTCTATCTTGTGTCAAATATTCTAATTAGAGAAATCTTTGAACACCTAACACTGCTTTAGAAAACATAATTTCCTTATATCATGTACAGAGGAAACGATTTGTTGTTAACGTTTAGGATTGACATCTGATTATGTGGCTTGAAAATTTAAACTATTAACTTATAATGTAAAAGAAATCAATGATTTCAACTTAAAGATACATTTAGGGTCATGTGCAATTTTAAACAATTTAAAATATCAAAAGCCACACTAATAATTTTATTCAGAAATATTTATAATCTGCTTACATTTACCATCATTTACATATCACTGTTTTTAAAATATGGTATAGTTATAACATATGTAAGTCTTAAAATTTCACTTGTTTTTTTTTTTAAAGATGATTTGGCCATTTCTTTTTTTTTTTTATGTTTTATTTATTTTTGATACAGAGAGAGGCAGAGCATGAGAGGGGGAAGGTCAGAGAAAGAAGGAGACACAAAACCAGAAGCAGGCTCCAGGCTCTGAGCTAGCTGTCAGCACAGAGCCTGACGCGGGGCTCGAATTCACGAACATGAGATCTGACCTGAGCCAAAGTCGGAGGCTTAACCGACTGAGCCACCCAGGTGCCCTGAAAATTTCACTTGTTTTGACTGTAGCTAATAGATCATTTATTCTATGAGAGGATAATAGGAATTTTATTTGCCTCATGGGAGATTTCATATGGTTGCAACAGCAAAATGGTCAACTATTCAGTCATTATTTTTACCTGACCTTTACTCAAAAATCAAAGCAGTTCTGCCACACTTTTATGATCCACAACACTGATCGTTTAAGGTTTTCTTTGTGATAGTTAGAGCGCATTTAATTTTCTTTAAGCAAAGCAGAATCTTATGATGCTCTACCCCATCTGCATACTCACTGATGTCTTCCTTAGCGTGCTATCGAGTTCTCTGCAGGTGAGGGGCTGAAGCGGCACTGCGTGTCTTTAAATTGTTTATTTTTAATTACATTCCAACTTCAATTTATACAATAAATTCCACCAACATATTTTAGTTTAATCTGATGAAAAGTATTTTAAAGTATCTAAATAGAAATAATCTCCTAAATTAATTTCAAATGACACAATTAACCTATATTTCACTTATTAAAGTCACCAGGAATTAAAACACTCAAGCGGCAAAATATATGAACTATACAGCCCATCTTTCCAAAGAAATGGCCAGAAAGAAAAACATTAGGATTTATGACTACTTCAGTTTTAGTCCAAAGAGTTTATAAAGGTTGTCAGTATATAATCTTTTTCTTAAATAAAGTAAAATGCAAGGTAGGGCTTCTTGTGTGAAAAAATGGACATGCATGAAGACAGGTGAGTTTTGCCCCACAGTTCTTGAATGACTGGGGACCAACAGAACATTATTCCGAACCTAAAGGTAAGCAAGTAAGAAAGGTGCATGGGGACGAGGTGGTGGTGGAGAGCTGTTGGAGGAGCGGCAGCCAGCAGGTGCTGCAGAAGGCAGGTGTCACCCACCACTACCCTCAGTTCGGCTGCCTCGGTCTCCCTTCCAGGGCTACTGAAGACCTCCGGCAGAATTCTTCACCAGCAGCCAATCCTCAAGGCAGGATTATTTTTACAGACTGAAATCAATCAGTCTCCCTCCTTCCCTTGCTCACTCTTTCCCCCTCCTCCTCCCTGCCTTCCTCTCAACCTCTGTCTCTCTTGCTCTCATTCTGCTTTCTCAGGTGCAAGCTTATGCTTGTTCTCTCTCCCTCTCACTTGTGCACTCTCTGGCACACATAAAAACATCTTCTAGAGCCTTCTAATTTGTTTTTTTCAAGATTTTATGCTAACATGATATAAATCCAAGAGACCACTACTAAATGCCTTCTTACTCTTTAGTGTTTTAATAAAAGTGATGTTTCTTAGGTGTGTCTTTCACATTTTTTTTCTAAGCTGGATATGTGGGAATCTGTCGGCTCCCCGCCTCAGGCCTTCTAAATTGCACATAATAGTTGGCTGTGGCCAGATGGGTAGATGCCATAAGGGTCACATGACACAAGCTTGGTCTAAGTCCTGTGAGGGAGTGAGTTGGGCAAAGGTCAAAGCAGGAATTTACCTGCATAAATATTTCAAATTAGCAATCAGCTTTTGGTCAAGAAAATGGACTCAAAGAAGTGTTTGAGAGAAAGATATTCCCAAATAAGACTTATTCTGGGTATAAAGAGGACCATAATTGTTTGCTATATTTTTTATCAAGTAAAAGTAGCTTTCTTGCATATATAGATGATATAGAAAGAAAGAATAAAAGAAGGTAGAAGTATAAAGCAAGTTACTGATTTTATCACCTTTAACATTTGAAGATTTCTAATACGATAAGCCAAATGAGAATAACACCAAACATGCAATTTTTAGGCCCATCCAAACTAAATTTATTTTTGAATAAACCATTTTAAATGTGACTTGAGTCATTCCTAGAACTGATTTATGACAGGAATTAACACAGTTTGTTTTTTATTTTTTGAGAAAAGATGTCTGACACCATAGGCTGGTCCCACCAGTTCGCCTCCATCAAAGTTCACCTGACATGAGTTTTAAGTCAAAGAGTATCTGGCTACAACTACAATATGTAAGAATTAATATTTTTTAGCTGAACAAAAGATTCGTCTCATGCATAATTAACTTTTTTAAGCCTATTTTCCTAGTACTCAACTAGGATCAATAATTTTAAAGTAAGTGATACCAAAATAAATGATAATCAACAAAAAAAAGCACTGCCAGAACCTTTCTGCTGATACCCACCCCCATAACTGTCTTCCAGACGCCCCCACTGTCCTGTGCCCGGTACTGCGGCGGCCTTCTCGCTGCCTCCCACCTGTCTCCCCATCTACCCACACACAGCTCTCCAGAAGCCTCCTTCTCCTTCCTGAACTGTTCTGTTCATGCTAGGTTGGGACACCTTCCAGCTTGGCTCCATCCTCTTCAGAATGGTTTAGAATGAGAGAAAAAAGAAACCATGGAAAGCAAACAGAACAAAGCGAAACAACAACAAAAGAAACAAAAAAAATATTTACCAAAATAGACTAAATATATATTTAATCATATTTGTGAATTTTTATAGCTTTAAAAACTTAATAATATTGAGATACATATCTTGAAATTTGCCATATGGGCAAAAGTTTTTAAATCTTTATGCCTAGTTTTGGTGATCTGAAATATGCAACCTCAACTGCCTTCTAGGTGTAGGTGTAATAATTTGAAAATTTGTACAAAAATTCTTAAAACTGTTCATCCCTTTACTAATAAAACCACCTTTCTAGAAATCCATCATAAAAAAATATCCAGAGATAAACAAGATATACCTACAAGAATAAAATTCACACCATATTTTCCATAATGAAAAAGAAAACCTAAATAGCCAGCATTATCTAATGAAAAATATTCTCCATTGAAAGCTTTCCTAAAATATCTAAACAAAAAAGTCATGATCCCAAGTAAAAATGTGATACAGATTTATGAAATCTAAGTTTCAGTAATTTATTTACTAATCAAACATGCATTGACATCTAGAATATAACAGATGCTGAGAAACAAAAATGACTAAGACAGCCCTGGCTCAAATGAGTGCATATTTTAGAAGAAACACAAGATAGACAATAAAGTACAA
Organism: Suricata suricatta; assembly: GCF_006229205.1. Lineage (NCBI taxonomy): Eukaryota > Metazoa > Chordata > Mammalia > Carnivora > Herpestidae > Suricata > Suricata suricatta. The sequence continues at coordinate 87,279,168 of NC_043701.1, forward strand.
AAGAAGTCACAGGTATACTTTGCTGAAGGCACATATTACATACACAGAGACATAGAAAAAGGAAATCTGGTAAAGCTGTAAATGTGCTGCCACAAATCGGAGATGAAGATTACAAAAGCTTGATAGAGGAAGTGGTCTTTGGGTTAAGTCTTGAGTAGATGCTCATTTTGAATTCCCTAAGTCCACTCTTCGAGTCATACCTATCTATTGCTTATGTACCAGGAACTTCAAAGAAAATAACATATTCTATTATGTACAACTATTCTACCCTTTCTGTGCTGTTGCCTATGAGCGTAACAAAATTGCAGTTCATTTGGAGGAAGATTTTCAGTCTTTTGATCACAGCCCTATGGAAATGTATTACATTGTATCTCATGTGAAGAGGAGCAAAAGGAAGTAACAGTGTTATAGGACCACAATTAAGTCACCAATTAAAACAGAGCTGAGGCATTTTTAAAACTCAAATCAACTATTTTAAGTAAATTTGGAACTTGCTTTATTTCTGTGTCTAATGGAGATACTAATAACATATTTAACAACATATAGTTGTTTTTCTGACAAACGTCCAAAATTGGGTCTCATATGTAACAAAAGCATGTGGTGTAAAATATGATTTAAGGTAAATAGAGCTGAAAGCTTTATCTAACACCCAATGTGGGTATTTGGTATTTCTGGGTTCATGTTGAAGTTGTGGATTCCAGGATAGAGTGTGCTGGGAGCCGCACGGGCCTTGCTGGATGACACGGTCACAGTAAGGAAATGGTAGACGTAGCACGGCTCCTGCCACAGGTGACAGAAGCTGACATCTCCTTCTGTTAACTCATTGCTCGTGTAAAATTAAGCCTGTTGCTATTGATTAGGCCTCACAATGTTCCAAATCAGACCGATATTCCTCAGAAACCTCATGGGAGGAAGCATATTCCCACCTCTATGAAGAGGAAGTTAAAACAAGGTACTGCAGTTGTTTGTCTTCTATTGAGCTTCACAAACTTAAGACATGGAAATAAAGGGGGTTAAAGAACACAAAGATAATGTTTACCCTGGCCGGGATATAGAAATCCTAACTTAGGAAATAGAAACAAACAAGAGCCAGGCATAAGCTACTGCACATACATATGCTAATTTGGTGCCCATTGTGAGGATAGGTAAGAGTAGTTACAACTTAAACTCATATGCAAAGGCCGGCTTGTCTAGGGCGCCTTTGGCTCTTACACCTTCAACATCAAAGAACAAGGTTGACAAAAGGTTTACTTACTAACCATCACGAATTTATTCTTCCTCTTGTGAGCCAAATAGAATGCCTCCTAGCCCTGTCTATGACTGAATTTTAGCATCATTGTTATAAAACGTGTCTGCTATCTGCTTCTCACTGAAAACATCCTGCTATATTCTTAGTTGTAAGATTTACTACCAGTTCAAACAAATGTGCATGTTACCTGCTTTTCACTGAGAATATCCTGTTATCCTATGATGTATAAGTTACCTCACTGTAATTAGAATAGTTCTGAAGAAATACCTCTGTAAAACCTGCTTCTGCACCCTTTTCAAAAGCATCTTTATCACTGAGAATTATTTGTAAAAATTCCACCTTTTGATGTCATAAGTCTTTAAATAAATGCCCAAGACCTGGCGAGAGAGGAGTTAAGGAGATACAGGAGATACAGAATACAGAGAAGATACAGGGTACAGGAGATACAGGAGATAGAATAAGAATGTCAGGCTGGACCAATTAAGAAACTGCGCTTTTCGTCCATCACCACCCCTTCAGGGAGCCCTGGACCCGCGGAGCGGGCCTCCGGCAAGAGTGCTTGACCAAGAAGTCAAACTGAACTGACCATTCGGTTAAATGGCATAAAACTGAGGAATAGGAAAATAACTGGCCAGGAATAAAGTCTTAGAACTTGGAATTCAAGCAAACAATTTCATGTAAGCATTAAAACACACTGAAAAAAAAAAAAAGCAGGAGAAACCAGGTAGAAACTGTAGTTTCTAGCATAAAGCTAGCATGGTTAGGACAGCAGACGGGAGGGAAAACTGAGAGGAGGCATTGATGTAGGGGGAAAATACCAAGAGGAGTTGTACTGTTCATAGGTGGGGAGAGAGAGCTCGTTAGAATATAAAAGCCATTTAGGTTGTTAATTCACAACTCTCTGTCTTAACCATGGGCACCCCATCATCTCCCATCTCTTGGTTTTGATGCTTTCACGCTTACCTCAACTGCCTACATTCTGGCAGGCCTTTCCTGGTCCTTGCCCTTCCCCAGCCCAGATGAAATCATCCCTCCAGCGTCAGTGTCCTTAGAGCACTTCACGCACCCCTGCTCAGCAGCCCCAGTCACACTGACTTTCCGTTATGTGTGCATCTCCTTCAAAGGTGCAAGCTTGCCCATGACTGAGGGGCCCAGCCATATGTGTCTGTGTCCCCATCGCTAAGAAGAGGATGCAGGGCCGAGATCAGTAGAGTACTTGTGCAGTTAATGAAGAGGTTCAGAGGCCATGACACCTTATGCTCAGGTCACTAATTCATCTTTTAAAATGGGAAAGGGGGAAGAGAATAGCTTTGGCTCAAAAAGTAAGATCGTATTTTGTACCGACCTCAAATTTATCTTTCCACTCTGGACGCACTATTATGACATAAAAATTAGATAAAACCAAATATGTGTACACGCAAGCAAAATCTTGAAGATATTGCCCTAGAATGGTTTAATTTCAGCTCTCAAAAGTGTGCATGTGAGTAGGGTAGATGAGTTTCTGTAAAGTTTTGAGTGAAGAAAATCATTCAAAAAGATACTAACACTTTTAAATATGCCTTAAAAATAATTTAAAATTAAATGAAAAAGACTAAAAGACTCCTAAAATATGGTTTAATTCAGCATATGCTACCAAATAAAAATTTCTTGCAGAACTTCCTCAGAGTTCTATTACGCAATAAATTTTTGTTCCTAATCAAGACTCTGGTGCATTTCAACTTTCTGAAGACATTTATGCATCATGATAAACTACAGATTAAATTATCTGCAACGTGCTAGTATTAAGTACGTTTTATTCGTTTATAGTATTTTAAAACTTTGTACTTAATGTCTCTTCTGTCCATTAAGCAGCCTTTGATTGAGATGCTAAACTTCCTGTGCACATTAATCAAGAGAAACATTAAATGCATGTGTGTGGGTGTGTGTGTCCTTGTGCAGGACACGGCGCACACACACACACACAATAACTTAAAATAAGGGCATGCACTGTACAAAAGCTATAGAAAAATCTCCAAAATGGCAAACGTACTCCAAGTTTTCCTCAGGGGTAAAATTGCTTTCTGGTGGTGTATTGTATACGTCAGTCACAAAATACTTCTACAATGTGTTCATGACACATTTAGGACTAAGTCGTTACACCCTCTGTCAGGAGGGGCTTTTGATATTGGCCCAATATTTAGGAAGAAAGGAACACAGATTTGAACTCAAATTAAAAATCTTATCACATTGGTGGTAGGAGAAACCTATCCATATAAATTTCTAAATACTGACAGTCTTAACGTTCATCTCTTTTATCACATGTCCTTAAATAGTATCTTCAGAAAAGTCATTTTTAAAGAACAAGAGACAGAATGAAAATGTTTCCAAAGCCTATTTACTGTAATGTTGGCAAAGAATCTCATTAGAATAAATTCACACTAGTTCTTCTCCTTTCAATAATAAATTGTAGCTCACTGCACAGCTGTATCCCATAGAACGGTCCACACTGAATACATCATAGTTTAGTTGCCTGTAGACAAATGTAATGATAGCAGCAGGTTTTCACTTTGTCTCTGTTGGGAAAGAAAACTACAGCTGGAATCCGAGTCTTCCTGTACAGGACACTGCAAAAGTCAGCACTTCTATTGTTGATAATATTTCTATTCAAGAAATGTTGTCAGTGTATACCCTTGGAAGATGATTCCCTGAAACAAAGGTAAACTGCAATAGTGTACCAAAACACAGCACAGATGGCCAGTCAGGGAAGGTGAGGGAGAAGGGAAAGAGTGAACAGAGTAAACAGAACTTTGAGGGAGTGAAAAAACTTGAGACTACATAGGAGAGATAAATGGGATTATGTATAAGTGGCATGGGTGTGTGTGAGACCAAGGGAGAGAAGGAGAGTGTGTGAGCAGAGAAAAAGAGAAAGAAGTGATTTTTCTTTTTTTTTTTAATTTTTTAAAATTTATTTTTGAGAGACAGAGAGAGACAGTGCAAGCAGGGGAGGATCAGAGAGAGAGGGAGACACAGAATCTGAAGCAGGTTCCAGGCTCTGAGCTAGCTGTCAGCAAAGAACCTGACGCAGGGCTCGAACCCATGATCTGTGAGATCATGACCTGAGCCAAAGCCGTATGCTCAACCGACTGAGCCATCCAGATGCCCCGAGAAAGAAATTCTGTGGGATATTTTGGGAAAGGTAAAGAAGGGTTTAGGATGTTTGCTATATGGTGTTTATTATAAACTCCTGTGTTATACTGTCAAGAAAATCCAGTTTAAATCTACAGATCATTTCTTTTTTAAAAGAGATACAAAGGGAGAACATCCATATACTGAAACTAAATACTGAGCTATCACTTGAAGCAGCTCTTTATACTTTCCAGTGGTCAGATTCATTGCAACATGGAATATGAAAATATATTTGTATTTGATTATAAGACAATAAATTGCTTAAATAAAATATGTATTATTCTATGTCACAAAACTGAAGAAAGCTATAAAAATCAATATTAAAATCTCAAAAGCACTGTCAAATCCACAGTCAGGAAACCAAATAGTCAAAATGTGTACAAATATTACAAACTTGTAATTATTTATTATATTTACCTATGCTTGTCTGAAAATATTAAGATAAAATTTGGTAAAATTTCTGTTCTTGCCTCTTACTTATACCATATAATGCCTATTTAAATATTTGAAACTTACTCTGAAGATTTTCCCTAAAGTGCCCCTATTTTTCCCTCTTCAATTAAAATACTAGTGTTTGTAGGCCACCAAGATGCTTGTTTTGGTGGCTAGTCTTATCACAAGAGTATGGTTTGGATCCAACCCCTTAGCTTTAAGTACCTGAGTTTACTCTTTCATTAAAGAAGGGTGTTACTTCTGACCCTATAATAATGAAGATATTGTGAGAAATTAGTAAAAGAACATGTGATACAAATGCTTGGAGAACTGGGGAACACCACGACAGCACAAGCAGGTCCTCTGATTACATCCACTCAGCTGTAAAAACCAAATGGGTAACTTCTAAAATGCATTAACACCTGAATGTTTCATTGGTACCACTTAGATTCCTCCGTGCATTTTAAATACCTGTGACTAAGTCAGCCTCTCTCAGCCATCACAGCTCCTGGATCCTTACTTTTCTTCTCCCCTTTACTGAAGACTTCGCTGTCTTATCAGATCAAAAACCCAAAAGGAACTCTTTACAGGCGTCTTAGCAAATGTTCTCATGACTACTTAAGCATATTTTCCTCCTCAATGTGCTTCAGTCCTTGTAAATTGGGTCCCCTACATCACTTTGTTATGCTTTCTAACTATTTAACCTTCTAATTATACAGAAGTATCTTCATTGGAACTTCAAAGTGTGTGCTTGAATGACAACTATATCATAATTTGAAATTACTGGAAAACATAATGTGTACAGTGCTGTGCTGAATTACAAAAAAATAGTCGAGTCTGGCAGTTCCTCAAATCAAAAAATATAAAGTTACCATAAGACCCAGAAATTCCACTCCTAAGTATATACTCAGGAGAAATGAAAATATATATTCACGCAAAAACTTGTACATGAGTCTTCACAGCAGCATTCTACGGAATAGCCCAAAAGTGGAAACTGCCCAGATATCTATTGAAGCATGGCATGTCCACACAATGGAATGTTATTCAGCAATAAAAGGAAATAAAATACTGACCCACAATACCACATGGATGAACCCTAAAAACATGCTAAGTACTATGAACCAGTAACATAAAACCAAACAAGGTTTAATTACATTTGTATGAAATGTACAGAAAATGCAAATCTATAGACAAAGTAAGTAGATTAGTTCCTGCCTAGGATTGGACCTGATAGGAAAGAATTAAGAACCTAAGGGTTCAGACTTTTGGGGGTGAGGGCAATGAAAGTGTTCTAAAATTGACTGTGATGATGGATACACAACTCATACCTGATAAAGTTGTTTAAAAAAAACAGCTCTATGATGGCAATTCCAATATTTAGCATATGGGCAACAAAAAAGATGCATCTTACATGTAATGATATAGTACAAGAATCATTCCTCTAATTTCCACATATTTATTTTATCAAATTAATTTAGCTTCTGTATCATACTATCAAGGTAGAAAATTACTTAGAGAAGAATGTTCTTGAAAGCTCAAAAAACTTTCATCATCGTTTTAGATATCATGATGTCCATGGTGCTACAGTGCTTGATCAACCAAGTCTGAAAGAACACCTTGACTGCTCTCTAATATTTATTCTCTTCTTGAAGAATATTCACAGCTGAAGCAGTTCAAAGCGATTTCTCTTATAAAACAAGCCAAGGGAACTGAAGAAATTACATTAAACCTTGCAGTGAGAGACACAGAGAAAAATGTATCTTAGCAGCAGTCAAAGCTTTCCATATGAATTATTTGATTCCATAAATCCAAATCCATTTTGATGACTCTCCCATTAGAGATGTGTAGTCACCACTGCAAACTGTCAGAAGAAGCTGTTTTATAGAGCTATTGAACCCTATGATCTTTGCTGCATTTCTGTGATTACACACACCAGCCCGGGGCAGCAGATGCCTCCCCCCTGCTAGCTTCTTTCCTTCCACAGGGCCAGTTAACTAATGAGACCTAATGAAGCTGAGCATGTAGGGAGGTGGAGGGAAATGTTGATGTTGGTCAGAAACAGGACTCTTCAGACGCTCCAATTTCGTTTTGGCATTCCATATATTCTCATGTGGTCATTCTCTAAAACTCAAAAAGGTAACTTTTTAATATCTTTTCCACCCCTGTATTTAAACTTCAGATTTTTGAAGACCCCATATGATTGCCAGAAGCCAAGTCTATAAACGAGGCCTCATAGTCCAACTGACATACTAGATATGATATGTGGTCCCTTATGATATTTTTTTAAACCTACCTCCAAATGATGGCAAATGAAAGACCCACCAAGGGTAAGGGGATGGTGCTGCCTGTTCGGTTGCCCACATCCACACAGAGAAGAGCGAGCACACCCAGCCTACTCAGCACACCTGGTCCACGTCACTCATTTGTGTTCTTGCTCAATGACCCAGTCAGAGAAAGACATAGATGGAAGGTGTATTTATTTTCACAGCGGTCTAATCAAAACCACAGAGGAAAATAAAATACCTAATCGCCCTTATACATAAACCAAAAAGGATACTCTACCTTTCAAATGACTATGCTTAATTTTCATCACCGTAAAGACCGCGTTTCTCAGAGAAAGTTTGCAAGAACCGTAATAGTTCGTTTACACAATTAACACACTTCTAAAATTTGTAAATTCACATATGACTCAACATTTGCAAATACACTGTTTCATTCCTGGCACTATTTTATCAAACTAAAGAGATGTGGGCTCCTAGATTCCGTAAGTCAAACAAAAACCTGACTCTTACCGTGTTCCACTCAGCTGGTCCTAGTGGCTCTCCACACACGCACACTCACCCTTCCTCCATTCATTCCCAACTCCCTCCCAAGTTTTCATGCCTCAGAACCTCTTACTGTCCCTGAACACACATTCCATTTCACTTCTTCCCAAGAGCTCCACTCTACCTAACCATTCATCCTTCTAGGAAGCCGTTTATTTTTTCAAGCTTGTGTTTTATGAAATCTCCGCTTCCCTGTCTCCTGCTTCAGGATAATAATCACCTTCTCTGTTCCACATATATTTACGTTTCCATCTTTGCAGTAAAGTTCCTAGACAAGAATTAGTTAATTACACGTAACAGAAAGCTTCAGGAGTGGCGAGTCCATGTGCCATTCACGTTTGCTGCCCAGAAACAAGTTTGCTGTAAAAAAAAAAAAAGGGGGGGGGGCACTACATGTTTGCTTGTTTTATTTAAATGAGCAGATAGACACAAACATGAAGAAAGAGGTCACCTAATTCTGTGACTGGAGTGCCTGAAGTTGTGTAATGTAGTGGGTCTGAATGAACCAATCGGAAAGAAATATATACATTATATATAATACACATAGTTTATGTAAGTGTGCATAAAGTATGCATGAACACATATATATATAGATAATTCTATATTTATGATGAGGTTATGTCCCAGAAAATTCATCTTACCCATCTTAAGATGAAAATATCACAGCCTGATAACATATTTAATACACTGAACCCTCATATATTAAAAAAACAGTTAATATGTAATATTCCACCTGGGTCTGTTACCAGTACTGCCTTAACATTGTCATAATTAATGTAAACAATTTACAGCTAAAATTTTATATAAATGGTGTTTGTGGATAAGCTGACAGGCAGCTGCTATTTGAAGGAAAGTACTTGTGGGATAGTCTGTGGCTCAGTTAAGCATCCGACTTCAGATCATGATTTCAAGGTTTGTGGGTTCGAGCCCTGCATCAAGCTCTGTGCTGACAGCTCAGAGCCTGGAGCCTGCTTCTGATTCTGTGTCTCCCTCTCTGTCCTCTCCTGCTTGTGCTCTCTCTTTCAATTTCTCAAAAATAAACATTTAAAAAAAGAAAAAGAAAAAAAGGAAAGGACTTCTTGGGAACTGGGGCAGGCACAGCAGTTTGAAGACATTGTTCAGGCACCAAAGTGGCAAACACAGGAAGATGGTGAGACATAAAGATCTTAAAAGAAAAGCTATAAATTAGTGGAAGGTATATTAAGATCTTTTATTAGAGTGAACTCTTGATGTGCATAAACTTTGAAATAATTTTTAAACAGTTAATATAACTTTTTGAATAATTAATATTTTAGTCAAAGTATTCATAATTATGCATATTTTCAAAAGTCAGCGCTTTAATATTGCTCTAACATTTGAGGTAGTATAATAATTTCCATAATGCCAAATAAATTATGAAGTCTTATGTAGTAATAGCCATAAATGACTGTACTATTTACATATGCATGTATTTATGCATCTAGGTATGTGTGCATATATTTGCATGAGTATGATTGTAATGATGTTTTGGATTAGTATTGTAATTTTATCAAAAGCCCACAAATTATACATAAACTTTAGAGAATGTACATATAAAACAGTTTGTACTGGGCATGTGACAGGTGAACACCTCTCCTCCAAGTTGAGAAATACTTTCTTTCAGAAGACTTTGAAATCTTGAGGTGTGTGTGTATATACACACATATATACATATATATGTAGGATATTGATACACATGACATGTGTATACATACACAGCTCACACATGATGTACATACGTACATGCAAACATTCAGACATACGGGGGTATGTACTTTAGGAGAGGAAAGAGGACTGTGAGAGAGGATACATGAGTATTCACTGTTCACTTCCTACACCCTTTCACTCATAGCATCACAGACCAGGAAAGTCTTGCAGAAATACTCTTAGGTGTTTCCACCAAAAGGAATTTTGGAATGCACAGTCCCACTTAAAGAGTCACACCTCCAGCATTTCCTGCATGGCAAAAATATGTACAATCACAAGTAAAAATAAAAGACTGAGGCGGAATGTCTCCATGTTCTATGTTTTTTTTTTCCAGTGACAGAGAGACAGTGTGAGCAGGGGAGGGTCAGAGAGAGAGAGGGAGAAACAGAATCTGAAGCAGGCTCCAGGCTCTGAGCTAGCTGTCAGCACAGAGCCCGACGCAGGGCTCAAACCCACGAACCGTGAGATCGTGACCTGAACCAAAGCCAGACACTTAACTGACTGAGCCACCCAGGCACCCCAGTCTCTGTGTTCTAAAACCGTACTTTGAACAACTTTGCTAAGAGCAAAGCTGAGGGCTTTGCAACTATGTACTAGCCCTGAGAGCAGGTAAAAGCAGAATAATGCCAGATGCAGAGAAACCTGAAATGCACATGCAGATCAAAGAAGAATCAAAATGAAGAATTAAAGAGACTCGGGTCCCGAGAAAACTCCAGCTCTGTGAGAAGGCATTTGTGTTCACGCCAGGATCACAAGTAAAAGATTTACTGGTTTCCTGAGGGCGGACGTGAGCCGTACACCATCTAAGTGCTCGACAGTTTTGTCTCAAGCTATCTTTAGAACAATCTGAAGGGGTAGATTCTAGAATCATACCTAGGGCAGGGCTGAGAAATGAAAGACACAGAGATCAGAGTTTATAAACTTCACAAAATACAAAGTTGGGTCAAGATTCCTATCTGTCTCAAAAGTTGATTCCTGAACATTTCATTTTATTTATCACACACACAAATGCACATAAATATCTATTTTACTACTTAGCCACCAGTACTTCTTTCCTTTCAAGCGATGGCTTCAATTCTTTGCAACTAACCTCTTTCACTGTCAAGTGGAAGTAAATGACTACAATGGACAGACTCCCCTGACACTTACAGTTCTGCTGATTTTGAGAGAGAAAATAAAATAATCTTTAAATAGTGCAACCCAAAAAGGCAGTATTCGTGCTCTGATGCCATTCTTTAGCAGGCACATCATAGAACATACTTGCAAGCATATCATCTACAATACTCAGTAGGTGGTTGTTACTGCTACTGCTCCTAAAACCCGAGAGATAACTTTTTCTCCAGACAACATGGCACAATTTGAAAAGCTCTGCATTGGCCACACAGCATGAGTTTAATTATTCCTACTACTTAATCAATGCCTCTGCTTGACACATTTGTTTGGGAAAATTAACTGTCCAGCAAGCTCTCTCCATAGTTCTAAGTTAACTACCTGGGTAGCGTACCGTATTTGTGCACACACGGATCCACTTCTGAGCCACTGTTCTACTAGCCCCATTCTGGGGGTGCTCCGCATTCTGTGTCCTGGAAGGAGTTGTGGGAGCAAGCTGAGCAGTAGGCTGCCCTCACAGCTCAACTTACCAGGGGTTCAGAACAGCGGACTTTCACAGTTTCCCAGAAGTTCTGCAGGACACTGCATGTCAACTGTTCGCCTGCCTCCTCCCACAGCAAGGATTAATAGATATTCAAGTATGTGATTAGCCACAACAGAGTCAGCTAGAGACCCAGTGTGTATATAGTGCACTTGAAAATCTCACAAGCTTGGGGGGCCTGGGTGGCTCAGGGGGGTTAAGCGTCTGACTTTGGATTTCAGCTCAGGTCATGATCTCAGAGTTCATGGGACAGAGTCCCACATTGGGCTCTGCGCAGACAGCTCAGAGCCTGCTTGGGATTCTCTCTCTCCCTCTCTGCGCCTCTCCTGCTCACTCTCCTTTTCTCTCTCTCTCCATCTCTCACTCTCTCAAAATAAGTAAATAAACATAAAAAAACCAGTTAAGAACCTCTTAAATAAAAAAGGAAATCTCACAAGCTTACAGGCTCAACTTAACCTTTAATATATCACACCCTTTCCTTCTACTTCAAGATACTGTTTATCACTTTCAAACTCTCTCCCAAAGCGTTCCCCTCCAGGTAGAACAAAAAGTAAAACGTAGGCCCATCTCCATTTATTGTTTATTTACTTAATTTCCACATGTATCTTCTCTTTATAAAATACTTGTTAGCATGAGTCATATCACCAGGGCAACAAGAAATGGAGCGTGTGCGGCCCAGGCTACACTGAAACTCTGAACCCAGTCACCTGCGGGTTCCACCTGTTCTTGCTACTCTACATACGGTGGAAGGACGGCAGACCCCTCTTCAGAGCAGACAGACCGATGGCAAGCATATGAAAAGGTGATGCTCAGCACCACGTAGCATTAAAAAATAGAAAATTAAAACAATGACACACGACTACACACATTATGACAGCTAAAATTCAAAACACTGACAACACTGGCCAGAATGTGGGAACTCTCCTTCACTGCTGGCAGGAATGCAAACGGTAGAGCCACTTTGAAAGACAATCCCTTACAAAATTAAATGTGCTCTTTACCATAGGATCCAGTATTGTGCTCCTCGGTCTCCCCACAACAGAGATAAATATGTATGCACACAAAACCCGTACGCAGACATTTACAGCAACTTTATTCATAATGCCAAAACGTGGAGGCAACGAAGATGCCCTTCAAGATGTAAGTGGATAAACGAACTGTGCTATATCCATACACCAGACTATTACTAGGTGATAAAAAGAAATGAGATATCAAGCCACGGAAAGACATACAAGAAACCTAATGCATAATTACAAAGTGAAAGGAAAGGCTACATACTTTATGGTTCCAACTACATGATATTCCGAGAAAAGCACAAGTATGGAGACATAGAAGATAAAAAGATCAGTGATTACCAGAGATTTGGAAAGATAGAGGGATGGATTGAGGCCTGAAGAGGTGAAGCACAGAGGATTTTTACGGCAATGACACAACTCTGTAGAATACTGTCGTGGTGGATACATGTGTTACTAGGTACATGTCATTATAGATCTGTCTAAAACCACAGAATGTATCTCCGTGGCTGAACCCTACTATAAACTATGGATTTTAAGTGATAATACTGTATTGATACTGGTTCATAATGGTACACGGGTACCACGGTGATGGAAGATGTCAATAATAGGGAGAAATGGGAGAGGAATGAGGGGTATAGGAGAACTCTGCGCTTTCTGCTTAGTTGTTTGTAAACCTACAACCACTCAGAAAACCAAGCCTACAAACAATAATTTTTAAAAAATGGAGAAGATTTGCCTGTTTCCACCTTTCTCTTGTTGTGTTGCTGTCTTATAATGTCTCATTTTCTCCCCAAGTCTTTAGAGACATGCATAGCTTCTCTGGATCTATGGAGATGACTCAGTAAATTCTATGTGCATGATCGCTGACAGCTCCAGGGACATGGAGCCCCCCACTCCCACCAACATTATTCAATTACATGGTCATGAAGCACATTTCTGCCTTTTCCCCATGTTTCCTCATTTATTTTCTCATAGCATAACTCTGATATACTAAAAATAATATCCTAAAGATTACGATTTCAAATGGCAACTTATGCAAAATATCAATATGGCCAATAGTGCTTCTGGAAGATGAAAGGACATCCCTTCGGTTAGGCCGAGTTATGGATCACAGCCGTAGATGGATTACTTTTTAGTATCGCTGTTGATAGCACTACAATATTTCCTCCACTCTTCCCCAACACGTGCTTAATTGTTATATCACTTCCTCTAAATGCTGTTTTTCTTACTGCTTAGATACGTGAGGATTAAATGCAAATTCCGTTATATTCATCATTTTAATGCATGCTAAATTGTCAAGTATGAAGGGCTGATGACAAAGAAATAGAAAAAAAAATCTCTACCTTATGACTCACACTCTGTGATGTCCTTGTGATAGGAAAATGTATTTTCTGGATGCCACTTCCCTAATGTTTCTTTCATTAAGGACCACTTAATTCCGAGAGAGGCTATTCTATATACTCACCAGACAGAGGTTTTGGCTCAGGCCTTCCTAGAGACATTTCACTGCCCAGCATCACCAATCTGACTTACATGAGAGGTTAAGAAGCTTCATTTCCTTAGAAAAGGATGCAAAGCTCACCACGCTTCCCCAATTACCTAGTCAGAATGTCAGCATCCCATCCCACCACCATCAGACCAGTTTTTCTATGTTGAGATAAAAGGCAGGAAAGAATGTGGCCATGTGTTGTTCTAAAGCAGTCAACCTCAGCCCCGACTGGGGCTTCTATTATTTTGAAAACCAGGTAACCATCTATAATTTGCATAATGAGTGACCTGAGTTACCACAGTCCATTAAGATATTAAAATTTCACAAAACCACCTGAGCATTTCACTTTTTGATGCAATCAATAAGGTCTTAATGAATTTTGAACTGGGTTATAAATACTAAGAAACAAGGGTAGGGAAATAAGATAGAAACTTTACTTTTTAAAAATGTATTTAAGGGCGCCTTGCTGGTGTGGTGGGTTCAACGTCTGATTCTTGATCTCAGGTCAGGCCATGATCCCACAGTTCTTGAGTTCAAGGCCCAAATTGGGTTCTGCACTGATGATGTAGAGTCTGAATGGGATTCTGTCTCTCCTTTTCTCTGCCCCTCCTCTGCTTGTGTTTACTCTCTTTCTCTCTCAAAATAAACTTAATTTTTAAAAAGCATTTAAAAGATAATCTAATAAGCAAAATTAACACATATAAAACCAATTATGTGAGAACATTTAAGTTGTAAGGCATTGGTCACAAGACACTTTCAAGAATCTAAAATTTTAGGGGCGCCTGTGTGGCTCAGTTGGTTGAGCGTCCAACTTCAGCTCAGGTCATGATCTCATGGTTCGTGGGTTTGAGCCCCACGTCAGGCTCTGTGCTGACAGCTAGCACAGAGCCTGGAGCCTGCTTAAGATTCTGTGTTTCCCTCTTTCTCTGACCCTCCCCTGCTCACACTGTCTCTCTCTGTCTCTCAAAAATAAATTTAAAAAAAAAAACATTAAAAAAAAGAATCTAAAATTTTAGATTCTTGAGAAAGCCTTTGAAATACAACACAAAATGATGTATAAAAATTTCTATTTATATAATTCACCTGTTCAAAAGTATTTGTTGTTCAAAATATTTTATGGTCTATGCTCCATACTGTCTGTGTACATCTAAGTGTCAAAGTAATAAAAAAGGTAATAAAACCACCTCTCTTCCTAGATTTGTTTTGTTTCTCATGGCGCCCCTTGGTTGAAGAAGACAGATAAGTGTGTTGAATCTGTAAAATTACTGTTTGTTAGGTCATTTTTAAGGGAACAAAGATAAAGAATGGGAAGAGAACACATTTTTTTTAACATCTACTACATTTAGGGCACTGTGCTAGCCACTTTCCATTTACCACCAGTCAAAACTTTGCAAATGGCCTCTCACTTCAGAATTTTTCACCATTCTAAGGTGAGAAAATAAAATCAGGAAGTTTAAGTAACTTGACCTGTAAAGTAGAGACAGATTTAAACAGTGGTTTGTCTGATCCCAAAGTCTGTGTTCTTTCTATCCCACAATGCTGCCTCTCTTATAATCTGACGGAGTATCTAGCTCTGTAACTGTATCAGTTTGCAATTTCTAGTACATTTACCAAACAAGTGATTTCAAGAGAGTTAATGCACATTACTGGACTTGCTCCAGGTTATTAAATTAAGTAGCCACTGTATTATATAACAGACTAACAGAAATAATTTAAAAAAATGCCATTCCCTGAAGTTCTAATCAAACATTCCACTAATATATTACATATGCTACCTTATTTACTTAAACATCAAAAAACCTCTATATAATACATATATTTAGCCATACTGGAGATGAAAGAAAAAGAGTCAAGGAGATAAAATAACTTTACAACATGGATAAAACATAGCATCGTGATCCATGTTGCTCTGGATTAATGGACATTGGTGCCCATATCCTGTCCACTCTACTCTGTCTTTCATTTAATGAGCAAACTATGCCACATTCCACCTTAAGCACAGCTGAAGTGCAAAATGCTTATTAGGATACTGCCACCCTTATGTTACTACTACCCGGAAGTATTTAATGAATACTTTGTTATTTAATGAAAGGTAGAATTAGGATTAATATTTTTCCATGTGAACTACATAATATTTTATATTAAGACAAGCACATGAAAGGAAATAATACTTATTTTTATTTTATATTGAAGAAGTAAGGGATTATTTTACACACAATTAACTGCATAAAGGACACAGTGATTACTGTTAATAGTATTGCGTTGCATTGGAGGAACTTAGTTTGAAAGTGTTTAATGTGAGAAGTGATTTTCTTGAGAGAAAACTCACACCAATACATATCTTAATCCCGTGAATTCTGAACAACGGTTAGCGTATACCTTTTTCTTGGATTTCAGTATACCTTCATTGTTATAAAAATCAACTCAACTTGGGACTATATCAAAATTAAAATCTTTTGCACAGTGAAGGAAATCATCAATGAAATCAAAAGCCAACCTCCTGAATGAGAGAAGATATTTGCAAATGATATATCTCACAAGAAGGCAATATCCAAATTATATATAAAGAACTTACATAACTCAATACCAGAGAACCACAAATAATTGATTAAAATGGGCAGAGCACCTAAATAAAAATTTTCCCAAAGGAGACCTACCAAAGATAGCAAATAGATACAAGAAAAGATGCTCAAAATTACTAATAATCAAGGAAATATAAGCAAAACTACAATAAGTTATCACTTTTTACCTGTCAGAATAGTTAAAATCAAAAAGGCAAGAAAATAATCAGTACTGGCAAGAATATGGGGGGAAAAAAAAGAGCCATCACGCACTGTTGATGGAAATGTAAATTGGTAGAGCCACTGTTTTCTAGTGCATTTACAGTGAAAACAGTATGAAGATTCCTCAAAAAATTAAAAATAGAACTCCGATATGATCCAGCAATTCCACAACTAGGTAAATACTCAGAAGAAAGCAGATGAAAACATTAACTCAAAACATACATGCATCCTATATTAATGCAGCCTTATCTACCAATACCCCAAAAGTGGAAGCAACCAAGTGTCTATGAATAAAGAAGGCATGCACGCGCGCGCGCGCGCACACACACACACACACACACACACACACACACAACAGAATATTACTCAGTCCCAAAAAGGATGAGATCTTGCCATTTGTTAAGACATGGATGGACTTAGACAGTAATATACCAAGTGAAATCAGTCAGACAGAAAACAACAAATACCATACCATTTTACTTCTATTTGAAATCTAAAAAACAAAACAAATGAATAAGCAAAACTTAGAAAGCAGAAACAGACCCATAAAAACAGAGAAACAAAACCATGGTTGCCAGAGGAGACGGGTGAGTAGATGGGTAACAGGGGTGGAGGAGAGTGGGAGATACAGGCTTCCAGTTGTGGAATGAATAAATCACAGGAGAAAAGGTACAACACGGGAAATGTAGCTGATGATTTCTCGCTGCTGGTATATGCTACCGATGATAGCTACGCTTACGGTGAGCAGAGCCTAATGTATAAACCTGTTCAAATCACTATACTGTTCACCTGAAACAAATGTGACATTATACATCTAGTAAACATCAGTTAAAAAAATAATAAATGCAATTATTTCATCAAGACCTTTTGGAAAACATATCTATGACACAAGTTGATAAAAGTTGCAGGTATTCACTGTTTTCTGTCTTATTCATGTTAAGTCAATCATACCTTACCCAATGCGTTCATATTTTAATTGAGAAATGCCAATTAAATATTAGCCATAATTACTACTGAAAAAATTCCATATTCTAGAATATTAAAGTGGGAAAAACTAACAATTATCCATAATCATTTATCTTCCAATAATAAAGTGCTTTACCTCTGTGTTTATAAAATATGTTTTTTAATTATCCACACAAATGCAAGTTACCCCTCAAAGCTGACACAAAACTGTTAAAATATTTAACTTTTGTATTTTAGTAAATATTTGTAATATCTTTTATTCTGAGGTTTTCATTATAAAAAACAAGTGTAGTGAAGCAAAAACCCCTCGGTTATTTGACTTTATCAATATCATACCTTTTCATTACCTTGTTTATTATTCAAATAAGTTCCTAGCTCTACCACCCCAGTTAAAACATCCTTTCCCAAAACATAATTATCTTACAAATTCCCCCTTTTATTTGATCATTTCTGAAATATTGCATAACTCCGTTCGAGTCTTTCAGAAATGTTTTACACCTTTTGTCACCATCCCCTTCATAAAATATCATCTTCCACTTAGCACCTATTGCCATTTTCCTTGGACCTGTTCTGACCATATTTTCTGACTCTTCCACCGGCCTCTCTTCAACAGTGGCCCTTTAAATACCAATATTCTGGGGCGCCTGGGTGACTCAGTGGGTTAAGCCTCCGACTCTGGCTCAGGTCATGACCTTACTGCTTCTGGGTTCCAGGCCCACATCAGGCTCTGCGCTGACAGCTCAGAGCCTGGAGCCTGTTTCTGATTCTGCGGCTCTCTCTCTCTCTCTGCCCCTCCCCCACTCATGCTCTGTTTCTTGGTCTCAATAAGAAATTTAAAAAATCATAATAAAAAAATAAGTATCAATATTCTCTGTGAAGTATGCTGGCCACTCTTGTCAGTATTTCTCTTCTTTTAATGATCCCTCCAACTACCATGCTTTGAAATGTTATACATTTATTGCATTCCAAGTCTACACTCTCAGCCTCTTGCTCCTAAACTACCCATCCAGTCACTAGTTTTCCTATTAGATCTATTCATTTGACAGGATTACTCTTCAAGTTGGTATACTGAAAGTAAACTGATATTCTTGTTATCTAACCCCAGGACATCAGCTCTTCTTTCTTCACATCCCCTGCCCCAAGGAACAGGGGTGCAGATATGATGGCAGTCTTGATGGGATGAGTCCTTCCTCTCCAAGGGAGAGTCCCCTGCACTCTAAAACTGAGGTAACACCTCTGCAGTGTGATCCCCAGCCCTCCTCCTCCTCTTCACTTCTATGGTCCTGGTTTTGCACCCTTTTGCCTCTCAGGTCCTCTCCTTACTGACCTCCCAGGCTCTTCACTTACCTTTCTCCATTGTGAGCAAAGAATATGTCGATTCTCTGCACAAAGCTTCCAATAGCTCCCACTTGCTTTTAGGTTAACACTCCAACATCTTTACCAAAGTTTGAAGGTTTTCTTACAATCTGCCCCAACTCAAATTGGCATTCCTCCATTCATTCCCACCAAACATCCTAGACTTGAGTTGCAGTACTTTCAAGACCTAAGAGCGGCACCTGGGTGGCTCAGTTGGTTAAGCATCCGACTGCAGCTCAGTTCATGATCTAATGGTCTGTGAGTTCAAGCCCCTCGTGGGGCTCTGTGCTGACAGCTTAGAGACTGGAGCCTGCTTCTGATTCTGTATCTCCCTCTCTCTCTGTCCTCTCCCACCTATGCTCTGTTTCTCTCTGTCTCAGTAATAAACAAAGAATGTCAGCATGCTTTTGCTTTTATTTTCTTTCTTCACTCTGCTTGAAATGGACTTCCACTTCTCCCAGAGTAAAAAATCTAGCTCTCATCCTCCAAAACCCCAACCAATATTAACTCCTCTTTAAAGCTCTCTGCAACCCCCTTTTTCAGCTACACAACTTCCCTGTTCTCATAAAATTTTGTTCATGACTATGGTACACCATGTGGTAATTGTGTATTGTTCAATAGTGAATTTCTTGAGGGAAGGGATGTCAATATTCTAGTCAGCCTCTACCTCAGTGACTTTATAAAACTGTGTCCTCAATAACTCTTTGTTGTTAGTTGACTTAAAACTTCCATAAGCTTTATATAATATACCATCATATCATATAACATACATCAGACATCATATATCACATATTATAAACCTATGTATTATATATACATATGTTAATCAACTATGGGTATATGTACATATGTGCATTTGTATTGTATGTATGTGCATATTTATACATACACATGAAGAACGTTAGGGATAAAAAGGCCCTTAGATATCATTTTTCTAATCGATGAACATTACAAACTCAGAACCCAAGAACCAAAGTCATCAAATGACGTTGCCAATGCTCCACAGCTTGTCACTGATAAACACAGTGTTAGGGCTCCTGCCCCGTCCCCTCATTCAGTGTGCCTTTTACTACATCCCTGTGATTCAATAGTCTGACCAGTAACATAACTCTCTTTGCTGTTCCAAAACTAAACAACTGGAATAAGGATCCTCACCTCATTGTCTCTCCCAATTCTCTTCCTATTTCCATTCACAAACACAATTCTTCCACCTCTACATTTTCATTTACAGTGTTTCCCTCTCCTTTAAATATTTCCTAGGTCTTCTTATAACAATTCTCGATTTCTTTACAGATACAGCAAACCCTACTTTCCCTCTTGAATAAAATAAAGAGAAAAAAACCTTGCTCTCCAGTTTAATTCACTTGTTTTCCCCCCACCAAACCAAAGACCACCAGAAAAGAGATGCTATTATCACCCTCATCATACTAGCTTATCTTTGCACATGCATTATAACTTTGAAATTACCGATTACTTTCTCATAACTCACCAATTTGCTCTTCATAACAGTATGAATAGTCAGAAGAAGGTATCATCGCTTTTGTATGCAGTTGAGACAACGAGGGGTCAAAAGTTAAGTGAACCTGCCAACGTCCTCCTAGTGAGCAGGAGCTGGCCCTGGCGGTGGAACCAAGGTCTGCATATCCTGGCTCAGAGTTTTCCACTATTTTAAATGGTTTATTGGCTTGTGTTCCCACCATGACATTTATGTTGACATATATTGGCACCTCAGATGCTGCACAGTGAATGTTGTCTGCATTCTTATTCGATCTGAACTACTGCTTGTCTTTTCTTACTTTAATAGCACAAATTTCAAGCAGGCAAGTACTATTTTGTCTAGTACTTACCTACCTGAGAAGCTCTTCCAAGCCTCCGAATGATACCATTTAATGGTAAATTATAGTTTGATTATTGTTTTTTGTTATGACCGAGCTTCTGAAAGTAAAACCATGGCTTTTGCTAAATTGGAGAAGATCTTCAACTCTTTGTTTGAATTTGAAATTAATTACTATGATTTCATCTGCCTCCACTAGTCAACAACTAATATTTAAACTCCCAGTCTTAAAAAGAATGGCTGACATTACTATTCAGACGACTTTTCTGAAAGTGTTGGTGTTATTCCTGGCAACATTCTGAGGCAAATCAGTTACTTGGGATAGAAATAAATTTCTGTTCAATCGTCTTCCCAAGTTGCGGATAGATCCAACTTCTTTAAACTTTCTGGATATCAGTGTGATTGTAAACTAACCTATCTTTGCAGCTGGGGGCTATGCACAGCGGGAGCCAGGCAAGAGACCCACTCGGTGTAGGTTGTTTGCAATCCCATGACAAATAACATCTTTTCCCTCCTTTCTACTGCATCCTTCTCTTAACGTTTAGGCATTGCCAAGAAACTCTTAATTTACCTCTATCCCTAAGCACTAGGAATAATGTTTCCTACTTCATTTCTATACACATTCCAAGTTTCAGGTCTGCTAAAGAACTCTCAGTGTCCTTTAGAGGAGAAAAAAAAGACACTGGAGAAAAGGGAGTTAATTCCTCACTTGGTATTGTTTTCAGGCCTGTCACTGTCCCACCAGGACCTCTAGTCAGCACTTTGCCTGGAGCGTCTGAGGCACAATTAGTCGCTGCTTTTGTTAGTTGGTGGAAAACAAAGCAGAAGAATTCTCAAGGCAGGAAAAGTTTAAACCTAAACATCCGTACAATTGGATCCTTGGAAAAATCACGGAATTCACTCAGTAAGAATTGATCTTTGCACCCTCTGGGCGAGCTACTGGAGCCCCACCTGCCTTTAGCTGTTAGAACTGCCCTCACCTGGCTTGATTCCACGTGTCCCACATACCAGAAAGCTATACTTAACAAATTCAACTCTACACCCACACACATCCCCCCCCCCCCACACGTATCACGGCACTGAGCATACTAAAGACAAAACGAAGACCAGGTCTGAGCTGCTTGCCTGTTCTTAGCCAGAACTAGAGTTACGGAACTCTCCGTAGAAGGAAAACCCAGAGGTCAAGAATGCACTTCATTCTGAAAGCGCATGTTGGGTGTCCTCATTAACCACAGAGCTGCGAGAGAAACATCATTCCAGCGACTCACTAATGCCTCTTAGTTGTTAGGTTGTTCTTTCCCAGTGGCATCGGACACGACCCAATTTGCGCCCCAGTAATCATACTTTTCGCCTTGGGACCCCAGTGCACCCTGGCTATCAAGATGCAATGGGGTACCTCCGAAGCGAAGCAGCTTGGTAACAGGGACCCAGCGGTGAAGAGGAGAAGGAGGGGGACTCTGTTCCACTTACCAGTCTTCCACAGATACGGAGTGGGCGCAGCAGCCTGGCCCGAAGCCGCAGCCCCGCAGGCGCCTGGGCTCAGCAGCAGCGGCAGCAGCAGCGCCGGCAGCAGCGGCAGCACCCCGGGGCGCG
>NC_043701.1:87301351-87322384 GCF_006229205.1 Suricata suricatta
AGCGGCAGCACCCCGGGGCGCGGGCCCGCGGCGCCTGGGCTCCGGGACGCCGAGCGCCTCGCTTGCAGCCCCATGCTGCCCGCAGCCGCTCCAGGGTCCGGGTCCGGAACGCGGTTAGCAGGGAATGTTCCTGCGCCCTCACTCCGTCTTCCCGAGGACTACAGAAAGCAAAGCTCTTCCCTGCTATTGTTCGTTTCAGATGAAAAGGAGCGAAAGCGCGTTCAACACCAGGGAACAATAGCGTCCGTGGTGGCCGTGGCTGCAGCCGCCGCCGGCGGGGATGCTGCTGCGGCTGCCATTCCGCGCAGAGTGGCAGGTCCTAGCGGCGAGGGAGGCAGCCGTCCGCAGGGGGGCCCAGCTGACTGAGCAGGTCCTGGAGGTCTGGGAGGCAGCGCAACCCCCTCCGCCAGCTGGAGAGGGAGAAGGGGGGCGTGAGCCGAAAAGGAGCGAGAGGGGGCTGGAGGCAGGAGGCGGCGAGAGCGCCAGGGCAAGAAAGGAAGGAGCGAAGGGGAAAGGGGACACCCAGATCGCACACACCCTCCCAGAGAACTCCTGTGCACATGGTGCGATGAAATATGTTTGGAAGGATACACCAATGAAAAGAATCATCACCCGACAGGCTTCAGCATGACAAATAACAGGCATTGAAATTCATCGGCATCCAAGGACTCAAATGCTAGATCTAGTGGCATGCTATTCTTAGGGTGTATTTACACAAAGCATCAGTGTTTGTAATTTATTTTTAAGCGGTGGCTTCTGAATTACTTTATGTGGGAAGCCGTATTTATGATCAGATGTGAAAAACACAGTAGAACAGCAGAGTTGTTTACTTGCTATTGAAAAGCATTTGCACACTTTCTTATATGCGTTTCGTTTTAACTTAATCTGTTCTCAGCAGAAATACGGACAATACTGACCTGTGACAAATCAAAGTACATGCTCTTTTCAGTCTTTAAAATTGAATTAGTGCTTAACAAGCATTCACAACGCTATCTAATTACATGGATAAGATTTGACAAACACTAGTCATAAAATTGTATTTCAAATATGCAGTAAATAAAAGTGCTCTTTTATCTGCTTCGGTCAAAAGTATGTTACCTTTAAGGATCCACACAGCTGTAAGTAAAATTAAAAGGACAACTGGGTTTCCATGATTTGGGTATCTCCAAATTAGTTCATTCTTTACCTAAAAACCCCAGGCATTAATCTTTCTGAATCTTATTGTAGAAAAATGCTTCATAATCTAAATAACCTAGTGTTTTGGATTCTTTTGTTCTTCATGTGTTTATTTTCTTAAACCATACACAATGAAAGAAAGCATATGAAGTCAGATAATGCTTTGCCCTTTCTTTCTTCCTTTCTCTTTCCCTCAGTGATACCTTTTTATTAATTCATTTTCTAGTAAAGCTAAAATAATAAGCCATGTAGCCAATTAAAAAGTCAGCAAACACAAAGCCAAAGTAAACTATCCACATCCGGTCAGCAAAACTTGGCCAAATAAAATTTTAAAAGCAGGAAAACTACTCTTTATGACTTTACTCCAACAACACAGTCAACTCCAGAGTCTAAAATGAGGAAACTACTGTTTCTGAAAGCGGAAACCTTCCATAAAGCTCTCTTGGGATGCCTGCTGTTTTGTAGACCATTCCAGACACAGCCCTTGTGCATGCATTAGATTAAAAGCAGGTTTGATCAAATAATTCCCAGGTCCTGCCTGCTTAAGTATTCTGACATCAGAGGAAATTAGCAATGTTTAAGGTTGCAAATTTGGTCTTTGTTTACTTTCCACTTTGTTAGGCCTCTAAAAGGGAATTAAAAGCTCAGAGAGTCCTAGCTCTGTGAGTCCGTGATTAGGAGAGATAAACTAGCGTGGATTACTATCCCTTCACTGGTTAAAAAATAAATAAATAAAACACACACACAGGGAACAATCAAAAGATCACAGGCTGATAAGGGATACAAAGGAAGTCTGATACTAGCAAATGTATGGTTCCCTAAAGGACACTTGTTTCAACAGTTACACCAAAGAAGAAAATAGCTCCTGCTATTGCTTTCTTCATTCTATTCTCTTATAGCAAACTACAATACCCTCTACAATGATACTGCTTTCCTATCCTAGCTGGGTTTATTTCTCAGCTACTGTTAGGGCCTTGCAGGTTTATCCTGAAATCCTCCAACTCTGGCACAGGGAAGATGTCAAACTGAAAGTACTGTTTTAATAACAGCCCATTTTAAGCATTCTTAGGGAGTCCCAAACCAGTTCACCAAGTAGAAACTCATTATGTAACAGAAGACAGAGAATCTAAAGAGTCAAGTTAGTACACTTTAATGTACAGGGTAATTAGCCCTACAAGAAGCCATCGGATGCTCTACATAACAGCTTACTATCAAAAGAAAATTTAACAATATGATGTTTATATTTATCCATAACTATATAATAATTACCCAACTGGTCAAAAAATTTAAACATTATAGCTACAACTCCAAGCATTATATGTATCATAGGAGTCAGGAACCACTTCTAAGTAAAAAATTTGCGGCCATTTAAAATTCACAACTTGGGTGAACATTCTGTAGTGTTTGAAAATAGCTAACCATTTTGTGTCCTCCTTTAATTACAATTTATACAAGGCTTACGGGTCACATGCAAACACACAAATATGCCCAAACAGTTAGTAATAAAAACATCTCTGGACAAGGTTGAAGAAACTGAGTCATATAAGCATTTGTCTCCACCACTGCCCCATGTCTGTTCAATAACAATGCCATTATTGCACTTGAGGACAAAAATATATGGGTCTCTAAGGAGACAGATGTGATATATATATTCAGATACATGTTCCTTTGTGAAAGCTATCATGTTCACGTGGATAAATCCTATCAATAAAACTGATGAACGGCAAGACATAGCAAGACACAGCCATCTTTGTTTTCTAGAATATGATATAAATAATACACAAATGTTTAATGACATGATGTCAAAATTTAGTCATGAGAAGTCTCAAGGATGCAGATTAAATTGACCATCTGTATAGCCTGCCACGGAGCAAATCGTTCATCATTTTTCATGAAGAACTGTACAAGTATTAATGAGCTAGGGCTACCAGAGTTTTCCAAACCAATGGATGAAAATGCAAAGAACAGTTTTTTAAATATTTAGAAATGAGACACTTCTGAACCTATCACCCCTCAAGTGCTGTCCTTTCATCCATCTTTATTATTTTTGTTGCCATTTCCAAACTCCCGATAGTGAGGATGTATACACAGCTACACACATAAGTGAAAGAATATACACAAAGTTACTCACTGATAGTGTTACAGGAAAGTATCGAAGAATGTCCATTTTGAAATAAAAACTTTAAATTTTTTTCCTACATAAACGTTTCTTGCCATATTAAAAAAAAAATCACCTAAAGGAATTCTGTTTGTGTGGCCTCTAGGTGTCATACTTGACCAAGATTTGGGGTTGACAATATTTATTTTGGGCTTCTTTCAATTCCCTCCTTCTTGCCACACCCACCAAAGTGATAGAAGAAAACATTTCACTTTGTAATAAAGAGATCCCAGATTTTGCTCTCCTTCCCATTTCCAATTGTAAAATTCATCTTCTATTTTCTTTCCAATTCCTTTTCTTTGTAACATTTTTTGTTTTGTTTGGCAGTTGGTTGGTGATGAGTCTGCTGGTTTTCAAGTGTGTATGGTGAGGGGAGGGCAGATTCTAAATTTCAAATAGTTTTACAGAAAGAAAATTAATCCCATCATTTCTCCGTTTTACTCAAAATTCAACCCGTTTGGAAACAATATGGATCTGCTACAAATAATGAGACCCCTTGTTTTGAGTGCCAGGTGCAAATGTACAATATTTTGGTTTACATCCTTCCAGTGAACCCACCGTAGGCCATGTATGAGCAATAGTCCTGGACACAAGGTAGTAATCAAATTGTTAAACAAATTTCACCAATGATTTAGGTGGGTATTTCTGGAGAGAACACCCTGGCCAATGCACTGATCCAGGCATTTGAAAAGTACAGACAATGTATATATAAGGCAAGAGAATTGGTTAATTATCCAGCTGTGTATGTGTCCTACACATGGATAATTAAAAGGTATGAGCCTTTAACAAACAACTGAAAACTAAACATGAACGTCAGGAATCCTTAAAGAAAGACCATTGGTTCTTGTGGTAGAAGTAGAAAAAAGCCAAAGACTAAAGTGAAAACAGTTAAGAGCTGACAACTACAAAGATGACTGACTGATAAATGCAAGCAAGCTTATTATGTTAAAGTCAGGGTTCTGCCTGGGAAAATCTGGAACTGGATATGTAGGACAAATATGTGGGGGGATATCTTTAATTCATTGTCACCAGACCCTCCCTAAATTCCCAAAGGCTTCAGAGGCAGCTGGCCCCTCCCCATTAAGAGCTAGCAAACTTTTTCCCAGCAAAACTTTGTGTTCCTTGCTCCGCCCCCTCTTCTAGTCCATAGGATAACTCGGGTTAAATCGCTGCATTAAGTCAGTATAGGACAAGCTGCTGGGTCTGTTAAGATTGTAAAAAGACTGCACACAAAGGAGCGTCAAGAATTAGCTAGAAGGTACTGGTAGAAGCCAGAAGAATATTCACAGAGCTAGACCTTGAAAGTGTTTGATTAGAGGCCAGAACATGAGACAAGAGGGAGTTTATTAACTTAGGGAACACTGCAAAGAGGTGGAATTCAATACTCTGCCAGGAAGTGCAAACTGGTGTTTCCTAGAAGCCTGAAAGAACACTGATGGAAACTGAAATGGCTAAATTACCAAGGCAGACAGGGAAGGAAGGGACATTCTGGAATAAAGACACTGAGGAAAAAAAAAGGGGGGGGAGACATAAGAATAGATTATGCTTCTCCAAGTGGAAATGCAGAGGGCATACTAATCACCAAAAATGTCAAGATTGTGTTTGTGAAAAGGACAACAGTATCTTAAAGTTCCACGAAGGCTCTTTGCATGCCACCAGGAGGAGAGTTGGCCACAAAGGTTTAAGACCCTGATTTGTTGGAGTTAATTTTGTACATGGTTATGAAGTAAGCATCTAAATCTAATATTTTGCTCAATGAGCTGCACCTGGGTGGTGCAGTCAGTTAAGCATCTGACTTCAGCTCAGGTTATGATCTCATAGTTTTTGAGTTCAAGCTCCACATTGGGCTCTCTGCTGTCAGCTCTGTGACCTTTCCCTGCTCACACGCTCTCTCAAAAAATAAACAGTAAAAAAATATTTTGCACATTGATATCCAAATGTCCTACCATCATTTAAAGGACTATTTTTCTTATTGAATTCTGTCAACACTTTTTACCAAAAGCCAGGGTTTTTTTCCTGTTACAATGATAGAGGTGCCTATCTTTATGCTCATATGACATCTTGATTAGTGTGGCTTATACTAAGTTTTGAACTTTAATAATTAAGATTTTCAACTTTTTTCTTTCTAAAAACCACATTGGCTCTTCACAATCCTTTACATACCCATCTTTATTTCAGGACCAACCTCTCAGTTTCTACAAATTATCTACTGAGATTTAGATAGACATTGCAGTGAATCTATAGATCAATTTGAGGTGAACTGTCATATTAATGATACTGTCTTCCAATTCATGAACCTGGAATACTTAGATCTTCAAAAATTATTTTCATGAATATTTTACACTTTTCAGTGCACATATTGTATTTATTCTGTTAGACCTAAGTTTTACAGTTTTTGAAGTACTTATGAACAGAATTGTTTTCTGAACTTCACTTCAGATTGTTTACTAGCAAGTCAACCATGTTGACTTTTACATATTGATTTTATACTCGACAATGTTGCTTAATTCATCTCTTACTTCTAATATTTCCTAAATTTCAAAATTTTCAGTATATACGACTTAATCAACAGCTATTTTTATTCCTTTCTTTCTGCTCTAAAAACCTTAATTATATTATGATGTTAATATAATTATTATCAATGTTTAATACAAGCAAAGAAAGCCAGTATCCTGGCTTTATGACTGATCTTAGAAAATATGCACTCTTTCACTATGAAGTGTGATGGGAGCTGTAGATTTTTTTTTATAAATGCCATGTCCATGCCTAGAATTAGAAATTTCCATTAATTCTTAGATTGTTGAAAGTTTTTATCATGAATGGGTTTTGGATTTTCCTGAATGATTTTTGAGAATGCTTTAGCTGTTTTATATCCTTTAATTGATCAATACAGTGTATTGATTTCCTGATGTTACGTCAACCTTGCATTCTTTGAATAAATCACACCTGGTCATGGTGTGAATCCTTTATGTATGTTACTGAAAGTGATAGTCACATTCAGCTGAGGCTTCTCCACCTACTCATTAGGAACATTGGTCTTGAGTTTATTTTTTTGTTGTTGCTGTTGTGAGGCTGACATTCATCATCAGGGTAATACAGACCTCACAGAGTGAGTTGGGATGGGTTTCCTTCTCTTTTATTTTCAAATGTTGTGAAAGACTGTATGACTTCTCTTTGAAATGCTTAGTATTCACTATTGACATCAGCTGGGCCTGGACATTTCCTCTATGAAAAAATATTTCATTTTTACCTATTTTACATCTCTCCAGGTTTTCAATTTCTTCTTCCCTAAATTTTGGTAACTGGTGTTGTAGCAATCTATCTATGTCACCTAAGTTATTTAAATCATTGGCAGAAAGATGTTCAAATATTCAATTAAAATACTTTAAATAGGATTAAATAGTGATTTAAATAGTGATTTCTCCTCTTTTTGACTTTGGGTGTTCATGTCTGTTTTCTTTTTTCATGGTCTAGCTAAGGGTTTAAAAAAAGTTATATTTTTAACTTTCCACAGAACTATTTTTTATTTCCTGTACTGATTTTGTGTTTGAATTCATTGATTTACACTCTAATTTTATAATTTTCTTTCTTCTGTTTGCTTTAGGTTTAGTTGCTCTTTTTTCTAATTTTATAAGGTACTTAGGTTACTGAGGCCTTGGGATACTTAGGGACTTAGGATATTTCTTTAAGCCACTAAGCCCTTTGAGATTTTTTTGACAAAAGCCCAAAATTTCCTCCTAAGCATTTTATTTATCTGCATTACATACATTTTGATATGTTGTGTTTTATTTGGATTCAGTTCAAAATATATTTTTAATTTTTCTGATGATTTACTCTTTGATCAAAGAGCTATTTTCAAACATACCCTGTAACAATTTCCAAATATTTGGAGGTTTCCAGATCTCTGGTGTGTAAGTCTAACGTATTTGTAGTAAGAAGATGGACTTCGCATGGTTTCTAATCTTTGTTTTTACCTTTGTTCAGCCTTGTCTTATGACCCGGCATACAGTCTGCATTGGGCATGAGCACTGAAATGTATCCTTCAGAGAGTGAAGTTTTCCATAAAGCTCAAGCTGATTGACAGGGTGTTGAAATTTCTATATCCTGGCTGCTTTTCTGTACAGTTGTTTCGTCAATTATTCAGAGTGGATTATTGTTATTTCCAGGTACTGTTGTGGAATTGTCCTTTTAGTTTGACCAGATTTTATGTCCAATATTTAGAAGCTCTGTTCTTTTTTTTTTTTTTTTTTTTTTTAAATGTTTTATTTATTTTTGATACAGAGAGAGACAGAGCATGAGAGGGGGAGGGGCAGAGAGAGAAGGAGACACAGAACCAGAAGCAGGCTCCAGGCTCCGAGCTAGCTGTCAGCACAGAGCCCGACACGGGGCTCGAACCCACGGACATGAGATCTGACCTGAGCCGAAATCGGAGGCCCAACCGACTGAGCCACCCAGGCGCCCCTAGAAGCTCTGTTCTTAAGAGGGCATACATACATATGCCGAGTGTTAGGTTTTCCTCATGAATCAATGACCTTTCTTTCATTAGAACACATCCTTTATTGCTTTCACCAATTTTTCTTTTATGAAGCTTTTTTTTGACAAAATAGCTCCTTTAGCTCCATTATTGTTGTTTGCAGAATATCTCTTTTTCTATTTTTTGAGTTTAATCAATTTCTATATTTAAACTGAGAATATATCCCTGATAGGCAGCACATAAGTTGACTTTGTTTTTTATCTAGTCCAACAAATGTTTGTCTTTCAATCGAGGTTCTTGGTGTATTCACATTTACCATAATTACTGAAATAATTATATTTAGATTGTCATTTGCTATTCTCTGTTTTATCTTTTTTTGGTATCGGCTTTGAGGTACAATCTACATGCCTATAAAAGGCACCCATTTAAAGTATGCAATGCACAGGTGTATTCACACAGTTATACAGCTACCACCGCCGGGACATTTTCACTAAGCCAGCAAGAAATACCAAGCCCATTGTCAGTTTCTCCCCTCCTATCCTTCCCCTGGACTCTGGCAACCGCTAGCTTAATCTATGGACTGCTTTATTCTGGACATTTTATATAAATAGAATCATAAAATATGTAGTCTTTTGTGAATGGCTTCCTTCAATGAGCACAAGTTTTCAAGGTTTATTCTTGGTACATCATGAGTCAGTGTTTCTCTGTCAGTCAAGACTGAATAATATGTGTGGCTATACTATACTTTCTTTATCATTTAATCAGGCAATGGATATTTGTTTCCACCTTTTGGCTATTAAAAATAGTGCTGCTATGGACTCTATATACATCTCTTTTTGTTCCTCTGTTCCTCCTTTATGCCTTGTGTCTTTTTAGAATACTATTTTGGGGGCGCCTGGGTGGTTAAGTTGGTTGGGTAGCCGACTTCGGCTAAGGTCACGATCTTGCAGTCCATTAGTTCAAGCCTCAAATTGGGCTCTGGGCTCACACTGAAAGCCTGGAGCCTGCTTGGATTCTGTCTCCCTCTCTCTCTGCCCCTCCCCTACTCACCCTCTGTCTGTCTCTCTCTCAAAAACAAATAAACATTAAAAAACACTCTTTAAAAAAGAATACTATTTTAATCCCTCTGGATTTTTAAAAGCATTTTTTGAGTTAATTTTTTAATGGTTACTCTAAGACTACAATATCTATCTCACATTTTTAACTATTATTCCCATAAAATACAGAATTCCCCCTCCCCTATTTATCTTTTCTCCTCCTTCTATGTGGTCTATATATGTTATAAACCCAACAGAACAGGGTTATAAATCCTGCTGTATAAAACATTATATATATTAGAGGTCTGAAGAAAATATGAAGAAATATACTTATAGACTCTTATATTTAATCATATGCTTATCATTTCTGACACTTCATTTCTTTATGTGGTTAGAGTTATTGGCTGGTTTCATTTTCTTTCAGACTGATGAGCTTCCGTTAGCATTTCCTGTAAGGCAGGTCTGTGAAGCAATCCTCTCAGACTTTTTAATCTGTCAACATCTTTACTTCATCTTCATATTTGAAGGATGGTTTTGTCAGATAAAGATTTCTTGGTTTATACTTTGGTTTTCTTCTAACTCTTTGAAGATGGAATTCCAGTATCTTCTGGAAGTCATTGTTCATGATGGAAAGTTAGCTAATGACCTTGTGGTTTCCTTGTATTTGAGGAATCTCTTTTCTGTGATGCTTCATAATATTTTATTATATTTAGTGTGGATCTTCCACCCAGGGTTTGTTGGAATTCTTAAGTGTTTAATATTTCTCATCAAATTCAGAAAGTTTCTGAGCACTGTTTCTTCAATGTTTTTCTACTCCTCCTTTTCCTTCTGGAACTTTCATGATCTATTTGTTGGCATGTTTGCTATGGTTCACATGTCTTTGAGGCTTTGCTCATTTTATTTTTCCCCCCTCTCTAGTCATCAGATTAGATACTTTCTACTGATCTATGTTCAAGTTTAGTGATTCAACTATTCCATTTTCCAATGTCTTTGGCTACTTCCATCTTTGGACTGAGGGTCTCAACATGTAACCTACATGATTGCCTCTGAAGGAAAAAGAAAGGCAAGAGAGTTCTAAAGTACTAGGAGATGTTTACATCATTGCTCCCTGTATACCACTAGGAAATATCATACCATACATACACAATCTAATTGCAATCTCCCTCTAATACCAAGATGAAAAAAAATGGAATGGATTCAATAAGTACATAGCAATAGATCTGCCATATTCCTACATTCAGACAATTGCATCACCCAATAGGTTTGTGATTTTTTGTTGTCTGCCCACCTAGGTAACCTAACATCCTACATATGTTCATGTCAAATAGTTGGGCAGATAGTTGGTCAGTCAATGGTGAATTAATAATCACTGAAAGGTGGGGTGCCTGGGTGGCTCAGTCAGTTGAGCACCAACTTCAGCAAAGGTCATGACCTCACAGTTTGTGAGTTTGAGACTGAGTCAGTCTCTGTGCTGGTAGCTTGGAGCTTGCTTTGGATTCTGTGTCTTCCTCTCTTTCTGCTCCTTTCCCACCCATGCTCTCGCTCTCTCTCAAAAATAAATAAACATTAAAAAAAATT
Organism: Suricata suricatta; assembly: GCF_006229205.1. Taxonomy (NCBI): domain Eukaryota; kingdom Metazoa; phylum Chordata; class Mammalia; order Carnivora; family Herpestidae; genus Suricata; species Suricata suricatta. The sequence continues at coordinate 87,311,775 of NC_043701.1, forward strand.
TTTTTTAATCACTGAAAGGTAAAACTTGCAGTCTATTCTCTAGAGAGCTGGTAGTGATTAAATTGGCAGTGTAGACCTCTCTTTCGGTTCAACTCTGATCAAATAAGAAAAAAAATCACGATGGAGACAGACTGGTAGTGATTACTTCATAAGGGGGTGAATAGAGAATTCTCTCTGCTTCATTCCCAAATCCTACAAAAACATTAACAGCAGAATTTAAAATGTATAAATGCATAAGACCAAATAGCATAGGAGAGAAAAAAACCTTTTGTCTTTGATAAAAGAGGAGGGTAGTAGTTTCTTATGTCACATTACCCCTTTAGCTCTATATTTGCAAAGATTTTTATAGGTTATCAGACCTCATAATCTCTAAGATAGGATTCACATCAACTCCAGTGTAAATGGTTTTCTCTGAACTCCACAACATGACAGCCTTTATCTCACCTTCAAAATATGAGATACTCCTGAGTTCTGACCCCTCCTGATAAACATTTTTTGCTTTACTCTTGGATACATAGAAGGTATAGCTTCTTCCACTTCTCAGAGTTATTTTAAAAGTTTTCATCTGACTGAATTTTTACACTTCTTTCTTAAATGTTTAAAGTAATTTCTACCCTCATCTCTATACCCAAGATGCAGAGTCACATGCTCTAGGAACTGAGCCAGCCAGGCACTGCCTGAATTGTTTTGATACCACTCATTTTGTGTATTATCCCTTCTCTTATTCTATTTGGACTTATATGTTTCAAGTTCTGCTACTGATGTTTCAGTATAGTTTGGGGATGAAGCAGAGAAAATTCTTAAATTTAATCCCCATTTTAAAAAATTGTTAATGTTTTTTTATTATCGAGACAAAGAAAAACAGCGCATGAGTCGGGGAGGGGTAGAGAGAGAGGGAGACACAAAATCCGAAGCAGGCTCTAGGCTCTGAGCTGCCAGCACAGAGCCCAACGCGGGGCTTGAACTCATAAAGTGCAAGATCATGACCTGAGCCGAAATCCACTCAACCAACTGAGCCACCCAGGCGCTACTAAACCCCATTTTTTAAATCCCCATTTTTAAATGGGAGTCAGTATATATTTTTTATTTTTCTCTTTTATATTTTCTAGTCAATTCTTAAAGCAAAAACTTAATATTTAATTGACTGACATTCGTTACCTTTACAAGTTAAACTTCAGTTAAAATTTTCACATCGGATGAAATAGTGAAGATACTCTCAGGCAGCCAAAGAAAAAGTTAGCATACAGAGGTTTAACAACTTTTCCATGCAGCTAGTGGAAAGAGTGAAAGTAGTAGGATTCCATGATTCCTTGTACATTGTGTGGTTAGAGACAGCCTTCTAAAAATCAGTGATTTGGTATCTGCACTGAAAAGAGACTATCTGCACTGAAAAATGTAATAATCACTAACATCTGTCTAATTTGAATTTATTTAGAGAGTTATTAGGTTCATAATAGATGCATGACAAGTATTCGTGACAAGAGGAAAATAATTTAAATAATTATTCACATGCCTAAAATTTAAAAAGAACTGTTTTGTTTGTCTTGTTTTAGTAGTCTGAAAGGAAAAGTAACAACTGTGCCTCAGTTTCCCAGGATTGGAAATGTAGAATGAATTCAAAAACAGTACTTTTGATAAGAATGAATCTTGGCATACCTGAGCACCTTTAACAAACTCAAAAACTGAAGATTATTTCTGAGATAAAAATTAATTTAGTACATAAGAGTTATGTTTCTTTCAGGAAAATTGACAATTTTTGAGTTGTGACATTGATATTTTAAGTGATACATCTTCCTCTGCTAAGAAAGTGGCCTTTCATTATGCTTCTGAGTATATGGTGAAAAGAGACCAGCTATTCAACAACATCTTGGCACTCATAAGTATGGATGCATTCATTTTTATAGACGAAGATATGCTTACATCTCATACCGTGCCTTATAATGCAATAAAAAAATCTATATTTATGCTTAAGTCATTTGGCAATGAAGTCAATCTCAGTGTAAGATGAAGATATGACACTGTGAGGGGAACAAAAAGCAAATGTCATTAAATTAACTCCATCCATTGTACTACCCTGTGGTGACAGCAGACGTCACTACCAATTTTCTCAAGCTGCCGATACATGTCTATAACTGAAAACAGTATAAAAAGCTTTCTAATTAATTGCTACTGGCAGAGCTGCTACTTCCAAAAGTTTTTCCCTGGAGATAAAGATGCTAACCTGTCTCAGCATATGACAATTGTGCCTCCTTTTACAATTTACAAGGAAAATATTTTTCTTTTATTTGCTAATCGATGGCACATAGAACGTTGCAGTAGATCCCGGATGATATTTTATATTTTATATATACTTTTATATCTTATAAAAGTATATTTTTAGTTTTTTCTTTTCTAACTTGAATAATGGGTTGAGAGCTGCCAAGTCTAGGCAGAACGATAGCTCACTATCCAGCTTTACTCTATTCAACTAAAAAGAGATCAACAGAAGCAGCTAAGCTGGGCTCTGATTAAAGCATTTCTTCAAAACTATCAGCAAGCAAGACTATTTAATCCACAACATATTTCATTGACCAGATTACTGTGAGCACTCAACATAAGAGTTGGAATTATGGCAAAATGCCTTTATAAACATACATTCACCTAACTGAAAAGTTAGAAACACAGAAAGACAGAAACCACATTTTGTAGCTCTCTGAATATTCTGAAAGTTTTACATTTTGAGTTCAAATTCAAAATACGGCTATAATACAGACTTAAGAGCATACCATCAAAATCATGCAAAGCCAAGCATCTAGTCTAGGCTGCTCCCAGCACCTGTTGAGTCATGACCCAGATGTGGTGGTAGGAGTTTAGAGTACCTGTTTCTTTTATTACAGTTCTTAGGTGATTTTCACTGTGTCCCCCAAATCAAATTAAGGAAAATTCACCCATGCATTAAAAAACATGGGAGAAGATTTACTGACTGCTGACCATGTGGCAAGCACCGTGGCAAGCTCTGGAAATACAGCGACTTATATACCACGCATCACTCACTGAGCCTTCATGTATGCAGGACAGTGAACTTGGACATGTCCGTGCCAGTCTAACTACCACGTTGCTTGACTCTAGGGTAACATAATATATATGACTGGCATTATGGAAAGAAGATGAAATATAATATGGAGAAAAAACACAAAATCAAGAGGACCCTGTTATATAAACATATAGTAATACCCAGGGTATTGTGTTGGCATGTAAATAACTAACAGTGGGCATTATCCTCAATCGATACTTTGCAGAGTAAACTGCTCCAGACAAGCAGCCCCCACCGTGTGTAATGAGCAGAAACTTCACGCTCTCTGTTGCCATTGCTGATGTTTGAGTCCTGCTGTTCTCACATTCTGGGCCGCTGAGATGACTGCGCTTTCTTGGCAGCTGAAAGGAAAGCTTGTTCTGGTTTCTCCCATAGCAAGCAAGGGACAAAACCCATAATGCATCTTAATTTCACCCCATAGGGACTGAAAGGTAGTGTTGGTGGGGGCAGGGGACATCACAGACAATGTCCAGTGTGAAAAAAACATACACCAAAAAATATTTTAAAAATGAAAAAATATTATGAAAATATTACCTCAGTGTGTTTAAGCCACAAGAGATTTCTCTGTGGTGAAATGGAACAGAGGCCCAAACCCAATCATATTTCACTAGCTCATTATGTACTTATAGGGACTTCTAATGGTATGCATGTTCTTTGAAAAAAGAGGTTTCACAGATAAAGAAGATAAAGACAGAGTAAGTAGAGATTTTTAAATGGGTAATGCGTTGTTGATATAAACACAGATGGTATTTTTTTTAATAAGTAGGAGCACTGATCTATTTCAGGATCTCAAATCATTTAAGTACAGAGGAGCACCAATGCTAGTCTGTTTTTAATAAATATTTTCTTAATATATTCTCAAAGAATTCCAACAAGTATATGTCTATCTCTGATATAATACAGATTATTTCCTTAGTTTTTCATGAGCTTACAAAAGCTCCTCAATTATGTTGCTTTATATTAGACTGTTAGCCACCATATTCTTCAGTCATTAAAAAGAAAAGTCTGAGTTACACGATATACAAACCTAATGCTTACCTCTAAGCAGTAAGTAATTAAAATTAATAGTAAACATTTGTTTTACACATGTTTTTCCTCTCTAAATTATGATTTTTGCAACATTTCTTTAAATGGCTTTCACTTTTATTGCATTACAAAAGTGGAATCATATTCTTTGTATGCACTTCATTATCTCATTTGATTGGGTTTTAATTCCTGCAACATGCAGCCAAGGCTGATGTGCCTTTTGCAATTTGAAACAGTGATTGCATGCTGAGAATAATTAGCTTCACTAAGGCAGAACAAATGATTTCTTTGCAAAAACATCAAGTCCGTGTTTCAACAAAGATAATTGCAGAACACCCAAGCTATCTGGGGTCTTCCGGTATAGTGGTTACTTTCAGTTTAATTAACATTTTTGTAATCTTAATTCCCTAATAACTATAGTGACCCAAAGATTATCATACGGAATGTTGCTTTTGAAGTCTGGAGGTGGGCAGACTTTCTTTTTTGAATCGGTTCATTTGACTTGTTTCCACTAAAATATTTATTGTGCATGGATTTTTTAAATCAAATATTAGTTGTTCTCATCATATTTTAAGAAAAATAATTTTATTGTTGGCCATCGCTACCAGTGAGCTATCCTTTCTTCCCAGTTTACTTGGAGATTTTAAAGATATTTTCTTAATCTGACACAGGGAAATTTGTATGAAGCCAGATTAAGTTTTTGGATACTGATTTTATTGAGATATTGAGAATACAGTAATTAAATTCCACTAATCAATGTGTACTAAAGAGAAGTCACTTTTGATAGCAAAAGAATGATGATTATAATTTTTTTATAACTAAGGGGCTAATCTTCTTTAACCAGTAAAATCTGTACTAAAACATTCATTCAATGTTTATATATTAGTTAAGATTCTCATTGAGTTAACGATTATTACAGCACCTTCAGTGGAAGCATTAATCAGGGATTATTATGCAGCAAAAAGGTCATGAGTGCGTATTGCTCTGAAATTAAAACTTCCTTTCATATCCTTACCGGCTATAGGAAACATAGGCTGCCGCTGCCTTACAGAGAACAGTCTAGCACCTTCCAGTTCCAGATATCAATGGTTTGACAAGTCTAATTCAAGCAAGAATACTTCAACCGCCCTGACTGTGCTACAAACAAATTAGTCTTCTAAAAATCTCTGGAATAATCAAGTAAAGGCTATCATACCGGTTTTAAACTTTATAATGTCTAGCTGCATTTAGTGCACACGTATAGAAAGACAGGAAAGCCATTATCATATTAAATTCCATTCTATACCTATAATTTCAATCCTGAATGTTAACACGCTTCTGCCATTTGGGAGATTGAGATAGGAAGAATATGCCTCAAATGTAAGAAATATTCTTTCTTCACCCCGATACTACCAGTCACCCAAAAGTTTGGAACTTTTAGGAAAAATGATTTTACTTTCAAAATTGTTACCCTAAGCATAATATCCGAAGGGCTAACTGAACTTGCTGGATAGATGCCCTTCATGTATCTACACCTTGTCAAATTGTAGTTACCAGCTGAGTTAACAAATGCAGTAAAAGGAGTCACAACTACTTGAAAACTATTAAAACCACAGTAAAAAGGACACTTTTACAAAAACAAACTTGAATTCAGAGAGTATGACATTCCAAGGGTATTAAATGGTTTGCCAATGAATACAGCTTTATTTTTATTCAACTTTTTAGAGAGACGGTTTATCTAATAATGTGGATTCTTTACACCCCTAAGCCTCCAAAAAAGGCTTACAAATTATAGTTCTCAGTAAATGACTTGGATTAGGATCAATGTATTATATCTCAGAATATTTTAAATACTCACATTCTATTTAAATACGAAGACAAAGCTGTAAAACTCACTTTCTTCTAGTAATATCTATCAAGCAAAGTCCTTTTTGTCTGGCTAACATGTAACTGACATTTTTCCCTACTTTTACTAAATTCTATCTCTGCCTGTATTGGTTAGATCCGGTTCAAAGGTATGTCTATATCATTTAATAAAAGTGAATTCAAAAGAGGTTTAAAAGACAGGAAATATGTATTGAAATGTTGTCCCATAGTAAGAATAAATTTTTGCTGCAAATCAAGTTTAGTTCCTTAGCAACCCTTTTATTTCAAAAGGCAAAAGACAAGTGAAGTCTATTAAGAGAATATCATTGGTTGTAAAGAGGCTTTTGATTATTGATTCAATTTTATTACTAGTAATTTGTTAAGATTTTCTATTTCTTCCCGATTTAATCTTGGAAGACTGTATTTTTCCAGAAATTTATCCATTCCTTCTAGATTATCCAAATTTGTTGGCATAATTGTTCATTGTAGTTCCTTAAAAGGTGTCAGTTGTAGCTTCTATTGCATTTCTGATTTTATTTGAATCCTCTCTTTTCCTTGCTCAGACTGGTTAAGGTTTATCAATTTTGTTTATCTTTTCAAAAAACCATTAGTTCCAAAGAACTTAGTTCCACTGATATTTTCTATTGTTTAAACAAATAAAACTAACAAAAATATACCCTGTTATGGATTGGAATAATTGTGTTGTTAAAATATCCACAATACCCAAAGCAACTTGCCAATACCAATAGCATTTTTCACAGAACTAAAACAATTCTAAAATTTTTATGGGACTACAAAGGACCCCAAATAGCCAAAGCAATCTTAAAAAAGAAGAAAGCTGGAGGCACTCTGCTCCCAGATTTCAAACTATACTACAAAGCTATAGTGATCAAAACACTGGCACAGAAACCGATACACAGATGAAGAGTACAGGGTATGGCCCAGAAATAAACCCACACATATATGGCCAGTGAATCCAAAACAAAGGAGGCAAGAATATACAATGGAGAGAAGACAATTTCTTCAATAAGTGGTTTTGGGAAAAGTGGAGAGCTACATGGAAAAGAATGGAATTGGACCATTCTCTTATTCCAGATACAAAACAAACTCAAAATAGGTTAAACACCAAAATGTAAGACGTAAAACCAAAAAACTCAATAAACCAACCAACATAGGTAGTAATCTCTCGGACATCGGTCTTAGCAATATTTTTTTTGGATCTGCCTTCTCAGGCAGAGGCAGCAAAAACAAAAATTAACATCAGGGACTATATCAAAGCAAAAAGTTTTTATGCAGTGTAGGAAACCATCAGCAACACGAAAAAACAACCTACTGAATAGGATACATGTAGATGATATATCTGATCAGGGGTTAATATCCAAGGTATACATATTAAAAAAAAAAACCTCATATACCACCACCAAAAGAATCCAATTAAGAAATGGGCAGAAAACCTAAATAGACATTTTTCTGAAGAAAACATACAAATGGCCAACAGACATATGAAAAGATGTTCAGCATCACTAATTAGTAGGGAAATGTAAATCCAAACTACAATTAGTTGTCACATAGGATCAGTTAGAATGGCTAGTATCAGAGAGACAAGAAATAACAAGTGGTGGTGAAGATGTGAGGAGGGAACTCTTGTGCAGTGTTGGCAGGAATGTAAATTGTTGCAACCACAGTGGAAAACAATATGGGGGCTCCTCATAAACCTAAAAAAGAAAAATACCATATATTCCAGCAATTTCACTGCTGAGTATTTACCCAGACAAAAAACAAATGCATTAATTCAAAAAGATATATGCACCTTTATTGTTCATTGCAGCATATTTCCTTTATCCAAGTTATGGAAGCAACCAAACTATCAATCGGTAGAGAAATAAAGAAGATATGCTGTGTATACACAATGAAACCTTGTTCATCTATAAAGAAGAATAACGTCTTGCTATGTGCCACAACATGGACGGACATGGAGGTCCTTCTGCTAAATGAAATAAGAAATAGACAAATGCCATATGATTTCACTTACATGTGGAATCTAAAAAAAAAAAAAACAAATGAACAAATAAAACTGAAACACTCATAAATACAGAGAACCACCTAGTGGTTGTCAGAGGTGAGGTCAATGGAGAGATGGGTAAAAATAGGTGAGGAGGACTGAGAGGTGCTCACCTTTAGTTATAAATTAGTCATGAGCATATAAAGTACAGACTAGGAACAAAGTCATTAATATAATAACTATATATGATGACGAATGGTAACTAGACTTATGGTGATATTTTAATGTATATGAATGTCAAATTACTATGATGTACACCTAAGACTAATATTGTGTGCCCATTTAAACAAGTAAGCAACAAAAAATAGAATATAATTGGAAAACCATGAAAATTTACTATCATGACATTGAAAGAGTTTAATCATTAGGTTAGAATCAGTGATACCACTGACAAATCACTAAAGTTTCATATGAAAGGTTGATGGCTACTGTCTGGAAGTACTTAAGTGACAATAAGGAAAGGATTGTGCTTTTTCATAAGCGGCAAATGAAGGGAGATCTGATTGTACACCCGTGAGAAGTATCAAGTATGTGGGTTTGATCTGTGCACGTCTCCTAATACACAGACTTTTTCCATAATTACAGGGCAGTGCAATAAATGTTTTTTCTCTTCCTTATGATTTTCTTAACATTTTTTGTTCTTCATTTTACTGTAAGAATACAGTATGTAACACAGAAAACACACAAAATATGTATTAATCAAATATTCATCTTATTGGTAAGGCTTCCAGCCAACAATGGGCTATTAGGACTTAAGTACTGGAAGAACCAAAAGTTACTCAACAATTTTAAAGCTGTGTAGGGCACTGATACATTTAACCCTTGTGTTGTCCAAAAATCCACTGTATTTTAAGAAATATTATTTTATCCTCTATCAAGTAATAAATATCATGAAGTTCATTTCACTTTTTATGTTTCAGTTAAGGTATCTTTTCTACCATTTGGGATTAGATAAACCAATATACAAGTATATGAATCAAACTCTTCCCACCCTTCACTTGACTCCTAGAAATAAATTTTGTTCTATATAAAATATAAACAAATCATACTAATCAAGAAAAACAGCCTGATAAGAGGTTGCACAGAAGAAAGGGGCTGGATACCAAAAAGCTGTCTTTGCCTTCAGACAAGACACATTCACTTGCCATCTCTCCTAAATGTATTTAAATTTTAATGTAATTAACATATACTTATTATATGTTATATATTATATACAATTATGAATGCAGTTATTATTAATATGTTAATATATTCATATACTTATATATTTTTCTTGTTTCATTGAACCTACCACAATACAAAGACATACTAATGGTTAAGATACAACTAACAAAAACTACAGGCTAATGTCACTAAGAAATGTTAATGCAGTTTTACATTAAAAATTGGCAAATTGAGTTTCCTGGTACAAGAACACACCACCATCATAATATTTACAATCAGGCCCGGAATGCAAGAATGGTTGAAGATTAGGATCTATACTGTATAATACCTGATATTCACAGGGAGAACAATACCTATCTTGTGGTCATCATAATATATCAAAAAGAAATTTGATAAAATTTCACATGAAAAGAAAGAACTGATCAATATTTTCATGATACAAGATGCATGCCCCTTACCACAAAGCAATTACATTAATCATCAAGTAGTTAATATATTCTTACTAAATTAGCGAACAAAATACAAATGCCATTATTACTGAAGTTTTATATTATTCTAATAGTACAAGACAATATTAGACAAAAGAAAAAAAATAGACAACTTTTAGAAAAAGTGAAAGTCATTAGTAACTAAAAGTTACAATATCATATATCTGAGAAACCCAAAGATATCAAATGAAAAACTGTTAAAAATAAGAGAAATCAGAAAATCAAAAGTTTAATTTATTAAATGATCACGAATTTTATGAAAACCAAGGATGTTTGCTTAGAAAATCCACTTAAAAGGATTCTCATTTATAAATTATAAAATGAGATAAGTCAAAAAAGTTTAGGAATTAATGAGATGTACATGATCATGTATAAAAAGAAAATTTGGATTTTCTTAAGGGAGTTTCCTAAAAACAAAAACAAAGTCCAAAAAAACCCCCCACTTACTTACTTAAATGCAAAAAGGTAATTTTCCCTACATTTTATATGTTCCATAATCCATTTTATACATTTATCATTTCCTTTACTTTAATCCATAGAATTATGAAATAGTCAAATATGCAGTGGGACTTTCCGTTGTCAACTAGAAAGAGCCTAGCATTTATATGGAAATATGTAGCCATGAAAGAGCCATTGTATTAAAAAAAGAATGTGGAATGTGAGACAGGAAACCATCAAAACCCTCGAGGAGAAAGTAGGGAAAAACCTCTAACCTCCACCACAGCAATCTCCTACTTGACACATCCTCAAAGACAAGGGAAATTAAAGCAAAACTGAACCCTTGGGACTTCATCAAGATAAAAAGCTTCTGCAAGGCAAAGGAAACAATCAAGAAAACGAATAGGCAACCGACAGAATGGGAAAAGATAGTTGCAAATGACATATCAGATAAAGGGCTAATATCGAAAATGTACAAGGAACTCACCAAACTTCACAATCACAAAACAAATAA
>NC_043701.1:87322484-87371820 GCF_006229205.1 Suricata suricatta
GGGGGGAAGAGAGGTAGTGGTGATGGTGGAGGACACTTGAGGGGAAGAGCGCTGGGTGTTGTATGGAAAACAATTTGACAATAAAATATTATGAAAAAAAAAAGAATGTGGTTCAACTAGATAAATGTACCATTTGAAAAGCAACAGGGTAGTGGTATAATTGGGGATGTGCAGAACTATAGACCTGAAGACAGATCCCTGGATGGAAGTTTGGAAACAGAAGTTCAGGTGAAAGTTTAAAGTATTCCAAGAGGGGCATTTCAAATCAAAGAAGAAACAGTGACGAAAACAGGAAATGGTGTTTGAACAAATCACTAGCCATTTGGAAGTTAGGAATCATAAATTTCTCCTCATACTTTAAAACAAATTACAGATGAATCAAAGACAAAATTGTGAATAAAAATCAAATTGTGTACATATGAAAATAATATGTGGGAAAATATTTGTACAAATTTGGGTTGGAGAGGTTTTTCCTAAAAAGCCAAAAACTCAGACACCATAAAGAAGCCATATGGCTTCAACATAAATTAACTGTCCCATATGGCAAAAAGAATAAAATAACCCACCAAAAATAAGATCACATGACAAATAAAAACTGGGAATAGATTTTCCAGGACTTTTTTTTCATTTATAACATATAAGATCTCTAATAAATTAAGAGAAAATATCTAACAGTACTGTAAGGATGTGGATGAAATATCGATAGGTAGTTCCCTGAAAGTGTTACACAGTTGGCCAAGAGACATAACACAAGTTCAACCTTATGATTAAAATTAATAAAATTTAAAAGAGCAAGGAAAAGTCATTTTTTTACTTATCATATTCACCCAAATTTAAATATTTAATAATATTTAATAGAATACCTACATTCTGTCCCTCTGGCAATCCTTCTGGTGCAGAAGTACCATTCTCCTAGCCTATAGTACTAATCTTGCCTGCTCCAAGCTTCCCATGAGATAGTTAACTGTTCCAGGGGTAGCTAAATGCTGCTCTCTGTGATACTGTGGACCAGCCTACCCACTCACAAGCTGTATGTAAGATCCTGGTTAGGTGCAACCTCTTCACAGTTTGGCAATATTTATCACAATTAAAAGGACAATACAGAGGCACCTGGGTGGCTCAGTGGGCTACGTGTCCGAGTTTGGCTCAGGTCACGATCTCGTGGCTGGTGAGTTTGAGCCCCACATCAGTCTCTGTGCTGTCACTTCGGAGCCTGGAGCCTGGTTTGGATTCTGTGTCTCCTTCTCTCTCTGCCCCTCCCCTGCTCATGCTGTCTCTGTCTCTCTCAAAAATAAACATTTTTTTAAAAAATAAATAAATAAAAGGATGATATGTCCTTTACTGTTACATTTTTCAGAGATGCATACAAATGTGTAAGATAGTTAAGATGTAAAATAATGAAGACATTTTCTTTTTAAAAACATTTTTAATGCTTATTTTTGAGAGCAAGAGAGGGACTGAGCATGAGCGGGGCGAGGGGCAGAGAGAGGGAGACACAGAATCCGAAGCATGCTCCAGGCTCTGAGCTGTCAGCACAGAGCTTGACATGGGGCTCGAACTCAAGAACCATGAGATCATGACCTGGGCCAAAGTCAGACGCTTAACCGACTGAGCCACCCAGGCACCCTGAAGATGTTTCCTTTTTATTGTTTGTCTTCCAGTGATATTTGAATTGTATTTCAAAATAGGTATTCTTTGTCTAATAAAAAGTGCTATTAAAAAGAAAAACACAAAATTAAATCACCAATGGAATGAAAAATTCCTATTGGAGTAGTAGGCAGCTCTTAAAAATGCAAACAAAATTATGGTCAGGGTACAAATGAAACAAACATACAGATAATAACACAAGAAGGACCCTGAGGTACAATGAACAAAGGGGTAAGTATGGGAGCTCTACAAAGCCAGTATAAACTTTGAGGAGAGAATACATAATTGGAACAACAACAAATAACGTTTTTTTAAAAGAAAAGAAAATTTCCCCTAATTGAAAAAAAGGAATCTTCATTTTTGAAAGTCTTATTATAATTTCTCTATGGTTACTGAAATGAGGTCCACTCAGAAATCACACACATACCCTTTTACCACTGAAATAAAGGAAAATGTACTATATAACACATATATGAACAGCAAGTATAGATTCATTACTCATGTAGCAAACTTTATACATTTTATACCTAAAATGTCTTTTCAGAAATATATTCCAAGTTTTGATAACCAGAGCCATATTATTCTTACTATTCTCCCATTCTCCAGGAAATCGGAAGTGACTCTCAGGAGAAGTTAATGAGAGAGACATGGGTACAGGCAGGCAAAGCAGAGTGTGGAGCTGAGGAAATCTACAGAAATGAGGAGCCTAAACAGTTAGGGCGCACTGAGCTGGAAAACATTCCACTCCATCCCTTTCAAGCAACTCAGAACGCTACAAAAAGGACTAATACTCACTCATGAAGGAGACTTGAGGATACCACCGGAGGAATCCTGCCAGCTCCCAAGAGCAATAGCCTTTAATGAATACCAGCTAGAGAGTTCCTATAGTATCCAGTCTGACCTTCGGTACCTTATTCTTAAATGTCAACAGATTCATGAGAAAGCCTCTTTTATGAAACATATACACACAATAAAAAAGGGGAGATAGATAAAATGAATGAAGGCAGGAATAAAATAAAAACTGGAGAAGAAAAAAGTCAGGAAACAGAAGCAAGATGCTATAAAACAGGAAGAATCAATGCACAAGAAATAACACTTCAAACTTAAGAATACGGTAGTAAAAATTTTAAAAAATAAACAGAAATTTTACTAGGTAAGACTATGGAATCTTCCAAAAAGAAGTAAAATAAGAAGAAAAGAAAATAAAAAAAATTTAGACTGTAATTGGCACTTTACTAAGTAGGATAGGTTTTAAAGTCTAAGAAACTGAACAGTTTTACCAAGTTCAAAAGCTCTCAAATCTCTCACAATGAGGAAGAAACAATTTTTATATGTTTGTATTAATCATTTTCCCCAGCTTCTTTAAGATAGAATTGGCATGCAACATTATACTAGTTTTACATATACAACAGGATTTGGTATGCGTATGTAGAAAACAAATTCTGAAAAAAATAAATGAAAATTATGAAGAGATACACAGGCATCAAATTTTAGTTCTCCTACAGAGAATATGATAAATGTTTTGAAATTGAATTCCATTTTCAGATGGAAAATTTTACCAAGAGATCATATAATTTCTCTTCAAACTTTTAAAGGAAACTTAGTTTTCATGTAACAAGATTCTGTGACTCTTTGTCTAGGTCCTTCATAGCAGCTAACGCCATGTTCTTTCAACTTTTTTCTTCAAGGCATTACAAGCTCCAAAACTCTGCACAAGATAAACTCCACAGTTTATAACAGATACTGCCGATTACGACCCATGTAAATACATACAAAGGATGGAGTCTGAGTTTCTACTTTTTTAGAGAGTTTTCTATTCATACCTTCTATTCTAATGCTTTGGCAGATTTAACTCATGTGCTGCAAGCTTACCAAAAAGTGGGAGAAATACAGCAGTATCAGTTGACAAGCACAAATCATCCTTTGATCATGGTTTCCCTATCAAAAGACTCTGAGGCAGGGGCATCTGGGTGGCTCAGTCGGTTGAGCGTCCGGCTTTGGCTCAGGTCATGATCTCATGGTTCGTGGGTTCCAGCCCCTCGTCGGGCTCTGTGCTGACAGCTAGCTCAGAGCCTGGAGCCTGCTTCAGATTCTGTATCACCCTCTCTCTCTGACCCTCCCCTGCTTGCACTGTCTCTGTCACTCAAAAATAAATAAAAAAACATTAAAAAAAGACTCTAAGGCAAAGTTCTGACTAATAGAGATGGCAGTTTGCATCTCAGAATCCCTCATAGTCAGTAATTAGGAAGAAGTCACAAAATATGCAGTTGATAAGGTTTTGAATTGAAACATCAACTTTCAGCAACAAAATCTGAATATACTGCATTACACACTACCTAAAGCAAACTGAGCCCATAGTAGGTCTGGGGTTAGTATTTGGCAGATTGTCTTAGTGTCTAGGAAATTCTAGATTTGCAAACAACAACAAACGTTATATGCCCTGTAGACCGTGAAACCTTATTTTGTCATACTTTATTCTTAGAGAGTAGCTTCCAAAGCACTATGTCTTTACAACTCTTAAAAATACTCCAAATTCTGGGGTGCCTGAGTGGCTCAGTCAGGTAAATGTCTGACTCTTGCTTTCTGCTCAGGTCATGATCTCATGGTTCATGGGATTGAGCATGAAGCCTGCTTGGGATTCTCTCTCTCCCTCTCTTCTGCCCCTTTCCTGTTCATGCTCTCTTCCTCTTGCAAAATAAACAAACTTTAAAAAGTACTTCTCGTATTAAGATCACAGAAGAATTTTCTTTCTAAAAGAGAAGAAGATTCATTTCCCCCACATAATTATGTAAGAAAAGAGAGTTGTTTCTTTTTCAATCACTATTTCTTGATTTCAAATCAAACGATATTTTCTGTGAAGTAGCTACATGTTTTAAGCATTTCTTTCTGTTGTCTTTTCATTTTGGTTTCTCTCACTTCTCATTCCCTTCAAAAGTACAAATAAAACATGGATTTGAGTATTTGCCAAATACTGTTAGAGCCTTTGGTAAGTGAGAGAACAGATAGTTGGGAGGCTGGAAAAACTCAGTTCATCATGGTTATGCAACATGGCCAGCTATGAGCCAGAGGAGATTTTGCCTTAGGGCGGCTTTAAAGACGGTTCGTGGACTGTTGGATTATTTCCTAGTTATACTTTGGAATGGGGTTAGCCCACAATTCACTCATATACCAGCGTGTTTCTTGACATTCTGAGGAAAGTTTGGCAGAAATATTACCTTTGTAAGAAGAGCAATAAAGGGGGAGGTGACATATTTTTCTTTGGCAAATTTTCACAAGGACTGAGATTATAGGTCTTCACAACTGGATTTAAGATGATTTTCTCCAAGGAGTTAAAAAAATGGAAGATTCCTCTTCAGAGACTTAATTCTCATTTATCTGGAGCTCTATCAAAATTCTCAAGTCATTTGCTTCCTAAGTTTTCTGAAATGTTCTAACTATCCAAGACCATGCCTTTTTAGATGCCAGGGTTTATATGCTAAGAAGGGACATTACATTTCTCACCCAATCAATGCCAAAGTACATCAGAAAAATTGGAGACAATTACATTGATGGTGGCTAAACCAAGAAAGGCTGAATCATAGCTGGCCCAAAAAGCCTATAGAGACATGGCTTTGTCAACTAGAATCATAATTAATGAATTCTGTCATTTATTTTATAAACTTCGTCCATGATTCTGTGCAAGTTCCTGGTAAACAAAACTGAATGATACCAGATCTCAGGGAGTTCATAATGCGCTCAGCCTTTCAGTGTGTATGGAATAATAAAAGACTAGGTGGCTTTTTTATTTTACTTTATTTTCAAGATTTTTAAATTTTAGGCAACTATTTTTTAAATGCCATCAGAAACAGCTGTGCACACATACCAGAAAGAGAATTAGTAAAATGTTGTCATATTTACATAAAATGTTTTTATTTAGTAAACAGAGAAAGAAAACTGTATAAACAGAATTTGTTTTGCGGACCCAGTTCCATTCCTTTGCACCCACTGCGCCCCCCCCCCCAACAAGCACTGTCATCAATTTATCGGGGATCAGGTTGTCCCCATCTCCCCCATAAACTCATCATGGTGCAGACTCAGAATTGCCAGCACCTGTACCTCTTTGCCTAGGCTCTCTTTGACCCCTAGAGTCTACCCATCCATGTTCAGTGGCCCAAAGTCTCAAAAAGTACATTTCCACTCTCCCAAGGAGCCCTTAACAAGTGATGGACGGAAGCTGGCATCTCTGGTCCTCCATGAGAGATATCAAAACATGCTTATCCCACATGGTCTTCCAGAGTTCTCCAGGGACACTCTACTTAGACTAGTTACTCACAGTTGTAATTCACTTATTTACTAACACATGCTTTCTTGCTTCATTTCTTCACTCCCCTCTTGGTATTCTTTGGGATTGCCTCCCAAATAAACTCCTTGCACTTAAAGCTGTGTCTCAAGGTATGTGATTGCACAACCCAAACTACTGTACCTTCCAATCTGTGTTAATCGAGATGAAAAATAATGTTACTCATTTTAAAATCTATTGAACATATACTTTATTTATACATTTTCCTTTCCTCATTTAAACTGAGTCGACTATTTGCCTATTAAAAACAAGGCTACCTTGAAATATTTTATACACCTCTACTGTGCACAGTGTCAGGTTTCTCTCCATTAAACACTCCTATTTGGTATTATTGCTCAGTCAAGAGAATGCACTACTTTGTTTTATCAGATTTTCCCAAATTATGCTCCAAAATATTTAACAAAATTTTACTTCACTAACAGCTGATTTTGTAAGATTTAAGATTGTTGTCAATCTCATTTTGTTTGTATATATTTCTTCAAGTAATGAGTAAATTATATTGGCCATTTGTTCAGAACTTAGAACTGAGCTGGAGTGGGGAGAAACTAGAGAGCTCTAAGTGCCCAAAATACTAGAACTCAATTGAAAGTAGTTAGAAACCAGTCAATAGATAAAAACACAGAAATGTATGTGAAAAAAATATGTATGTATATATATGTATATAAACATATATACTTATATATAATTAAGCAGTGTATTTTCTGTAACTAAGGCAATATACATGTATGAATAAGTGTGTATGTAATTGTCAATGGTCAATGTACCTATATCAATTATGTGACTTTGTCATGAATAATATGTATCAAAAATTTCCCATAGTTGGAATTAAATTACATAATATGATTTGAAATTTCCATTTTCCTAAAATATTGCCCTCTTAAAGGCCTAAATATCTTCAAATAATGACTCATTTAGTCATATAGAGAGTCACGTTAAGTCCTCTCATTACCTGGAAGAGAAGTATAAAAAGAAAGGAACTAACATCGAGGAACTTGAGAGTAGATAGGTAGCAGTAACAGGCACTATAAAAACCATTAATTATAAAAGGGTACAAGAACATTGGTGTATGCTCAAAAAATAAAACATGCAGCTTTGTTTAGGGTCAACTCTATCTGAAATAACGGTAATTATAGTACTAGTGGTAGAGTCCTGCATTTCACAGTTTTATGTCCTGGAAAACTTTTTCAAATTATGAAATTCTTGCTTTCCCAAACACTTTTTCCCTAATAAAGTAGAATATGTTGTATTAACTTCTTTTTCACAAAGACACAACTATTTAAAATAAAGCAGACACTTTGCCATTTCTTAATCTTCAGACATTTCAGTGATAATCCAAGTAAAAGTAAATTTGGCAAAGGACAAATTGGAATGAAACTTGGAAAACTCAGGATATAGAATGTCTACAAACTGGATGTTTTATGCATAAATAATCAAGAATGGACATGATAAGAATACTTCTAGGACATCTGTAAAACATACAATTCCCATACACAAATATAAGTGCATCTTACATATTACAAAAATAGTAGAAATATATTCAATTTTTAGAAACACTAAATGGGCATAAGACTACTGTTGACTTATGAAGACTCTGGGTTCATTTTAACCCTCAAAAATATCTAGAGCTGATTTTTATTAACATCTAGAGACAGGTGGTTTGATTTGAAATGTTTGTTCAAGTCCTGATAATGACCTGATGGTCCAATACAACCAAAATCTTCTACATTATATTCATTTTATCTAATAGTTTATTTCCATTAAAAAAATTGAAAGACAAATATATATGTAAATATAAAATTCAAGCATATTCTATTGTTTAATCAACTTATACCTGTTGGAGGGGATTTTTTTTTACAAAATTCAGTTGCATTCATATAATTATTAATAATAAAGGAAACAAAAAATGAATATTAATAAGAATTTCAACTTTAAAAATATTATGTAGATACTTTTGGATAAGAAATGGTTCAGTAAAATACAGTCCATCTTTCTCAGATACTTCAGATATTTCTATAAAGATGAATGAAGAGAGAGCACAGGCTCTTATTATAGAAATACTTAGAGTTTCAAATATTTGCCATACTCTAAAACGTCAGCCAACAGAGAAATACTAGTGAAATGTTAACAATGTCAACCGGTGTAGAAAGAACATTTTGAGAAATAGCCAAAAATGAAATAACACAGAATGAAATAGTTATCAAAAGGAGGTTGAAGAATTTTGTCAGCTACTAAGAAATTAAAGTTAAAATAAATAGTTGATATTTAGACATATATATTTAGACACATACATGTATATATGCACACATATACATACACATACATGAAGACTCTTGACTTTAACTCACTATTGGGATCACCTGAAGGCTTTTTCAGGCTGATTGCTGCTCAAGGGAGAGAGACTACGGAAACCTATTCTGCCTGATCCAATTTAGATATGCAAATTTTAGCTTGCTGCTTGAAAGGGACATTATGGCACAGGGTAATTTGCATTTTCAGTTATAAGATATAATATTTCTAATCTAATAAAAACATTCCCCCATTGTCCATTTTAACACGCATCACATTTTATCCTATCTATTTTTGTCTTTCACTTTTAAACTGTATTTTCATATCTTAAAATATCAAATTGCTTTATTAGGAAAAGACAGATATATTATGAAAGACACTTTCCCCAAAAAGGGGAAAATATTAATTGGTAATTAACTGGTTAACATATGACATATTTTGTAGGGAACAGACAAAAAGGGTCTTTGGAAGCAAAGAAGTGCATTTTTCTATGCAAAATGTGTATTTATTGATGAGACTGATGAAAACTTACACTTTGGAATAAAGAACTAGATTTCACAATTAACAAGATATCTTCACAGAAAGATATTACATTCAACTCAGGCTTCATCAATTTAGCTAATGAGCTTTGAAAAGTAATTTTAAGAAAAAGGCTATTGGGTTAAGGTCTATCTGCAAATCCTACTTTTAGAGAAAACTTTTTTTTAATCACTATTAAGACAAGTAAGTAAATGACCATATTAATGATTATTGGTAGTATTCACAGATGCCAACATTCATGTATGAGAAATAAACTGTATCCCTGCCCTCATATGAATGTTTCTCACTTGTACTGACATTTCTCTCAATATAATTTCCACATAGATATAATTTAAATTAGTCCGTCTCAGTCAGTAGACAAGATACTGTAATATTTCCACTCTAGAAGTGCTATTACTTTTCTTGTTGACTTTCAATCACACTCCTTTCCCTCTATGTTAATCCAAGACAGAGAAGGTAGGAGGAAGAACAGTCTGGAAAGAAAGGATGGTGGGCGGGAGGGAGTGGGGTCATTCTGACCACAGAGAAATGTAGAAATATGGGAGGAAGGACAGTAAGTGGGCAACTGGACAGAGATCTCTAATTCTAAACACACATGAAAACTAAAGATGTGAAATCATTAAAATGTTGTATTTTCAAGAGGTTCATGCTCATTCCCACCCCACCCCCACCATGCAGCATAAACTTCAATTAGGAAAGGAGCTGCCAATTTTAGATTTCTTAATTTGCCCTCCCTTCTGCACAACAATTTTAGTTTAGTTTTCGACCTCAGAACACCTCTCTGCAATGTACTGTCAATGCTTCTTTCAGAACCATGTAGGGGCACCTGGGAGGCTCAGTTAGTTAAGCATCTGACTCTTGATTTCAGCTCACGTCATAAACTGACAATCTTGGGATGGAGGCCCATTTCAGGCTCTGCAGTGAGCTTGGAGGATGCTTTGGGTTCTCTCTCTCTCTCTCCCTCTCCCTCTGACCCTCCCCTGGCCCTGCACACACTCACTCTCTCAACATAAATAAATATTCTTTAAAAATCCATGTATTGAAACTAATATAATACTGTGTATTAATTATATTTATATTTAAAAATAGTCATAAAAAAGCATTTTTAACACAGAAATGTGTTGTGTCCCCCACCCCCAACCCCCACTAAAACACCTCATGGCTTTTGTCTTCTGGGAAATATCTCAACTTTTTAACATCTTTATCATGTTATCTCATCCACTTAGAGAGAAACATTTCTCTCATCTCCCCTGCAATACTCTGCACTCCAGACACTTGGTCCCTTAAGAGTCGTGTTCAAAGCCAGACCTTTATCTTTGCTCCAGAGACCTCCTTTTCTGAAAACACCCTTCCCACCCTCCGTGTCTGCCTTACCTCTACTTATATTGTAATATTTTATCAATACTTCTCTCCTCTGGAGGTCCTTTCCCAATCTTTAAGAGTGAGTTACACGACCCATAGTGAGTGGGCCCTACACACGACTCCTGGGAGTCATGCTCTATCTAGGTTTGAACTCCTCTAATTTTTGGTGTCTATGATTAGGTGTGAACTCTGGGAGCAGTGACTGTTTTTCACATTCCAATTCACATTTCCCAGGACAGGTCTACACAGAATAAGCACTCAGGGTATTTGTTGAACTGAGGTGAATTTGGATTTCACTTTCAATGTTATCTGATAATCAAAGGTCAGGTAATAAGCATTTTGGTTATGGAAAAGAATCTGGTTTGTTACGGCATTTATATCTTATTTCTAGTTACCTTCTAACTTAGTTTTAATCATATGATTCTCAGTTCTCTCTTTTCACTCCTCTGAAATCCATTAAATAGCAACCAACACTCATGACTGCAGTATCCTCAAGCCTTACTTAACTAAACCATCAGGAGATCATTAGAAGGAGTCATTTAATAGTTTCTTTTCTTGTGTCACTACACAGCTCACACCTCAGCTTCATGCTCACTAGCTAGAATGTTGGTGAACTAGTTAAATGGTTTGTGCCTCAGTTTTATCTTTAGCATGTATTAAGTGCTACTTTAGAAAAAAACAGACTATTGGGGCATCTGGGTGGCTCAGTCGGTTAAGCGTCTGACTTCACCTCAGGTCATGATATCACGGTTAGTGGGTTCGAGCCCCACATCAGCCTCTGTGCTGACAGCTAGCTCAGAGCCTGGAGCCTGCATTGGATTCTATGTCTCCCTCTCTCTGTCTCTCCCCTGCTTGTGTTGTCTCTCAAAAATAAATAAATAAATAAATAAATAAATAAATAAATAAATAAATAACATTAAAAAAAAGCCCAGAATCTAATTTTTCAGATTAAATGAGATAATGCTTTTTATGTTCTCTTATAGATGTAGAGATAAGAAAATATTATAGTATATTTATACATTTAATACACTTCAACTAGTTTCAATTATATTTATAAACATGCATAAATCTCAAATACACAATGGGTGAAGTCACAAAAGAATATTAACAGCAGTACTAACTTTTATGTAAATTTTTTAAGAACATATAAAAGTATATATTATATTAAAATTATGCATAAAGTAAAATATAACTACTTTAAACAATATCACCTGAAATACGAATGACAAAACACAAATCCAAATTTTAATTTTGGATTTTTTATTATTTCACAACTACTTACGATGGATTCTAGCCATCCATCCACATCAAATAACAAATATGTAATGCCAAAAGCACAAAAAATTGATGTTCCAGGATCAGCTTTATGCAACACCATAAAGCAGGAAAAAATGAAATATTATCACTTCTCAAGCCATTATTTTAAAATTAATATCTTTTATGAGATGTGGAATGATACTACACAAGTTTAGGTAATTCATTTTCCCCATTACAGTAGCTCTGGACTTCTCACGATTTTAATGTTCTCCAATGACATACTTTTTGATTGCTACACAGCAATCAAAAACCTTGTGGTTTATTAAACTATGTTTATTAATTTTTCCTAATATTTCACTTCTTAAAACATTTCTACACACATTTACATAATTTTCAGGTAAGTTCAAACCAACAAATTACTTATCTAAAATTGATAATTTTTAAAAAGACTATTCCTTAGAAGTTTTTATTTTTTTAATATTTTAGAGAGTGTGCACACACGAGCAAGTGGGGCAGGGGCAGGGAGAAAGAGAGAAAGAGAGAGAGAATTTCAAGCTGTGGGATCCTCAGCTGTCAGCACAGAGCCGGACGCGGGGCTCTATCTCATGAACTCTGAGATAATGACCTGAGCCAAAATTAAGATTAGGATACTCAACCTAGGCACCCCAGAAGTTGTTAGATTTGCAGAAAAATCGAGCAGATAGTAGAAAGCATTGTCCTATTTCCTACAACCGGTTTCCTCCATTAACACTTTGTCTTAGTGTTATGTTATAATTAGTGAATCAATATTAATAAATTACTAAAGTCCATAATATAATCAAATTTCCTTAGTTTTTCCCTAAAGAGCTTTTTCTCTTCTATTGAAGTTTGTCTTTCTGTATCCACCATATATTTCGTAGGCTGTGCCCCTATTGGAATTTGCCTGATGTTTTTCTCATGGTAACAGTGGGTTCAGAATGACTGGAAGAAGATCTCAGAGGGAAAGCACCATTTTTATTACATCATACCGAGGATATCTGTCATCCCTATGATTTATGAATGCTGATGGTGACCGTGACCACCAGGTTGAGCTAGTCTTCTCAGGTTCCAGTACAGTTCTTATCTGCCCCCCTCCCTGCCCCACTTTGTAAATTTTTCTTTTTCTAAGAAAATCACTCTGTATAGCCCCTTCCTAAGCAGTGGAGAGTTGTGGCTCATCTTTTTGAGGGTGGAATATCTATATAAATTATTTGGAATTCTTCTGTATAGGATATTTGTTCTTTTCCCCTATCCATTAATTTATTCAATCACTTATGTGTGTCAATATGGATACAAATAAAGATTTTTTATACTTTGAATTATACTACTATCTTTTATTTCTCAGATTTTTTGGTCATTGGCCTTATTAAGGATCTTGTTCAGTGGCTTTTAAGCTTCTTTATAAAGTCAACAGATTTTATTTAGTATGTTGCTGTAAAAACCTTAATATATGTATTATAAATATTAGAATATTGTTTACTATAATATATATTAACATATATAATATGTTTTTCTTGTCAAACTACTATATGGTAACTTGCAGGCACTTTACCCCTAAATATGTAAGCACTTGACTCCTAAAAATAAGAAAGACATTCTCCTACATAACTGTATAGCCTCTCACATTTAAAAAAATTATTAATTCTCTGATATACTCTAATCACCAACTCAGAGTCAGATTTCATCAATTGTACAAAAAAAAGAAAGAAATTGCATTGTTTTGGTTTTTAACCTGGACCCCAGCAAGGCTCAGGCCTCTTTAGACTCTCCAACAACACACCGCCCTTCCCCCTCTTAGGGTGGTCTCCTTCAGATCTGACACATCTTTTTATCGGTAAGGTTTTGGGTTTTGTTTCTTATCTCCTATTAACTCACTAAGAAAGAATCCTAGCTGCCAATTGTCACAGTCCTGGAAAAAAGCCAACTGTCTTTTACTGTCTCCTATTTGATGTTTGTTTTCAAAAGCCTCATCAGTATGACTTCCTCTTAATCCTGAGAAAAGCTCCCAGGAACCGCAAGTCAATGATAGCCTCCACTGCATTCTATCTAAACAAGGCTCCTTATGATTTCTGATGCTGGATGATAACCTCTATATTATCCAATGTTCCTTAAAATGTCCCCTTTCCCCCCTCAAGAATACAGAGGCAGTACAGTTGTCAGTCTGTGCTTGCGCTCTTGACTTTATTTTGCCAAGATTATTTCAGCTCCATCCTTAAATTCCCACAGCATTACAAGCAAGGTTAAAACTAAGACAGGATTTAATTCAAGGACAATCAATAGACTGTATAAAAAAATAGAAAGTTCTCATGAGCTTAAATAGTGGAATAAAAGAATTAACGTGATCCTAATCCTTTTAGTGTTACATGTAGCCTACTTGCACTCACTGTCATCAGAAAGAGTGGTTTCACATCATGTTGGCAGAGGCACTGCCAAGTGCAGATTAACTACAACGCTTAAAAGTGTCATGTCATCGTTCCAAATACTCTCATCTTAAATACTCTTTAATCTACTTAAATGCACAAGGGTAAGTTAGATCGGCATTAACAGCTTAGAAATAAAGCAATGTGCGGAAGGATAATAAAAACAAAAATTATGTCACCTTACCAATACCCAGAATAATGTATATTCCCAGCCGAATAACTGGACCCATGAACTGACAACTCTAATGAAAACACAGACACATGCAGTGAAATATGTGGAACTGTGACTCTCCAACAGAATCCACCACTCAGGGCTGCTATCGTAATATGTTAGAATAAAGACTGCTTCTCCAGTCTCAAACACAAACCAAATACTGTTTCAGTCACACAATATGACGTTTAAGAATAATCCATTTTTCTCTAGGCTTTTGTTTTTGTTTCAAAGCTCTCCTTATCTTTTACAGGCCAGTCTTTAAAGTAAATTGGTTTCAAACATCCTCCAGCTTTTCTTTTCCAAATCCATGCCTTCTTAAGCAGGAATGTGTACATCTACCAAAGGTAGATTTAAATTTAAAGGTGCAAAAATAAAGCTGGGCTTATAAACGTGCCAAAATATTAGCCAGGCATCCACCAGTCCCCATATGGTTTCCTATCCTTCTCCAAAATATCTGGGGAGGGGGCGGTGTTCACTTTGCACTCACCACCAGTAATCTCCGGGGCTTACTACACCACAGGCTGGTTCCTTTGGAAATCGCTGCTCCTATGATTATCTCGTCCCTCAAGGCCCTAACAGAGTGTTCCTGGACCTTAATTAAACAGTCTCTTTTTTCTTTCCATGTGAAGAACCTTTGTAAAATAGCTATTATACCTCTATTCTTCTGAAATATATTTTAAATAAATGGCTGGAGTATAGGAACAGATCATTAGCTCAAATTAACCTGACTTTTTCTTATTGATTTAACACATTTATTGCTGTATATGCCACAAAGTTGTGTAATTGGTTGTTACATTTTATACAGGGTACGTCCATTACATGGACCTTCAACTTGGCATTTAGATCCTACTATAGATACATAAACAGGATCATTAAATATTGTACCCATGTCTCACAAATTTTCTCTAACACTTTCTATGCTTTTACCTTTATTTTCCCTTATATATGAATCCTACACTCTGTGTTAGTCCCCAAACATTGTAGTTTGTATCATAAAAGTCACATGACTTTTTAATCCTTTGGAGTACAAAGTTTCTTTCCCTCTGTGAGGATTTTAGAGTTTATTCTAACAACTGTTGGCTAACACTGATCTTATCTTAATGAGATTTTAGGAAAATAAGCCTCTCCCTACAGACTTCATTTTAATCATCATCACTGGTAAATGTTTTTACATGTGACTTATTGTCACAGACTTTTGCTTCTTCATATGGATTCTCCTACAGGATTTACTTACACAGCAGTTTGAGTTTGAGGCTGTGCATTTTCAAAACACAGACTGCCTGAAGAAGAAAGCAAATTCAATAAAATGACAGATCAGGACATTATCAGCTGCTTAAATATTCCCTTCTAACGATTCTCACCAGGTAATTTTAAAAATCTTAAATAAAGCAAAGTACACTTTGCTCATCTGTGAGATTGGTTTCTGTTAACTAGATATGGTTTATGGTAAGTGGATTTGAAATGAATATTCTGTTCATCAGCCAAGTAAAACATTATCAATGAAATGGTGGCATTCCTTTCCCTAAGATGTACATTCATTTTATTCTGTTTTTCTGCCCTTTGAACGGAATTGCCAATTTCCTGCTTTCCCATGGGAAAAATTTCAATGAGCTTTTTTGTAAACACATATTAAAAAAATAAAACACGCAAATGTATGTGGGTAATGAATAACAGTAAATCTGTTTTTGCACATTACATCATCAATGAACACCTTTTTATTTAAATGACCAATAATCAAAACCACTGTAACGTCTAATAATTTTCCAGGTAATTTTTTTCTTAAATTCAGAATCACAAAACTCTTTGGGAGAAATTGCCTTGCAAACCTCGATTAAATTATCTGGCCGCAGCTGTATAGGGAAGTGCAAATCTAGTAAATATTTGCAATCCATTATATTCTCTGCTTTGGTGATTAACAGTCCATAAAGAGATTTTAAGCAAAGCTGCGGGTTTAATCTATGCAGGCTTTACATCTAGGATAACACACTAAACCAGGCTGTTATGGCAGGAAGTCAATGGTGCAGCCACAATTTCTAAACTATGACCGTGAATTTTTTAAAACCCTAAGGAATTGCAGGCCCATTTACTCCATCTGTGGTACAAGACGGGATAAACGGGAGCAAGGGTGTATGAGACTTCAGTTACTGAATATAATGATTCTTCTGGGCACAGGGAGTGAACAAAACACAGACGTTAGCATGCACTGTGGGGCTTAGCGTCTTCCACAAAGTGAGGGAGATGAGCTTTTTAACATCAGACCCAAACTGCCTAGAGAACCAATCTATTCTCATTTCCAAGTCACCCCATTACTATCTTCCTAAGAGTTTTTATAATTCAAATGAATTGATACCTTGGAATCCTGATGAATTTATTTTTTGTAACTAGGAGCCTCAGTTCCCTAATTTTCAAACATGCCTTTCAAAAATGCATACATACGTGAGTGGAATCTACCAGGCTTTGTCTTTATAACAAATAATTACTCCAGGAAACAACAGACAAGAGCAAAGGAAACAGTTTAAACAAACAGAGTCATTAACCCAGGTTAGTCATAGAACCCTTTTTAGACACTGATCAGTTCACGCAGAGCAGTAATTATGTGGCAGTCATTTGAGAATCCATACGCAGGATTGAAATTGTGTCCAAGCTTAACTATTTGGCTGGTCTGTCCTGAGCAGGGCATTTGTAATGTCAACAAGCAAATCAAGAACTATCATCATCAAAGGAGGAATAGAAAAGTGTTAAAACATTTTCAGATTTCAGGCATACTGGGGATCATATGTGCTATCAATTCTATTTCTCCTTCTCAATGAGAGGGGCTTGCCCATAAAAAAAAAAAAAAGAAGAAGAACAAGAGAATGAATGGATAAGTGAAACTCAAGTTCACCATTCTTGGATATTCTGTTACCAAATTCTTTCTCTGTTCTCATTTTATTGCACTTTTCTAAGCTATAGTCATGTTGCTATCTTTATTTCACTTTTAGTGTCTATATGGAATCTTGGTGAATGGTCTTAGAATCTAACACAATTAATTCACTCATATTACCTACCTACCTACTAGACATTTCCTTCACATTCCATGAATGATTTGAGGTATACTGAAGTTGTATACATAGTAAGCATAATAGGGTTTTTTAAAAAGGATGATGGAAGAAATAAAGTCAAAATATAAAGGAGGGTCAGATACATGAACTGAGACATCCCTCCATGAACAAAGTTTATAGTATACTCATATGTGATGTTTAAAAGTATTGTAAGCACCCTAACTCCTCAAAGCATACAAAGAAATAAACTGTAAGTTAGCTGATGTGATATTAAATTATGTTAAAAATTTTAAAATAAAAGATAAAAATAAGATATGAAGAAAATTAAAAAATGACCAGGTGTTAAGATTTTGTAGTCTCTGTATAATGGTATGCTAGGGATTATTTCTACAATAGTGAGTATATGCTGGAAATATGAAAACAGGATTTCAGCTTTAGTATTCCAAAATCATACTTTCTTTTTAATTTTTTTATTTGATGTTTGTTTATTTTTGAAACAGAGAGAGACAGAGCACGAGCCGGGGAGGGGCAGAGAGAGAGAGAGGGAGACATAGAATCGGAAGCAGACTGGGTTCTGAGATGTCAGCCCAGAGCCTGATGCGGGCCCCAAACCCACGAACCCTGAGATCATAACCTGAGCTGAAGTCAGATGCTCAACTGACTGAGCCTCCCAGGCACCCCTCAAAATCATACATTCAAGGAATATCTGACACAGATAAGGCTGAATTTACATTTTGCAGATAATTTGTGTTCCTAATTTTCTTAATTTGCAATTTAATATAAACAAATCAAATGTGTGGATTTTCATAAAGGGACATAATTTGATTTGAAGCACTCCAGAAGGGTGAACCTAATGTTGCTTTGCTCAGGAAGCTGTAATCAATTTGTAGACCATGGTTTGTGTGAGGGGTCAGCTACTGTGGTTCCTGGTCAGCTGGATCTCTGCCTGGCACTGCCAGGGTTGGGGGGGGCAGGAGATTCGGGCTTCTCTGGCTTCTGCCTTGAAATCCTGGCCATGCACCCCCAGTGACAAATGTCTTCCATGGTCAGTTAAGTGACCTCGCTGTCTTAGATCCTGGTGTGGTCTGGGTGGCCCTTGCTGTCCTCTTATGCAAAGCCCTTCGTGCCTGTCCTGGAGTCACCAGGAGCAGTGGTGTCTCCCTGCCCTGCTGTTAGCTATTTCCTAGTCATGACTGCCGGGGTCCTGGTGCTGGAGGAAGAGGAAGAGGAAGAAATGATAACTAGAAATAGCATGAATTCATTAGGTATATGCTACGTACTCCTACTGCCTCTGTAAAACTTCTGGTCTTACAAATTAAGGGAAAGTGGCATATGTAATACATTAAAACTTGAGCAAAATAGTTATATTATTCCTCAACTCTTTTTAAAAATTTTTAAAATGTTTATTAATTTTTGACACAGAGATAGAGAGTGAGTGGGGGAAGGGGCAGAGAGGGAGACACAGAATCCAAAGCAGGCTCCCGGCTCTGAGCCATCAGCCCAGAGCCTGACACCAGGCTCCAACTCATGATCCAAGAGATCATGACCTGAGCCAAAGTCAGACACTTACCAACTGAGACACCTACAAAGGTCCCTCAACCTACTCTTAAGAATAATACTGTAAATTGACTGGAAAACATGGATAATGAAGAAAATTCAAAGTAACAGAAGAGCTGACAATCTCAATAAGAACTCTACAGATAAACTGCCTATATTCTTTTTTAAATATTTTTATTAAAAATGTGAATGGATACATTGGCTAGATGTTCATCACACTGATAAACAACACTGAACTGGGAGGAAAATCAAATACATTGTATTAAAGACAGAAATCTTTTCAAAATATATTAGGACTTAAATAAGACAAATGCAGTAAGATAAAATTAAGAGAGAAATACATTTTTTGCTGGATTAAAAAAAAAAACCTGGCCTACTTCTGAGTGAGAATTTCATTAAACACATCCAACTCTCTTTTCATAAATTTCAGCTCAAGGTATGAATGAAATTATCAGTCTGGTAATACTTATATGAGACCTGTAAGCAAGAGAGGGGTAATAGGAACCTACTGAAAACTTTGAAGAATTCCTTCTCCATATTTCAGGGTGGAAAGTGATGAAAGAGCTACCTGATGGATTCTTCAGTGATGGATGAAACTACCTAGAAACAAAAAAGCTATCACTGCTAAAGCCCGGTAAAGAGGCCCCTGGACAAGCACACCTGCATCTCATCAAAGCCTCAGGACGGAGATGAATGGAAGGAACACTGAAGTGAACTTATTTACCTTCTACTCACATTGTACCAAGTGCCTCGAACAGAGACTCCGCTCTGATAGCCACCGAGACAACAGGGGAGAAATGGTGCTGTTTCCTGTCACAGTTGTTTGAATCATCTCTCTCACTCTGACCAGGAAGCTGGATCAGTAGTCACACAAAATAGAGCTGCCATAAAAAAAGCTTACCCATGTTATGTCATTTGAGTCTGAACTTTCAACAGGAATGCAAATAAGCTTTTAAAAGGACTCATCTCAGTTATCAGTTGTGATTAAGACTTTACCACAAGTATCGACAAACTGAGAGAAATGAACAGATATGTAAAAACATAGTAAAATTCTTAAAGAAAGAGGGGACATGCTAGAGCATGTGGTTTGTAACATATTCCTAATTCTAAGCAAATAGAGTTACCCCCCCCACACACAAAATAAAGAATTCTTAAAAACATATCTGGTTTATGATCTTAGAATCAAAAAGACAATGCCCTTATAAAAACAGAGTAAGTATTCAGAGAAAAAAATAAACCTGTGATTAAGAAATGGAGACTAAACACATGATTGCTGCATTATAAACTGTAGTACAGAGAATGAATAACAGATTGTATTAAACTATTTACATAAAACAAAATACATAAAGTTAAAGAATATCAAGAATTCTGTCTAGTTTCAGAAGGAAACTAATGAAAACATAAAACAATAAGCATTGGATCAATATTTTCTAAGAAATTCTTTCTATCTACAATGGAAATTCTAGGGGCAAAAGATAAGGAAAAAAATGCAGTAAAGCAAACAAACAAAAAACCCCCAAAACAGAGGATGCCTTTTTTTTTTTTTTGCAGAGTTTATAAAACGAGAGAGATTGAGACTTAAAAGCAAAAAATGATCAGCAAGATGGAATAATCTAAGAGTCACATATGTATCTCCCCTCAACAACAACAACTGGGCAGCCATTCATGGAAAAGAATTCTGTGGAAACTTAGGGATCCAGGTAGGAAACTGTGAAACATCAGTGGAGTCCAAGATTGAGTATGGCTGCTTTGAGAAGACAGCCCCATGTCCAAGTGTCTGACGTGGACTTGTGGTCATGGCTACAAATCTGGAAACAGTCAGTACTCCTGTGCTACAGAGCTGTGTGGTCTTGGTCCTGCCACCAAGACATCACATGCTAAGTAACCCAAGAGGGGTCATACCTGTATGTGTCTCAGGAAATAGATCCTAAACACCTCAAGTCCTGGCTATGGACCCCAAAACAGCAATGGAACTTGGTTCCAGCCTCAGCCACAGTCAGGGACCAATTCTGACTGTCCAACAACTCACCAAAAAATCCAAAAGGAGATATTGCAGGGATATGATGGGAGACACAGCCATCTATGTATCCGTGTCTGTGGACCCAACTGTGGACTCTAAAGACGTGCCCAGTGCCAAACCCTACTGAACAAGTTCTTAGAGGCACAACTAGGGACCACACAGGATCTAAGTCTGCCTGACCCCCTGTCAATAGGCTTATCAACCAAGGAATCTATAGTAGACCCTGCAACACCATGTGACCTGGCTCCAATCTGGATCAACTAGAAGTCTATGGGTAATCCCATCAGCCTAGGGAACCAAGGCTGAGAAAAACAGTCTATAGAAAGAAAAGGAGGGGTACCTACGTGGCTCAGTTGGATAAGCATCCTAGTTCAGCTCATGAACTCCTGGTTTGAGTCCCACTTTGGGCTCTGTCCTGACAACTCAGAGCCTGGAGTCTGCTTTGGATGCTGTGTCTCCCTCTCTCTCTGCCCCTCCCCCATTCTCTCTCTCTCTCTCAAAAATAAACAAACACTCAAAAAATTGAAAAAAAAAAAAAAGAGAGAAGAAATATCTGCTTCTTCAAATGTATTCTCCAAAACAAGCCTACATGGATCAGAAGAATCAGGAAAACATGACATTATCAAGGGAGTGGTTTGACATATTTAAAGGGCTGAAAGAAGAAAAATATGTCATTCTAGACCACTATACCCAACAAAAATGACTTCAGAAATGAAACAGAGACAAAGATTTTCCAAGACAAACAAAAGCTGAGGAGTTAATCATCACTGGACCCTCCTGGAAGAGAAGCTAAATAGAATTCTTAAGTTAAGTTTCAAGGATTCTAAGTAGCAACAAAAAACATAAAATTCACTGGTTAGGAGAAACAAATTCACAATATTCATTATAATAAGTATAGGTAAATTACTTTTAACCCTGGAAAAAAAGTGAAAATTAAAAAGTACTAAAAATAACTATGCTACAATTATTTGTTAATAGATATACAATAAAAGAATATGTGAAATGTGACATAAAGAACAAAGATTTGAGGGTAAGAAAAAATGTAGAACTTTTTGGTAAAGTTAAAGGTATATTGTTATAAGCTTAAAATAGACTTAGAAGTATAGTTTATGTAAACCTCAGAATAACCACAAAGAAAAATGTTTAACAGATACACAAAATATAAAGATAAAGGAATTAAATAATACAATGATGAAACATAAATCACAAATGAAGGCAGCAAGAGGAAAGACAGAACTACAAAACAGTGAGAAAATAATTAAGTTGGCAATAGTAGCCTTTACATAGCAATAATGACTTTAAATGTAAATGAATTAAATACTCCAATCAAAACACAGAATGGCTGAGGGGATAGAAAAAAGAAAAAGAGACCCAAAAGTATGCTGCTTACACAGAACTCACTTCAGTAGCTTTAAGGACAGGGACAGGCTGAAAGCCAAAGAATGGAAAAAGATATTCCATAGAGATGGAAACCAAGAGAGAACAGGAGTGAATATAATTACACCAGATAAAACAGATGTTCCACCAAAATATGCTTATACCTCAGCAAAGCTGGAGAAAAAATAACATAAAACCAAAAAGAGTTCCTATATCAATACTAGAAAATGGAAATAGCAAGGAAGCAAAGCACAAACATAGAGACAGAAATCCAATATAAAATAAGTTATATCATTAGGACCAAAAAACCACCAGTAAGACCCAGCACTAGAGTGATTTTAAAAGACAAAAAAGAGGCATTTTCTTTTCAATGACAACTGCTGATTATAAAGGTAAACTTGGAGCTGACCAGTAACTACTTTAAAAAGATAATCGTAAAAGGGCAGCTCAGTCGATTGAGCATATGACTCTTGATTTCAGCTCATGCCATAATCTCATGGTTTGTGAGTTTGAGCCCCACATCAAACTCTATGTGGGCAGTGTGGAGCCTGCTTGGGATTCTCTGTCTCCCTTTCTCTCTGCCCCTTTCTCTCTCAGGCTCACGCTCTCTCGCTCGCTCTCAAAAAGAAATAAATACATATATATCTTTAAAAAGATAACCCCAAACTACCAGTGAGTTAAATGATGTATATACAGACAACATTTCTTCAGAACCTATTATCAAGAAATATTGGAAATCTGTGCCAGGTCTGTATGAGAAAGAAAATTTCTCTCTTTATATACGTAATAACTTACAGTATCTGGGGTGTCTTTGATAGTGCTCATTTATTCACAGTGTAAACATCACTCATTCAAGCATTAATCACTTCTCTTTATACAAATTCATGTGTGTTTTTTTGAGACTAAAATTCAATTTAAGTAGGTCATGACAAATGATTTGCTATCGGTTATATTAGTATATACAAACAAATACTTCATAATTATAAGTTTGAGAATGATAAATACATAGGAAGTGTTGAGAATAGTTAGCAGAAGAAAATTTTAAACAGAATGTTTTATAAATATATAAATTTGTCAAGAGCATCCTTTAGTCATGTATTTTCCTCTACTTTCAAGAACAATTTAAGGAAGTTAAAGTTCAACAGCAATGAAAAACACACTGAGGCTAAATTAGATCACAGATCATTTAAGTAAGTAAAAGGGTGACAAGAAATGTAAGACAAAGTTAAAACCAGGTAGTGTATTTGCCTCCAGATTTTCTTACATATTTTCATGACTTTTCAAGGGAAGATTTATAATAAAAGATTCTCTAATCAATGAATTAAAAAATTCCAAGGCATTCTCCTAAAAATATGGAATTCAATCAGTTAAATAGAAGATTTAAGGACTTACTACTGCATAACCATTTGCATGGTTTAGAAATTATAAACAAAGAACTAATAAAAAAAATTCATTTTCTCCTAAAATTAATGATGATTTATGAGCTGTCTATTAAAATGTTAGGAGTGCCCACATTTCTTTTCTTTTCTTTCTTTATTTGAATTCAAGTTAGTTAACATACAGCGTAGGACTGGTTTCAGGAGTAGAACTCAGTGGTTCATCACTTACATATGGTCCCTAGTGCCCATCCCAAGTGTCCTCCTTAATGCCCATCATGCATTTAGCCCATTACCCAACCCACCTCCCCTCAAGCAAGCCTCGGCTTGTTCCCTCTCCGTTTTTATCTTATTTTTCCTTCCCTTCCCCCATCTTCATCTGTTTTATTAACTTCCACACAAGAGTGAAATCATAGGATAATTGTCTTTCTCTGACTGACTTATTTAGTTTAGCAAAATACAATCTAGTTCTATCCACATTTTTGCAAATGGCAAGATTCAATTATTTTTGATCGCCAAGTAGTATTCCATCACACACACACACACACACACACACACACTCACACACACATTTTCTTTATCCATTTATCACTTAATGGATATTTGGGCTCTTTCCATACTTTGGCTATTGCTGATAGCACTACTATAGACAATGGGCTAAATGTGCCCCTTCAAATTATCACTTTGTATCCTCTGGATAAATATCTAGTAGTGCAACTGGTGTATCATAGGGTAATTTTTTATTTTTTTAAGAAACCTCCATACCATTTCCCAAACTACTCACATTTCCAAAATATGCAGTGCATAATACTGTTCAGTTATCATAAAGATTCTCCAATCATGTTAGACTAGATTGAAATCATCCGAATTTAGTTTTAAACTAGTTAGTCTTCATAAAGTCAAATGTACATGCGTTATGTGAGTGGAGTCAAAACTATTATTATTGGAGCACCTGAGTGGCTCAGTCAGTTAAGCGTCTGACTTTGGCTCAAGTCATGATCTCACAGTTTGTGAGTTCAAGCCCCACATCAGACTCTGTGCTGACAGCTCAGAGCCTAGAGCCTGCTTTGGATTCTGTGTCTCCCTCTCTCTCTGTGCCTTACTGACTTGTGTTTTGTCTCTCTCTCTCAAAAATGAATAAATGTTAAAAAAATTTTAAATACTATTATCTCTTCATTTATTAGAAAAATTACTGACCAAGAAGAATAAGAGTTCTTGGTCCAGAACACAGTTCATGTTTCGAGGATTCTGATTCTGAAAGGATGATGTGCCCTGATTTCATACTCTCCACGGAGTGAGTTTTAGAGACAGGCAGACAAAATTTCCTGGTATTAT
Source organism: Suricata suricatta (assembly GCF_006229205.1). Taxonomy (NCBI): domain Eukaryota; kingdom Metazoa; phylum Chordata; class Mammalia; order Carnivora; family Herpestidae; genus Suricata; species Suricata suricatta. Next base: position 87,347,274 of record NC_043701.1, read on the forward strand.
TCAATTTTCCTTTTATATTAGAAATCATAATTTCAACACAGAAGTTCACCTTTCCTTCTAAGACATTCAGTAGTAGCTTGAATAGTTGGTTGCTTTCATCTACTACCAAGAAGATTTGGGGTTAATATCAAAATTGCATGCTAAACACTGCCTAAAGAATCAGAATAAATGCACTCAGATAATGAGATGGGCCAACTTTACCAGGAAACCACTGGATTTTAAAAATGCCATGTAAAGTACCCAAACAAAAGCATGTTTCAGAGGTAGTAAGAAATCAAGTTACACCGGTGGAGTATTCTCCCAGCACATTTCCAAAATTGAAAATGTTTTCCAGGATTTTTTTCAATTAATTACACATTGTTAGAATGGCTTGGTGATTCTGAAAAGTATGTGGCAATTGTGCTTAGGTGTGTGGGCACGTGAGGTGCATGGGCGCATGAGATAAAATGGCTCCTGACCCAGTACACTAAAATATCTTCTCTCCAAGTGAAGGAAAACTGAGTACTTACTATTTTAGCCTTTTCACAATGTTTTACTGTACTCTAGGAAGTTATCAAACACTGAGACTATCTGATTTGCCAAATTTTATTTCTCCCTTTTCTCTAATTTCTGGATAGCTCTTTAATGGAAAGACTAAAATAATGGTAAGGATCCAAAGAGCATTATGAATGAACAAAGGATTGACATACAAATAATGTTAATATATTTAAAGTGGTATGCTTTACTGTGTGCAAATTATAACCATTTTTTGTACAAATACTTGGGTGGTTCCCAAAGTTCTTTTGCCTATTCTAAGCAAACCTCTATCTGTACATTAACAACAAAGTATAATGGGAAATTATGCTAACAAATACTAAAATTTTAAAGATGTGATATCATAAATGAAAAAGGCTGTTTAAGAATTAAAACGATGTTAGATGGTGAGTTAAATGACATACATATTCATTTACTCATATCTAAAATTTTAGTGAAAAACTCAGGGGCGCCTGGGTGGCTCAGTCAGTTGGGCCTCTGACTTCGGCTCAGGTCACATCTCACGCTCGTGGGTTCGAGCCCCACATCGGGCTCTGTGCTGACAGCCAGCTCAGAGCCTGGAGCCTGCTTCCAGTTCTGTGTCTCCTCTCTCTGTCCCTCCCCCTCTCATGCTCTGTCTCTCTCTGTATCAAAAATAAATAAAACATTTAAAAAAATTAAAAAATAAATAAAATTTTAGTGAAAAACTCATCATGTGAATATGAATCTAACACCACAATCTTTTAATAATGAAGAAACATTCAACATAAACAATAATTAGAAGAATTAGAAAGACTTCTTGTGTGAAACTTAGAGATAAACTAAAGCCATTTTGAATTCCATATCCACAGACAAATCTTAATTTTTTATTTTTGCAAATGCATCCAACTTGACACTAAGGCCCTTTCATTAATGATAATCAACAAAAAACAAATTTAGTGGACTGATTTCTCCTAATGTCACCTAGAATACAGCAATCATTTTTAATATTAAACAAAAGTGAAATTTCAAAGGGCTATACACAAGTCTATAGAGTTAGACGAATTCCTTTTTAGAAATGTTACAATATAGTGTTTATATGTGCTGAGAAATAACAATGGTAGATATCACCTATCATATGCTAGGCTCTGAGTACTTTACAGAGATAACTCACTTTGTGGTCTTGACAGCTTTAAGTGACAACTATTTATTCTGTAATATCATAGATGAGCAAACAGAGGCAAGGAAAAGTTACATAACTTTCCCAAAGATCCAAAAGAAATAGAGCTGGGATTCACATCTGGACAACAAGATTCTGGAATCCATGGGCTCAACTCACTATGTAAACTGTTTCCCAACTAGGATAATTTGAACCAAATTCAACTAGGACAATCACCAGAGGAACTTCCAGCTACATAATCTTTTAAAATGTTTGTTTATTTTTGATAGAAAGAGAGAATGAGACCGTGAACTGGGAAGGGGCAGATAGAGAGGATGACACAGAATCTGAAACAGACTCCAGGCTTTGAGCTGTCAGCCTGATGCGAGGCTCGAACCCATGAACCACACGTGAGATCATGACCTGAGCTGAAGTCGAACATTTAATGACTGAGCTACCCAGGTGCCTCTCCATCTACAAAATTAAAGAACTTCCTATGTGCAAATGGTGGCACAATATAGGCATCACCTTTTATCTTTCTAAAACTCATCCCATATAGACAAAGAAAAAAATAATATACAAAAATTTAACTACTAGCTTTGATAACTGAGAAGCACAGAATAGGTGAAAAGACAAATCAAACTATGGTGCAAAACCCTAAGTTTGCACTGGCACTAACAGGATTCAAAGGCTGAGAATGGGAACACATATGTAAATCATATCATTATTGCCCCTGTGGCATCAGGAAAGAAGGAAATCTTTCACTGTAGGCAACACTACAGTGGCACATCTTCATTAGCTCAAGACACAGATAAACATATAAACACAATCCTAGGTCGTTAGCAAAATTTTGTTTGGCTGGAAAACTCCCCTGGTCCTCCCTACTTTGCAAAAAGACAAACAGAAAAGCTGGTTCTTTAAGGGACAGATCCAGGACAGAGCTGATAGCAAGTAACAAAGATACTGCAAGGAGAAAAAGGCAACAGTGTCAGATGAAGAAGCTCACTACAGACAGGTCACCAAACATATTAGCTTCCTAGGTCTGTCCTAACAATTTACCAGAAAATGCTTGGCTTAATACAACATAAACTGATTTTCTCACAGATTTGGAGTCTAGAAGTCCAATACTCAGTTGTCAGTAGTGCCATGTGCTCCCTGAAGGTTTAGAAGGGAATGCTTCCTTGCTTCTAACTCCCAGAGGTTGCCAGTGTAGATGAGCACACTTTGCCACCCCAAAAGGCGTTTCTTTGGCATGTGGATTATATTAGGTTGAATATTTTTAAGATACAGAAGGCTCAGGAAGAACCTTTGACCTCCCCCTGACTGCCTTAAAGGATTTAGATAGAGGACCTGTTCCAGGAAGGGAGCTACGACCATAAACCATAGTAGGAACTAGGTATAATAGGAAGAAACCCAACAAAATCTCTGTTAAAATTCCTCTCTCTGTCTCATTGTTTCTGTGTGACCCAAGAAACATGTTTACTAAACATTTACTCCTTTTCGACCTCCTATAAATTGTTTTCATTCCCTTTCAAGCCCCAGACTGCTAATCCCTTCTCCTTAGTCCAAAAGATCATCAGATAAACCTCATTTTGCTGAGTGCCTTTGGAATCTCTCACATTTATTTGGATTCACAATTATCTGGATAATAGTATGTATTAGATTTGATTTTCTTCTGTTAATCAGTATCATAGCAATGTAATTCTAAGACTAGCCAAAATCATCTTGAAGGGGAGAGGAAAAATTTTCTCCCGATAGTAACAATTTTTTTTTTTTTACATTCCTTGGCTTATAGCTTCATCATCCCCACTTGCCTCCACTATCACATGCATTTTCCCAGTGTTGCAGTGTCCTTACATGGCCTTCCTTTAAGGACATCAGCCATTGGATGTAGCGCCCACCCTAATTCCTTATTACTCCATCTTAACTAATTATATATACAAATCCCCAATTTCCAAAAAAAAGCCCTCACATTTGGAATATAAATACATGGACATTTCATCCAGAAACTTCCTATGAATTTACAAAACTGAATAAAGATAGTATTTTCATGAATCAAAAATACTGAGCACAAGTACAGAAAGAGATGTTGAGAAGACAGAGGTAAAATGTAAAGTGAATGAAGATGTGACATTGAAATTAACACATCACAAAAATTAAGGCAAAATTATAATGAGCCTGACATAAAAAAAATTAAAAGAACATGCAAACAGGAAATTCCTATGTTAGACAATAAATAATAGAACATAATTCATGTTTACAGATAAACAAGTAAATAAAGTCTTAAAATACAAGTAGATTTAATATAACCTTTAGGTGGGCACCTGGGTGGCTCAGTGGGTTGAGCATCTGACTTCAGCTCAGGTCATGATCTCATGGTCTGTGAGTTCGAGCCCCACGTCAGGTTCTGTGCTGACATCTCAGAGCCTGGAGCCTACTTCAGATTCTCCCTCTCTCTCTACCCCTCCTATATTCGTGTTCTGTCATTCTCTTTCTCTCTCTCAAAAATAAACATTAAAAAAATAAATAAATATAACCTTAGGTAGAAAAATTTAACACTGGGGAAAAAGTGGCCAAAATGGGTAATGTGTAAATATATCCTACCTAAGATTATCAGTAATTAAAATTTAAACACACACACACACACAGTACAGCTACATAAAAGATCAAATCACAAGGGGAAAATTTTGAATAATTTCTCAAACATGTTCATATCAAACATCAACATCTAAGAACAGTGGAACAATTTCCACAAATTCCTAAATGAAACCAAGTATGACACAATAATTTGCACACAGGCAACATGCAAGAGTTTTAAATATGTAAAGCTTTGGGAATAATGTCCCCATAAACTTTTCCCGAACTATTTGAATCAACTAATAACTGGGAAAACAAAACAATAGGATTATTGGTAAATATCAAATATATTTAACAGTATGATGTTCCCAGAACACAACTAAAACAAATGTGTTTTACAATGACAAAAAAAGTTATAGAACTTGTGAAATTAGAAAAAGTTAAAAGCATGTAAAAAGATGACGATAATCTAAGGGTATTAGTTGTATCTCTCTTGTAGTCAAACTATATCAAAAGATACATATTTCAAAGGCTACAAATCAACAATTGTAATATACAGCATGCGAAAGAGTAGAAAGGTAGATTCTAAGAAACAAATCAATGGAATAAATGTGGATATATACAAAAGAAGGTAGGCTGTGGAGGAAGAGTTATTTTATCATTAGTAGGGTATGGGAACATACCATAAATAAAGTAGAGTTTATTGTTTTATTGTTTTGATTTTATGTAGAATAATATGCCAATATTTATAAAGCAAAAACATAAATACAAGATAAAATATATTAAAACAAATCAGTAATATAAAACAGATTCCTACTTCATTCATTTTCAGATTTGTTGAAAAAATAACTATAAATATAAAAGGCCTAAAAATCAATAAAGAAGAGTACTTATCTTTGATAGCATCAGAACAGTAGCCACAAAAATAATTAGTATGATACTACAAAGAATGACTATATACTGCATAATAGCATCTTTTCAATAGTAAGCATTTTAAAACAAATACATCACACTGTAAATATCTTATAATTTAAATATTAGTGATTACCAATGTTATATTTTGAGTCTCATGTGATATTATCTATTACATTGCATTTCTACAACAGTTACTTTTGATATGCTGGTTAGAGGACAATAGCATTAAAAAAATATGGAAAACACAGCATTCCTATTTGACCTTCAAATAATTAGGAGTTTGCTCTTATTTGTTTACAATAATTTTCCAAGGCATTTTTACTTCTGCAAAATACTGACAGCATATTAGCAATGACTGACAATTTATCACCCAAGAGACAATGAGTGATTACAGAAATATATATTTATTGAAATCTTTCCATTTATTACTTGATTTGCCAAGGAAAACATGATTTTGCCCCTTTTTCAATCAACTATGATTTAACATACATCTATAATAATTATTTGTTTGCATCCCTACACTTCCTACACTATTAGAGCCTCCTGAGAGCAGGGATTGTATCAGTTATTTCACCATTACCTTGCATAGTACATTATACTTAATAGATACTTAGCAATATTTCTTGAGTTTCATTATCTTTACCAATAGGCGAAGAGGTTTGCTTGAAGAAAGAACATTTGATGCTTCACTCAACACAGAGATTAAAAATAATTTGACATACGGAAAATGAAATAGCAGAAGTAAAGTACTTAATTTTTGCTTAGGCGAACTGCCCAATTCTAATTAGGCCATGGACACATGGGCTTCCACTTATTTTCATGCCTCCTTTAAAGCCCCGGAGATAACGGAATGAGGATCATGGCAGCCAAGCAAACCATATGGGAACCAACAGACCACAACTTAATTAGCACTGAAAATGTATGCCAATAGTGTCAGATTCTATTTTTATATTACTTCATCATCAGAACCTCAAAGTTTTAATAGAATTTACCATTTTGTCTCTGCATTTATGGTTCCTTAAAATATAAATGATACATAAAACACAATATATTCATCAAAGAAATTTACTTAAAAGCTTACCTCAAAAGTCACTTCATTATTGAAAGTAAACTTTATATTTAAACAAACTATACTGGCTTATTTAAACAAGGAATCTATACTATACTCCAATAATAAATATTTAAAACTAAGATATTAAACAAATCCTTGACTTTCTAATCTTTGTATTACAGTGTATCTTTACAAACTTTTAGGGAGACTTAATATCTCTCTGCATAATGATTTGATTAAGGAGTGATTAATTCAGAAGCTAAGTTGGGAGCAAAATTGTGGCCATTTGATTCTTCAGTAATCTTTTTCTAGACTAGGAAGTAAATGATATAAAAAAGCTAGATTCAATTCACTTAGCTATCACTTATATTTAAATTTCATTAATTTAAAAACACCAAGTAAAGTATTAAGATGAAACTCCTAAAACTCATTTAAACATTATCTTATTTTGTATGCTATAAATAACAATGTAATTAAAAAAGAAGAGAGATTATCATGAATAGTTTCATTTCTCTTACATATTCTAACCTAATCTAACAACCCTCATGAGATTAAAAAAGAAAATGGCAATCTGTGGATAGCAGGTGAATTTAAATGATATTTAATAATTTGGAATTTGTATTCTAATTAAAGTAACAAATAAGAATTTAAAAAAAGCTTGTTTCCGCTGCTGCTGTTGTACTTTTCCCCTTCTAAAATTCTTTGTTGTACCATCTGGCCTAGAAAGCTTGCAAACATTGCTGTCTGGACAGAGATATGACCAAGTACCCAGAGATGAAATCCCAAAATATTAACAGTCTTCAATAATTCAGTGCCCAAACCAATAGTCATATTGAATATTTTAAACCTAGCCTAAATATTTTACCTAAGTTTTATCTAAGAGTGGTTTAAAAAGGCATGATAAAGAGGTCTAAAGAAAAAAATAACATGAAGCTAGGTATTGATACAATAAAAAGAAACTAGATATTGGGAGCATTGAAGTAGTATTTTCAGATCTGTATACTAAATTTTATAGCCAAATAAATTAATTTAAATAAATAAAGCTTAGGTTATTTTCCTTTTTTTCTAAGCTTCTTTAAAAATTATAGTAATGGTTGCAAATACTTAATGAGTGAACAATTAGTTGTATTATAAACGAGTATTATAATGGAATTTATTGACTTTGGTGTTTTGAAATGAAATAATCAATGTAATACCAGTGAAAATATTGTAATAGTCACAGGAAAAAATGCTTTTAAATTTAGGGTTTCTGAAAATAAATTTGGACTTCTCCAACTTGGACAGAAGAAAAAAAAAGAAATTTACCTAAAAGTATGCTGTAATGATTAGTGATCTGGTACTACTGCAGTTCACCACACTTTATCATGCCAATTAATTTCACTTCTGACATTGGTCCTTCAAGGCACAAATCCCTGGGGTGAATGACACCTGCAATGGCTTCCTTGCTCAGGAAAGAATCTTTGGGAATGATCCCCCAAAGGCAATTTGGACGGTTGCTTCCACTTTACAGTACCGTCTCACAGAAAATGAAAAAAGTTAAAGGAAGCCATAGAGACAAATACAGTTCCCAACAGATCCCTATGTACTTAGACAGAAGTGTTAATGACCGAATAGCAAACATAAAGCATACAATTGCTTCTACAAGCAGGCCCTAGTGGGTAATGTACCTTTAGATGTAAACTGATAGTACTATGCAAGAATGAGGTTTTGAATTATATTTTCCACTTGTCTCTCGTTTCTTTGACTTAACTGTTTTGGCATCACTGGCTTTTTGAATATATAGAGCACATCATGGGAGGAAGGTTTAATAGAAGTGAGGTGGAATGATGAAATTAATAGATTTTCCCCACAAGTAATGGAAGAGGTAGCACCAATATAGCAAGTTTATTATGGTTTCTAAAGTTTACAATGAGCTATTTTAAATCTGGAAAATAAGAAAACAGCAGTCATATTCAGTCAACCAATATGAAAGTTCAAAAGAATAGATGTGCTCCTCAGCAGGGAATTACTCTGAAAATTAAAATCTTTTCATTAAGAAACTTACTTTTATTTTGGCCTCTTGACATCAGATAAAATTGAGGTGGACTGTTCAACACAATTATAAGTTGAATTAGCAAACTGGCTTTGATGGTCATTCTGAAGAAAGGTTGTTTAGATTTCCCCTACAGTCAATCTAGATAATACTGTTGTGACTCAGGAGCCTCACTCTTTGGGAGACAGACTATCCCAGTATTTCTCTTACTTGGTGTTTTATCCTGTGGAAAATGCGCTTCTCGAGTTTTCTTTTATCATGTGTATGCGGATAACACTCAGCTCTGCATCTTCCCCAGCCCTGTCTCTGGAGAGCTCATCCGCAGGGTAGTATTATAAATAAATTAATATTGTTTTCATTGAATTATTCAATAGATATAATAAAAATAATAAATTATATGTATATGAATAGAATGGAAGCAGTATAATAGGACAGTGAATAAAATAAATGATAGTGATAGTGAATAAAAATTAGTAATTGTTTTTAATTGAATACTTCAATAAATATAAAAATAATAAATGAGAATTTTCCCATTACAACCACTACATAAAACCTAAAAATTAACCCAAAATAAGGCCAAAATAATGGCAATATGGATGACAATATCCTTCTCTTCAGAGGACACTTCATTTCTTTCTGGGATCTAGGGGACTAGAAATTAAGGAAACTAGCTAAGCATTAGTTTTAATAATAGACAGTCTATTTCTTGCTCATTTTTATTCCTCGGGAGTGATTCTTGGGTCTCCTGGCTCAAAGCTCAACTTTACAAAGGCTCCTCTTTCCTGGAAGTATATCTACATTCAATATTTGTTTTCATTCATTCTGTTGTTTTGTTTTATATTCCTTCTACAAGTTGATTTCCGTCACATTTATTTCTACTTTTAACTTGTTCCAGTGTGTATTTTACTTCTAGCATTGGATTTCTGGTTCTTTACTCTTGACTCTGTTCTTTTCTTATCTCATTTTTTGTCATTCTATATATACAATTTATGCATTACCATCTCTACTTAAGAAGGTGAGCTTTATTGTATTCTACTGAGAGTATCAAATCACTTTTTTTTTTAGATATTTATGATAAAAGTATACACTTCTTTCGAGTTTTTCAGACATCATTCTCCCTTTTTACTGTTCAGCACAAATTTGGTAAGCGTTATTCTCTCTCCTTATTCAAATCCAAGAAATAACGTTGGCCCACTCTTGTTAAGTGTTAATAGTAGAGTGAGTGGTTTGTCCTTGATCTATTTCTTTTGCTTGTGTTGTGATGCGTCAAAACCTATGGCTCAAAATTTGCATAATGCTGTTTCTACTAGATATCCCCAAGGTAATTCCAGGATTCCGAGGCATACACTTTCCTGTTATCTAAGATCTAATAACCTTATCCCTCCTTGATATTATATATTGGAAAATATCTATGCCATTAGTTGGCCTGCCACCTTCTCTAGCTTTATCTAAAAGCCTTTTATTTCTTTTTAAGTTGTTCCCTGAGTGTGGTTGTCTCTGCTCAGATACAGAAAGAGAAGAACTGAAGAACCTAGAAGAAAAACATCAAGAAATGTATTTGCATCATGAAGTAGTCTCAATAGTTACAAAAGCCTAAGTGACAAGTTCTTGGTTTTATCTCGCAGTCTGTGAAATGAGGTACAAGTTTTTGGAGGCAACAATGAGAAAGAATAGCCTTGGTTTTGTTCAGGTATTTTGTTTCAGACTCACATAGTGAGTCTGGGGACATTTTACTTAATTACTCCCATTTATTCATAATAATAATAATTAACTTTTATCAGAATTTGATAAGTTTTCTGTTCAATTTTTGCTATCAAAATAATTAGTTCTCTTGTTTCGTATCTTCAAGAGTAATTCAGTAAGAAGTTAAGCAAAACTGCACTGATTCTGCTAGTTAGATTCTGCTTCAATTTGGATACTTCAGGCAACATCATTTTAAATTAGTTTTTACTGTAAGATCCCAGAAAATTCTATATAGTTAAGAGCAAGTTAATGTTTATCACTTGAGTTGTGATAAATTCCTATCACAATCTCTTACTATACAAATACACACCCAACACACACACACACACACACACACCCCTAAGTATCTCTTACTGAAAAACAAATACTGAAGTACCGTGCCATTTTCCCATCAGTGAACTACTTCACCACTTTGGTGGTTAAGAGAACAACGAGGGGAGGAAGAAGGGTCAAAGGCACGGGGGCAGCTGAAACTGCAAACAAAAGTCACTCATGACCTATTTCAGCACTTTTCTTAGAAGAAGGTACACATACCAAAGTACATTTTTAAGTCCTCCATTATTGTTCTACATACTGGAAACAGATCTTAAACAAAGAAGAGATGTGGTGGATAGTGTGGTGTTCTGTCCATAACTCCCTCTTGGATTGATGAGCTCATTCCTCCACCTGCTGGTCTGCTGATAGCTCAGAACTAAGTCTCTCCCCAGAAGGAGCTTTCTGCTGAAGGGAGCTGCCTCACAAAGGGTTAGGTGTCCTTCCTAAGAACAGCATATATCCTGTGGCCCCTATTACCCAAATTTACCGCACTTTCGAGCAGCCATCCTCTTAGATCCAGAGATGTCCTTAAAATCAGCTGCAAATGAGCTGCAGTCCAACTTCCCTCCCCAGTCCCTCTTTCCTCAGTTCCTAACAGATGTTACTGAGAGCACTCCTTATAAATTCCCTGGATGGGGAGACCTTGTCTCAGTGTCTGTTTCTGCTAGTAATGTGACTGAAGAAAGTAGAATTCCCCTATTGTTTTAGACTGTGAAAATGTTTCCTATGTTACCACATACCATGAGGAGAAAATATACACTTTTCCAAAGAAAGCAAAGTTTTTCCTCTAATCTAAGCAAAACTAGGGACTCTTTTAGTTTCTCTTTTTCTACTTTAATATTTTACCTTAATTTCACAGCTCAAAGTTAATGAAATAGCGCGACCAAATATGGGCATGGCATAGTCATCTAAAGGCCAAACAAAAGAAAATTCATTCTGTCTGCCAATACTTCTCAAGCCACATTAACCACCACTGGTGTTTGGAAGGTAGACCACAAAATAAACCAGCTGTGGTCCTCCTCCTGCTTCAATACCTGCCCACACTGGGGAGGCCATGGCCAAGTATCTGTGTGGCATCTAGACTACAAGTAGATAATGAGAGGAGACAGACGCTAACATGTACATCTTAAACTCTCAGTGTACAAAATCAGTGAATGGGATATAAAACATAAGCAATGAAAGTTTTTTGAATAATTTTTTTTTAAATCAGAAAAATCCATCTGGATCCATCATCATAAAGTTCTAAGAATAGTGTAGAACTGATGTTCAATTCTAGAAAGAACTGTAGCACAGAACTTTAAACTTCGAAATGTAGAGTCAATCTTGAGAAGACTTAGAGAATTGAAAGTATTCATGGAATTTTAAGTATTAATATGAAAGGTGCTGAACTGTACAAGTAGACTAATATATTAATAATCAAGAAACAAATGGAATCCGTGTTAGCTGAAAATTCAATAAAAGTAGGATAAGAGAAGATCTAAAAAAAAGACTGATAAATATGTCTCAGTTCAGAGAACTAAAGGAGAAAAGTGGCTAAAATTGGATTTTACTAAAGAGAGGAGAAAGAAATCATACTAGAATAAACTGAATTACACTAAATAAAAATATTTAAAGGAGTAACAATATGCACACCAACTTGCCCAGCTTTCTTCTGCTGAGATTTGAAATGAATCAAAATTTTTGACAGAATTCTTTTCCTATTTTAGTGGGAAGCCTAGAAAATTGAAAATTTAATGACACTATCACCTAAAACCACTTCATGATTTAAAGTACATTGCTCCTAATCAAATTGGTTCATAAATAATGGGTAGTTTCTATAAAGTAGTTTGCTAAATTTTATATAGAATGACAGTAAGATAGACCCCATGGAATACACCCTTTTTCCTTATTTATTTGAACAGCAAACCATAGCAACATTTTACTTAGAATGAAAAAAATTATCAGAAGTTTAATCCCAAGCTATCTTGCATATTAACAAAGTGAAGTAATGCAATTCAGTGGTATTTAAATATATTTAATTTTTGTATTAACAACAGAGATAAAATAATGTATATGGTATGAAACTAGTAATGACTATCCGATATAGCGAAGCATCTGAAAGTTGTTCATAAACTTCTTTATCACATAATTCACTTGTCAGAAAAAATATTCAGAGAGGTGACATGTTTTTTAACTAGACAACTATGAACTATAAACTATACTGTGTCCATTAAAGAGCTCTGTGGTAGTTTTATTTTTAATTCTTAAATGATGTAATAATGATTTTACAGCTAGAATCCAGCAATCTAAAACCGTTTGCTTTAGGAGTATTTTCTTTTAACAATGCATTTAAAATCTGTAGTCCGGATTTAAACTAAATGAGGTATCCATGCATGGAAACAGCAAAGCACATGCAAAATAGTCATTAGACTTGAAACAATGTGGGTGTCAGTAGGGTAAGGGGAAAAGCAAGTCCCTAACACTGATTTCCATATAACATCAAAAATTTAACACAAAATAATTGGGGATGACTAAGGCTCCTGTTTCAAGGATTTCATATTCAAATCATAATCCTTTTCCAAATGTGGGATGCCATTTATGTTAATCAAAGCTCCTTGGCCCAGGGCTTTACAAACCATCTGTGATGAATGACTGATCTTTTTATTTTCCTATCTATTACAAGCTGTATGTGTATATATCAACTTGGTTTTATATGGAAATGCAATGATTAAAACATGCTCACATGAAACCCAAATTAATGATTACAACATGGTCATACATTCTAAGAGTATTATGAATGTTAAACCTAGAAAGGCACAGTAATATTACAATCGCTTTTTGAACCATATTTATAATGAGAGGACAACCAAAGGTACAGGCCATTTGGGGCAAGGACTATAAAGCAGGTTTGACACATTAGGAACTCTTAGCCAAGCCCCTGATAGACATCCCTACCAGGTTATGCCACTTTTTAACCATAAAGTAGAGAGACGTAGCTTCTCGGCACCCCAGACAGCCAATTTTAACTGATCAGTGTTGATCTAGGACAGGTCTATTACTGGAAGAAATGAAAAACTATGACAAGAATAGAAAGACCTAATTCTTGTTTCCATCAGTACAACTAAGTATATGTATGTAACAACATGCAGCAAACTTGCTTAAGTGCAAAGATATAATGGTCTAAGCAAATCAGTGTGAATGAGCACATATTTCCAAACCATGTAAGTCATATTCCATAATAACGTGGTGATGTAGATTGTGATTATAGAAATATAAAGATCAGCTTTAGACTGGAGCAGCTGAAGATTAAACACAGTATGGATCTGGAAGCTCTATTTAAATAGGTTGAAAAGGGAGGTATCTGAGTGGCTCAGTCGGTTAAGCGTCCAACTTTGGCTCAGGTCACAGTCTCACAGTTCATGGGTTCAAGCCCTGTGTCAGGCTCTGTGCTGACAGCTAGCTCAGAGCCTGGAGTCAGTCTTCAGATTCTGTCTGTCTGTCTGTCTGTCTGTCTGTCTCCCTCTCCCTCTCCCTCTCTGACCCTCCTGCCCTCCTGTGCTCTCACGCTCTCTCTCTCTCAAAAATAAATAAAATATTTAAAAATTTTTAAACAGATTGAAAAGCGCTAGCTATTTCACATGTCAAAAAGCAACAAACAAGATATGGAAAAATAAAAATAAAAATCCTTCAGGAAGATTTTGAGTAAATCAGTATATAACAAAAGAAATAGGGATGTTCTCTAAGCATTCCCATCTTCCTTGTTCCTTAGTACTTTTCAAGCCAAACTTTTATTAACAAACCAATGTTACCCAACTCGTTCTTTTTTTGAATAGATATTTCACTGGCATAGAAAATTTTAAAGCAATGTTTAAAAAATTATGCAATGCCAAAGACATGAAGACGTAGCTTGCCAATTTGCTTTTAACTGAGTTTCAGTTCAATTTACTCAGCTGTTTTCTAGCAGTATGCTATTATACACATACTATACTATATAATCCTATATGCTATATGCATAACATATTATATACATACATAACACATATACACATGTATAATATGTATGTACACACAAATATACTACGTTCACAAATAGGAAGATCTAAATTATGAAAGTGTAATTATGTGAATTCTCCCCAAATGGGTATGTATATTCAACACAATCCCATTAGGTTGTTTTGTTAAGAAATTGACAGACCAATTCCAAAACACATATGGAAATGCAAAGGATCTAGAAAAGTTAAACTAATTCTTAAATAAGTAAAAAGATAAAGAAGTCTTAAACTACTTGCTTGGAAAAAATTCTATCTATACTGCCTGGGATTTGCTAAAAGTTAGACAAAGGGGTCAGTGCTGTCAAATACAGAGTCCAAAAGTGAACTCACATAGGTATGCCTACTTGATTTTCAGAAGAACTAACAGCAAGTCAGTGGTAGAAGTGACGGCCTTTTCAACAAAGATGCTGTAACAACAGTTTCCAGTAAGAAAAAAAAAAAAGAATCTTAAATTCCATCACATTCAAAAATTAACTCAACGTGATTTATACAGCTAAATGCAAAAGCTAAACTTATACAAATTCCTAGGCAAATAAGCTCACCACCATGGTGTAGGCAAAGATATCTAAGATAGTTGATAAGCAATACAAACTAAAAACACAAACGGCGGAAAATTGAATATCAAAATTTAAAACTTGGCTCTCTGACAGATACTACTAGGGAAAATAAAAGGCAATTCACACCTAACAGAAAATATTCATACTATATCTCTGACAAAGAACATAGAGCAAGAATAAGGAACTCAGACCTCAATAAGAAAATAAAAAATAAACTCATTAAAAATAGACAAACTACTTGATAAGACCTTTCGCAAACAAAGAGACACAAATGACAAGCACATGAAATTTTGCTCAGCATCACTGGTCATTGGAGAAATGCAAATTAAACCCCAAATGACATTCCACTACATACTCATTAGAATGGCTAAAATTACATAAATTTTTACCTCAGCTGGGCAACAACATAATAAAACAAACTCCCTGGCCTAACTCAATATACTCAAAATCCAACAGAGGTTTTTGTGGCTTACGATAATTACGCTGGTTGTTTTCCGCTAGGATGTGGAATTTTCCAGTAGGATGTGACAAAAATGCAAAACGACAGACAAAATGCTGAGGAAAAAGAAAGTAAATCAACAACGTGTGTAAGGTATAAAAAGTAAAGTTTCCTCTCAATTTTCCTACTGCTCCTTCATTTTACTTAAGCTCCTTGAACATGACTCACTCTATCCCTTTAATATGACTTAAAGGTCAGAAGATTCTTCTAGCAAACAGGTCCACGTCCTCACACCAACAGGATAACCATCATTTTTTTAATTCTTTTTTTTTTTTTTTTTGGTAAATGATAGCAGTCTTAATGCTATATTCCTGGGTTTCAGAAATTTCCCATTTTTTTACACTTTTAAGCTACTCAGAAAGGAGCTATGAGAACTAAATGAGACACATATGCAAATATTAGGGACACGAGGAACTGTCACTGCAATGTTATCACTTACGATTACCGTCGGTTGAGCCAACTACATCTTCAGGCTGAGCTGGAGTTGAGTCGGCAAGATGATCTCTGACAGTTTCCAAACCTGCTTAAAATAAAAACAATCAATCTCTTGCATGTTACAAACACAACTTTTTATAACACACAGTAAATGCTAACTTATTTCTTATGTTTATTTGACGGAAACCAGCCCTTAATGATTGTTGAATTTTTCTCTGAACTGTCCACCTAACGGTCCCTTCGCTTAAAGGAACCACCCCCCCAAGAAAGATATATATATTTCTTATAAGTAAAAAATGAAAAAAAAATAAAATTAATGCTCAAGATATAATCTTTGAAGCAGGCAGTTTTGTGTCCTTGCCATTTTCCAGAAACTCAATGCTTCTGAGGAGCATTAAAATTACATAGCATACTTTTTGTACTAATTGAATGCTTTCTAAAAACTAGATGGCCTTTGGGAATAATGTTAATCAAATACATCTCTGCAAACTTCAGGGGTCCAGTGTACATTTATAACAGTTAACAGTGTGAAGCAAAGCTATTTTTATGAAGTATCAGATTAAACAGATGAGGAAAACACAGTGAAAAAAAAGGGACCAAACAGTGAAATGGGTCATGAGTAAAGAAAACAATTTGGGGCACCTGGGGGACTCAGACAGTTAGACATCCAACTTTTGATTTTGGCTCAGGTCTTGCTCTCACAGTCACAGGATTTAGCCCACATCAGGTCTCTACATGGGGCACGAAGTCTGCTTGGGATTCTCTCTCTTGCCCTCTCTCTGTCCCTCCCCCTGCTCTCTCTTGCACATGCATGCTCTCTCAAAATAAACAGTTAAAAAAATGAAAACAACTTATTGATTGCAATCAATACATCCTGCTTTATTAGCTTAAGGTGCACAAATCTAAGTTTAACTTTTAAGTTTGTAATAATTTTAGGTTCACATTAAGCATTTAAAAAATACTACAGATTATAAAGCAACAAGATCTATCACTCACCTCTCCCTCTGTTAACCTGTGACCTAACCACAGAATATTTGTCAAAACTAAGAAAGTAACTTTAGTAGGATGCTTTTAACTAATATACTGAATTCTTCCAATTTCATAATTTTTCCTCTATTGTCTCTTTAATGCTCCATGATCCAATTCAGAATCTCACATTGCATTTGGTTGTCAGGTTTCTTGACTCTCCTATCTGTGATTTCCTTAGTCTTTTTCTGTCTTCTCTGACACTTTTAAAAGTACTGTTATTTTTTAGAATAGCCTTCAATTTAGAAGGTCTGACATTTTCTTATGATTTGGCTTAGATTTTGTATTTCTGAGAAGAATCATACAGTTCTTCTCAGTGAATGCATCACACTGGGAAGACACGAGGCTGCTATGTACTACTGGCATGTAAACGTTGGTAGCTTGATTCAACTGGTATTTGCCAGGACTCCGCATTCCGTAGTCACTATTTTCCCTATTTAATTACTCAAGACATTTTTAGGGGGTGAACACTTGGAGACTATGTAAATAGTCTACCTACCAACTTAGGTAAGCTTTAGTTTATCCCCATCACTTATTAATTTGGAAAATTTAATGAAATTCTGGAATAGAAGAGATGCTAACATTATTCAGCATATTTCCAGTGCTTCCTGTATTAAATCTATTTTTCCATTTAGTCATCACAGTAATTTTATAAGGCCATACCTCTTTACCTTCCCTCTTTAAAAACAGCCCCCACCCACTGCCTCCTTGTCAACAGCCTCTTTCTGTTGTCCTGCCCTCTGCTGCCTTGTGGTTTATTCAGTAAACTTCTGTCTCCTTTGTTCTGCTTCAGTTGAACTATTTTGTCTCCTATGCCATTGGCTCCACTGAATCTTTGCCCCAAATTGAGGGGTTCCCATCCAACCAAGAGACTCCATTTAGACACCACATGTAATGTCACCCTTACTCAAGCCGGTCAAACTCATTAGGCTTATACACCCACATATTCACTCCCATTCTGTCTCTGTATCTTTCACACACACACACATGCACACACAGCTTTTATCTTAATAAAGTACTAGGGTAGCTGAAAGTAAACTTATAAAGTTCCCCATTATGTGTAAAGAGACCCAGTTCTCAAAATCTGTTGCCTTGAGATGGAAGAAAATCCTTCCCCCATTATTTTCAAACCCTTCCTCTATTTCCTACCTTGAATGAAGAGTAAAGCCTCATCTCCTAATATATATATATATATATACACACACACACACACATATATATATATATATTCCATTTACACACACACACATATATAAATAAATGAAATTCATTCCTTAAATAATGTCACTGTTCTTATAGTATTATCTGTGGCCTCAAAGATGGAGCACAAGACAAAGACTTTGGGATCATTTTTGTATGTACACAGAACAGGACACTTAATCTCATTAAACTTCTGTAAGCCTGGGGCTAAATGGTACAGCAAGGATGTACTACTGTCTTTAGAATTGCTTTAGGATCACTCAGCCTTCCTGATCAACTTTAGTGTATTTTCTTAACTGAAAAAAAATCATTAATTAGGATCTTATTTATCTGGTTCCTTTATAAGCCAGGAAAATTTACAAAATCACCAACATTTGTTACGTTTCACCTATGCCCTGACCTTCAATGGAAACTCCAATTACTCAAATCCCCCACCCACCAAGAATATTCTAATAAAATAATCCACATTGTGGATAAATGGCTAATAATCTCCGAATATCATCCATGTAGACAATGTTGATGCCTATAAAAGCAAAGTCAAATTTTAGGGAAATGGATGAAAATAAGGTATATTTACTGGGAAGAATATCTTTTTTACAGGACAGATTTCTTGTTCCCTTTAGAATACGCTGTGAAACAAACTGCTCCCTGAGATTTTCATTGTCAGTCTTCTCTTGGTCAAATGTAACCATTCTTTAGGCAAATTCCAGAGTTTTAAAACTTCAAAGAATCTTTGCCTGCAGACTGTTCCACAGCACAAGCTAAGAACTCATAGGAAAATGAATATTGGGGAGTAGGAAATAAAGTCTTCCAATTATGAAATGTGTAAGTACAGGACTAAAACAGCAGAGAGAATACGGTGAATGGTATTGTAACAGCCTTCTATGCTAACAGATGGTAGTTACACTTGTGGTGAACACAGCATTACGTACAGAGAAGGTGAATCATTATGTTGTACATCTGAAACTAACGTAATCTCATATGTCAGCTGTAAAAAAAAAATTTTTTTTAAGAAGGAAAATCAATTTAGTGTCTCAGTCGGTTAAGTGTATGACTTCAGCTCACTTCATCATCTCACAGTTTGTGAGTTCGAGCCCCGCATCGGGTTCTGTACTGATAGCTCAGAGCCTGAAGCCTGCTTCAGATTCTTTGTCTCCCTCTTTCTCTACCCCTCCTCCACTTGCACTCTCTCTCTCAAAAATAAATAAACATAGAAAAAAATTAAAAAAGAAAGAAAGAAAATCAATTTAGGATGACAGGCCTATGAAGAATTTACCAATGCTACCAAAGACAAACTTAGATAAATTTTATTTTATCCCCATCAATTATTAATTTGGAAAATTAATGAAATTCTGGAATAGAAGATATGCTAACATTCAGCATCTTCCAAGTGCTGCATATATTAAATATATTATTCAGTTTAGTCATCACAATGATTTTATTAATAAAAAGGTAGGGGCGCCTGTGTGGCTCAGTCAGTTAGCATCTGACTTCAGCTCAGGTCATGATCTTGAGGTTCCTGAGTTCAAGCCCTGTGTCCAGCACTGTGCTGACAGCTCGAAGCCTGGAGCCTGCTACAGATTGTGTGTCTCCCTCGCTGCCCCTCCCCTGATTGCGCGCGCTCTCTCTCTCAAAAATAAACATTTTAAAAATTAAAAAAAAAGAAAAGGCAGTGTTATTCTCATTTCTAGAAGGCAGAACTAAGACTTTACATAGGGAATAATATCACAAAGGAATGGTGCTCAGTTTAAAACCCAGGTATGTCCTTTTCCCAAACCTGAGCTTCTCAACTGCACATACATCTTCTGAACAAGAAGAAATATAAATATGAACAAAAATAGTAAAAAAAAAATGGACCAACATTAACTGGATAAAACACAACCACACAGGAGAACAAAATCTGTCGGGAGGCGATGCATACCTGAAAGTACACTGTGCTCTCTGTATAAAAGTGTGAAAATAAATCATGCATCATGCCTATTTGAGGCACATAACTATAGATGCTGGCGGAATGAAGAGTAGAAAACAAAGCACAAAAACACACTCTGGCTCATGAATTCATCACATTCTTGATAACAGGGCTCCCAAATGCCAGCTATTCTCAGTGTGTAAACGCAACATTTATGCCAAACAGCAGGAGCCCATCAGTGCCCAAACAGTCACAGCAGGGCATCGACAGCGACTGTATCCTTCCAGGATGGAAATGGAACTGAGCTTCCCAGGAAGGAAACGCGCTTCAGTGACGTCAGGCAGTGGGCTTAAGAACAAACTGAGACACCTACTACCAAAGGAGCAAGAATCGTGTACGATCTGGACCAGCAGGGACTGGCACCTTCTATTCAAGAGGCACAGGATGGGCGATGCGGCTTGGTTTCCTGCTCTTTCACACTAACTTATAAGAAGAGAGTGGAGGAATTAGGAGAAAATTATATATTGGTGTTTCTTTTTCAACTTATAAGCCGGTAGGGAGTTTTAATACACCAAACAGATGGTACAAAATCAGGTACAAAATCACAACTACATAGGGATATACTAATTGAAATAACATTAATTTCATGTTTTTGTTGTTTAATAGCCCATTTAAACATTGATGTTATTTTACATGTCACATAAAAAAGTGCTTTCCATTTTACTTGCATAATGCATACCTTAATACAACTTGAGCCTAAGAAACAGAAAATACAGTCGCTATTAAAATTTATGGTATTTTATGCACTAGTAAATCAGATAAAATATTGATGGTAAAATATTGTTGGTATTTTTGCTTTTCTTTATATGATTTGAACTGTATCAATAGCTGAATAAGTAAATATATGTTATCTTTTACAATAGCTTTATTTTAATGTCTTTCAATTATTCTCTACATGTTACTCACTTAATGATTAAAGACAAGAGCACTAAAAGAGATTCTTTGAAATGTGGTAACTTACTGTAGCCTGCCTAGCCCCAAGTAAAATCATAGTCCGAAACACTGAAGGCTGAAATTCTGAGAACCATATAAATGTATAAAGCGAAAGGCTTTGGGGAGGCAGTGAAAGGGAGACAGGAGATTCATACCTTCTGCTCTTCATAATACCCAATCCTTTTAAATTCTTAAATCCATATCAAAGTTTAAGAACAAATTATTTCATTCAATTAGCAAATCCATATTGGAGTGCCAATAAGAGAAACGTGGAAGACCACTGATGGGTATTTAAGAGTCGTTCAACTTTGGTTTCTCAGTAGCTTCACCTGTTGTTCAGTCCAACTGCCCTGGAGATAAGACCTTATCAATTTGTATTTAAGATGTATCAGTAATAAAGGAGGTGTGAATGGATAGTAGGGAATTCCCAGAGAACATGTAAGAGTGACTGTCTGCCAGCCTTTTCAAGCTTTTATGCCAAATAAGGAACATTTCTACAAAATACACTAAGACTTGATTAAGCCTGAAGTATAATATAACTTCTACTCCTTGCCTTAGAAGAAAATTACAGAATAAAATGCTTATAAAATGGTATTCATATGAAGTAACTTTTAGAAAACCAGTTAATATCATGATTGGGGTATTTAGTGTTAAAGGACATTATACATAATTCTAAAATATGTTTCTAATTTTTCTTAACAAATATCATGCTTAGGTAGAAATAAAATTTTACAAAAGGTAGATGTCCAAAGATCCTTGATATTCACTTCAATTTTGCAGTCTTTTTAAGAATATTTAAAATTTGTGACAGAAGCCTAGGCTTCATAAGTAGAATGAGTTGAAATTATGCTATAAATGCAAATGCCAATTATCTCAGAATAAATCAATTAGAATGGGTAGTAACAAACACCAAATACTAAAACCCAACGTCTGAAAACTGAGGCTTTTATTTGCTTACTAAATTTCACCAAAACATTTTCGTTATATATACCATTTCCTGGTTTTAAAATAATCTATGAAATATTTCACGATTTTCAAAGATTATTAAATTTCAAAGGGCTAAGAAAAGTCAGGAAGCCTCATTCTCAAACCCATCAAGGCTGAAGCTATCATTCAAACCCAGAAACTGCCAATGTCCTTTTCTACCTTATTCTGAACTGATTTTCCCTTAAATTATGTTCATCATAAAACTTTCACCTACAGCTGACAGACTTTTGATTCTTAAATGTACAAAATAAAACATTAGCCCTCTGTTAAAATCATGTTTCTACCTTTTAATGAAAAAATTGTTTTAGTTGGTAGGATTTCTCCATTTTCCAGGAATACAGGACACAAGAAACTTCCATTGTTCACGCTGACCAGCCTGCCAGATAGAAGCCTCATCAGTCACCGAATTGCCCTTGAGCAGCACAGTTTTATGATATTTCTAAAGAGTCTGTTTGTACCTGAAAATGTTCTTCTACTTAAGAAATGCACTCTGGAAGTAGACAGATTTTCTATTCTAGTCTCAGGGCAAAAAAAAAAAAAAAAGGTATTTTTCTTTACTGCCTTTGTTTTCCACACACACATTCAATAAGCTGTTCTGTCAAGAGAAAGAGCAAGGGGCTCAATTCAGTAAAAAATTGCAGTGATTATGCTATGCAATTTTGCTCCTGCTACTTTATCACAATTTGCCATTCAAGTGGACACTGCAGTGCTCCCGGCTTTACAGGAAGGAAAAAGTCTATCAACTGTGCTGCAAGGTCATTCACACCAGAAAGACACAAGCCCAATTTCAGAGTGTGTCTATGTCAGACTGTCAGCATTCCTGGCATTATAAACCAAAGCCATGACTTCATGCAGCACAAAGCAACCAAACTGGATCATTATCAAATAACATGTGTTTACTTAGTCTTGGGCTCAGTTAATTCCTGACTGTTATGCAAAGAGCTTCATGGTTCTATCAGGCCTCAAATATTCGATTTCACTAGTACTGATCTTAAATACAGCTCCACCTCAAGGCCACCCTAAGGGGTATGAAAAACTAAGGAGGATCCTGAGCTTAGAAGAATGCTTCAGTTCACTTGCTGTGTACATAATTGGAAGGCAGAACAGTAAAAAAAAAGAGTCTCTAACCTCCAGGATGATCTAGGTATTCTTTTGAATAGGTTATTTTGCAGGAATTCCTTTGTGACTTCAGAACTGACTCAATATTAACAAAGTCAAGATTTCTACAAACCTTTCTGTGAATGTGTGACAAGCTACTGCATACATGTAGCTGTTATAGGTAACTACAAAAGGTAATATAGAATTTACATTATTTTTTCCCCATACTAAGTCATCAAGAGCTGGTATGCATTTGACACTCAGAGCACACCTCAAATCAGAATGGACACATTTCAAGTGCTCAAAAGCCAAATGAGGCAAATTGGTACTATATTGGGCAGCAGCACTCTAAAATCTTACAGGTTAAGCCTGATGTACAAAAAATGTATTATAAATATACCAAGGGCTCTAAAATGCTCTTGGAATTAAAAAAAAAAATTAAAAGGAGAAAGCGATCCACCTGGAGGATCACAAATAGTTCATAACTACAAATGCTGTGCTGTGATGAGTATCTATCTGGCCATCTGTTTAACAGCAAAGAATGTAAGAAACTGAATTCACTAGGGCTAAAATACATAAAACTTTGGTGTGGAAAAGTATATAGAGAAACAATGTATCTTGGCATGCCTGGAGGGACTTTAAGGGGACAGTCAGGTATATGGAGGCTAGTTTGAAGGCTTTTTGTTCCTTAATAAGTTATGCATAATGATGAACTAGACTGCAATGGTGCTGTCTAGAAAGAAAAATGAGTACAGAAAAAAAAGACACTAAACATACAGAATAAGGAGGTCTGCCGGGAGCCACACCAGCCTTGCTGATGACACAGTCACAGTAAGGAAATGGCAGACGTTGCATGGCTCCTGCCATGAGAGGCGGAACTGGCATCTCCTTCTGCTACTGCTCATGTGAAATTAAGCCTATTGATTAGGCCTCACAATGTTCCAAATCAGGCCGATATTCCCCATACAGTTACCCCATAAGAAAAAGCATATTCCTGCCCCTGCATAAGGGATTTTAGATCAAAGTGCTGCAGATGTTTGCCAAAAGGCTCTTCTAATGAGCCTTGCAGACCCAAAACATAAGGGGGGCTAAGAACACAAGAGTTACAATTAATTCTGGCCCGGAGAAAAAGAGCCTAACTTACAGATAAGAAACAGACAAGGACTGGACATACATTGCTGCATATATTTTTGCTATTGGAGTCACAAATACCCTCCCTTGTACTGACTTCAGCTATGAGGATGGATAAGAAATTAGAAATCCAGGTGGAAGGTCAACACACATAGGGCTCCCATTGTGCTTACATCAAGGAAAGGGCTTTCTCTAGCAACTTAACAAACATTCTTTCTCTTGTGATTTATGAGGTAGACAAAATAACTCCCACCTATCTATATACAATTTGACCTATGTTTTAGTTTTAGCATTACTAACATAAATAATATGTATATTATCCTGTTTTTTTACTAAAAACATCTTATTATTCTCTTGATTGTAAAATTTACTTAACCTTACTGTAAGTGCATTACAT